>NC_090321.1:260833650-261148178 GCF_040869045.1 Eurosta solidaginis
CAAGCTGCCCCTAACCTTGTTGCAGTTGTTATTTTTTTTTTTAATAAATTTTGAAGGTTTAAATAATTCTTTAGTTCCGTTACCGAAGTGAACAAAAATGTAGAAAAATATGGTCCTATAGGAATTAAGTAATTTAATCGACTGCATGCAAGGCCAGCGACTAAAATGCCATTAACATAAAAATAAAATTACTAGAATACCGCATGTGCATTATATTTAAACCTACATTTATTTTTGTTGATTAGGTTAAGAACTTTCCTACTAAATTATAAAATTTACGCCAGAGGCGTTAAACTATGCAAAATATAACTTGGAATGTGAAGCGTGCATGATCTTTTACCCAACAAAAAAATTTTGCCTCATATTACGCTTATTTTATGTGGCCAAAAGACTTACAGTATGAGGCCTTAGTTCTGTAAGAAATATTAGTTTTATAGCGTATTCCTTATAATACTCCTAATTATACTCAGTTGAGCAGAGCTCACAGAGTATATTAACTTTGATTGGATAACGGTTGGTTGTACAGGTATAAAGGAATCGAGATAGATATAGACTTCCCTATATCAAAATCATCAGGATCGAAAAAAAATTTGATTGAGCCATGTCCGTCCGTCCGTCCGTCCGTCTGTCCGTTAACACGATAACTTGAGTAAATTTGGAGGTGTCTTGATGAAATTTGGTATGTAGGTTCCTAAGCACTCATCTCAGATCGATATTTAAAATGAACAATATCGGACTATAACCACGCCCACTTTTTCGATATCGAAAATTTCGAAAAACTTAAAAAGTGCGATAATTCATTAACAAAGACGAACAAAGCAATGAAACTTGGTAGGTGAGTTGAACTTATGACACAGAATAGAAAATTAGTAAAATTTTGGACAATGGGCGTGGCACCGCCCACTTTTAAAAGAAGGTAATTTAAAAGTTTTGCAAGCTGTAATTTGGCAGTCGTTGAAGACATCATGATGAAATTTGGCAGGAACGTTACTTCTATTACTATATCTATGCTTAATAAAAATTACGAAAATCGGAGAACGACCACGCCCACTTTAAAAAAAATTTTTTTTTAAATGAAATTTTAACAAAAAATTTAATATCTTTACAGTATATAAATAAATTATGTCAACATTCAACTCCAGTAATCATATGGTGAAAGAAAATGCAAAAATAAAAGATAATTTCAAAATGGGCGTGGCTCCTACCTTTTTCATTTAGTTTGTCTAGGATACTTTTAATGCCATAAGTCGAACAAAAATTTACCAATCCGTGTGAAATTTGATAGGGGCTTAGATTCTGGGACGATAAATTATTTCTGTGAAAAAAGGCGAAATCGGTTGAAACCACGCCCAGTTTTTATACACAGTCGACCGTCTGTCCTTCCGCTCGGCCGTTAACACGATAACTTGAGCAAAAATCGATATATCTTTACTAAACTCAGTTCACGTAGTTATCACTTTGTATTGGTATAAAAAATGGCCGAAATCGGACTATGACTATCGAAAATTACGAAAAACGAAAAAATGCCATAATTCTATACCAAATACGAAAAAAGGGATGAAACATGGTATTTGGATTAGTTTATTGACGCAAAATATAAATTTAGAAAAAACTTTGTACAATGGCAGGAATATTGTTCGTGGTATTATATATATAAATAAATTAGCGGTATCCAACATATGATGTTTTGGGTCACCCTGGTCCACATTTTGGTCGATATCTGGATAACTCCTTCACATATACAACTACCACCAATCCCTTTTAAAACCCTCATTAATACCTTTAATTTGATACCCATATGGTACAAACACATTCTAGAGTCACCCCTGGTCCACCTTTATGGCGATCTTTCGAAAAGGCGTCCACCTATAGAACTAAGCCCCACGCCATTTTAAAATAGTCATTAACACCTTTCGTTTGACACCCATATTGTACAAATGCCTTCTAGAGTCACCCCTGGTTCACCTTTATGGCGATATCTGGAAAAGGCGACCACCTATACAACTACCACCACTCCCTTTTAAAACCTTCATTAATACATTTAAGTTGATGCCCATGTGGTGCAAACACATTCTAGAGTCACCCCTGGTCCACCTTTATGGCGCTATCTCGAAAAGGTGTCCACCTGTAGAACTAAACCCCATGCCCATTTAAAATACTCATTAACACCTTTCGTTTGATACCCATATCGTACAAACAAATTCTAGAGTAACCCCTGGTCCACCTTTATGGCGATATCTCGAAAAGGCGTCCACCTATAGAACTAAGGCCCACTCCCTTTTAAAATGTTCATTAACCCCTTTCATTTGATACTCATATCGTACAAACAAATTCTAGGGTCACCCCTGGTCCACCTTTATGGCGATATCTCGAAACAGCGTCCACCTATGGAAATAAGGATCACTTCCTTTTAAAATACTCATTAACACCTTTCATTTGATAACCATATCTTAAAAAAAAAATTCTGGAGTTAACCATAGCTTTCAGCTGAGTATGTAATGTTCGGTTACACCCGAACTTAACCTTCCTTACTTGTTTTTCTTTACTCATGTCATCAGCGTCTATCAGCCGGAAATTGTAGTCGTAAAGAAAGCAGCAGAAATTCTGGTGGACGTGTGATTAAGCTACAGTCACGTCAAAATATACATTGATAGTAGGTAGTAGATAGGAAATAATCCCACACAGTACTTCACAAAGAAATGTCCTGGAATGCAAAGAAGCATTAGAGACACTTTGCTTTAGCCGAGCTACACATTTATATTGGCTTCCTGGTCTTAAAGGAATAGAAGTTAACGAAAAGACCGATGTTTAGGCAAAGGAGGTTGCAACACTCACTAAAACGACAATAGATGTCCCAATCCGTTTGGGAGAACTTAAAAGAAGACAGGAGCTGCATATTATCCATCAAACAGGAAAAGCGTGGACAAAGCGTGGGGCTACAAAATTTCTAAGATGTTGGATTATATCTCTGAAGAGAGAAGACTTAAGACGCACGATGGGCATATTAACTGGACACTGCCATGCGTCACATGCTTACAAGTTAGGTATCGTCAGTAACAGCAGATGTAGGAAGTGTGAACTTCAGGAAGAAAGGATTTAACACCTTTTGTGTTCTTGTCCTGCCGTGTCAAGGCTCCAGTTATTAAGGGCTGCAGATTTTGAAGATCTCGAGGCAGCAATTAGGCTAGATCCTAGAAAACTTCAGTTTTGCCCAAGAGGACGGGGTTATTCTAAAACATAAGTGCTGGTGCCTGATTCGGTTTCTGCTGTTTGGTCATCATACAAATTCTGGTAGCAATATAAACACATGCAGTCTATGTGAGGTCTTTATAGACCGGCTAGTTCAATTTAACGTAACTTATCGACTATAGTTAGGTTTTATTCCTGTTTAAGAAAGGCAACTGTTTTTATTCCATTGGGAAAGACGTAAAGTAGGTTGTTAAGTGACTTAAACTATGACAATTTTTCATTCGTTTGTTTCATTAGCCATTCAGCGCACTCGTAATTCTCAACTGGTTAGTGAAATATTCTAAAGATATAATTTAAAATTTGTATCCCAAAGGGGGGGGGTTTCATAGCAAAGTAAAGTGGCTCAAAACGCAGTCAATACTTTAGAGCAAAAGTGCTAAACCCCACTAAATACAAAGACAGTAAAATGGCGGGTTTTCACAGCGAAAGGAGAAAACTATTCACTCAGAGCTCAAGTAATCGCCCCAATTAAATATATACAAAGGTTAAACAGATACATAGCGACCTCTGCTCTTCTACATGAATAAGAAACTATAATAAACATAAAATTACACACAGTCCACTAAAATAATAAATAATATAATTATAAAAAAACGATTCGCCCTCCGAAACACCAAAGATTAGATATATGTGAACAATGTACGTCATTTATCTTACTCTGAAATTTATCGATCAGGAGTGGAACCAGTATTCCTTATCTGCTAGTGCCGATTATGTAAGTTTTTTCTGGGTACGCCTTATATAAAGTCCTGTGTGAAGCGTGCATGATGTTATATGTAAACATTTACATACATACGTAAATGCACTTTTATATTACAATCACTGATTATTTTATATTATTGTAACAACAGCTTCATACAAACAAATAAGACCTTGATTACAAAATTGCTGCTGGAATAATGATAGCGAAGGAGCACTTTTTCTCGTTGCTAGATAACGTGCAAGGAGGCAGGCGATATCTCAATCAGTGATGACGGAACAGACGCTCCGAATGTACCAAGCGGGAATGGCAATATCTGGTCTAAAGCACATACTCCGGACTGCATACAGACCAGATTTAAGTCGAATGAGCACGTGCCCCAGTTTCGAATTTATGTTGGCTTTGTCCAATCCAAAAGAAAGGCGGTCACTATTTTCCTTCGTAGAAAACCCAAATTATAATTTAACTGTGCTCTGCCCAAACCATATGAATCTCAGAATGAGTCACCTTAATATCGCGTATAAGGTTCTCCCTGGCGTAATGGCCTAGAAAGTTCAGTGTGGTCATATAAATAAGTAAATAGATGTAAAGCGCGATAACCTTCCCTACAAATTGGCGCGATAACCTTTCTTACAAATGAATCTCGGAATGAGTCACCCTAATATCGCGTATAAGGTTCTCCCTGGCGTAATGGCCTAGAAGGTTCAATGTGGTCATATAAGTAAATAAATAAATGTAAAGAGCGATAACCTACAAATTGGCGGGACGGGACCTACTTGTTTTATGCCTCCTCCGAACGGCATCTGCAAGGCAGATGAATTTTCACTTCGAGCTTTTCATGACAAAAATACACTCGGAGTACTTGACAAACACTACCGAAGGGCGACCTCGCTTAGAAAAATTTTCTTCTAATTGAAACTTGTTTCTAAAATTTTGATGTTGCTTTGCCCGGGGCGTGAACCCAGGATCTTCGGTGTGGATGGCGGAGAAAGCTACCATCACATCACGGCGGCCGTCAATGTGGTCATATTGAATCATTTATATCGTTCCCAAGATGGTCAGTTTTGTACCTTAATGGTGCTTGTTACCAGAACGTACCGGATATATATACGGAGAAGAACCGTCAACATCGATAACGCTTTTATCTCTGCAACAGCAATAACATTATCAATCACCAAATCCTCATGATACACCAAATCAGAAATGGAATGACCTACAAGAAAATCGACTTAACAACAACTTTTTATAGCGTGAAGAAGAGTTGCTTGTATGCTGTTATGTCTGAGTTTAGATTCCAGTTAACAAGGCTTTGTTAAATGAAGTTGCGCGTTACCATCCGCTGTACAAGGATTGGAAAAGACATCCAAAAAAGGCTTCAGACAAGGAGAATCTCTATAAGGTAATGCCAGGTTAGAAACCAAACGGAGAGTAACTCCTGCCCAAAAGTTGTAATATTTACGGACTAGAAAATAAAAAGTAAAGTCTTATCGACGAACAAAAATTACGCTCTACAATTTGCTCGTCATACTTGTCCTGATGTGTTGCTTGGAGTCATGGAGAATGTCGAGAAAATATGATATGGCCCTTGGAGAGAAAAATAATGCAACTAATTAAAAGGCCACCGTGGTGTGATGGTAGCGTGCTCCGCCTCCTGGGTTCACACCCCGGGAAAGCAACATCAAAATTTTAGAAATAAGATTTTTCAATTAGAAGAAAAATTTTCTAAGCGGGGCCGCCCCTCGGCAGTGTTTGGCAAGCGCTCCGGGTGTATTTCTGGCATGAAAAGCTCTCAGTGAAAACTCATCTGCCTTGCAGATGCCGTTCGGAGTCGGCATAAAACATGTAGGTCCCGTCCGGCCCATTTGTAGGGAAAATCAAGAGAAGCATAACGCAAGTTGGAAGAGAAGCTCGGCCTTAGATCTCTTCGGAGGTTATCGCGCCTTACGTTTATTTTATTTAATTAAAAGGCAAATGTCTTCGTTGGCTAGAGAGTACTTTAATCGACATATGTATTTGGAAGCAGAGGAAGGAGAAGATCTCCATTGAGCTGTGAAAGGCAAGTGGAGGAAGACGTGGCGTTAGTTGTAGCGAAACAGGAATAGCTGGCTGGGATTTTGTACTAAACAGCCAAAAGCGCTTCGGTGGTTAGGCACCTAGTGGTGGTGATGTGGTTAGGGGGATTAGGATATACCCGAGGTAGGTATTCCTGTCGTAAGAGGCTACTAAAATATCAGCGCAACCCCCTCAAATTGTTGCCAGCACAATATATAACTTCTCCAACCCAATTGCCAACCTTACCTACCCGTGATGAATCCTGTTTCGTTAACAGCCGAGGCTCTGGCGACCCCAAGTTCCTTATCAAACTAGGGGTGGGGAGGGCGGGATGGCCTAGAAGGTTTAATATGATCATATAAATCGTTCCCGAGATCGTCGGGCTAGTACCTTAATGGTGCTTTGTCACCAGAACGTACCGGATTTATATCCGGCAAAGGACCATCAACATCGATACCACTCCCCAAAGCCTTTCGGGAGTGTCTTCATCGTTAATAAAACAACAACAACCGGAAGAAAGATGTGTGTATATCGAAACACCCGATCCATGCAGACGATGCAATTTGTTTGTTAAGGGTGAGTGTACTTCAAGGTAGCTTAAACCATATATGACCATCCATATTGAGATATTTTTGAATATCTGGGCGGTTTATATATACTCCGAGGATTTCCCTATATTTATGACTATCAAAGACAAAGTTGGTTGGTTTCTATGCCTCGCAGATACCAAAGACCTGAGCCCTAATAACGTACGGGGTGTTATTTTGATGCACATTCTCCTAAAACCATTTGCTGCTATTTTAGTATGTAGAGTCAGTACTCTGCTCCAGCATTTTGGTACGGACGATATAAAACTAACCATATTAAGAAACCTTGTGTGCGCTAAAGCTAGCCATTCGCACAGGTAGTTCTGACTGTCTCTTTGCTTTCGTCCTAACCGCAGCCCCTACAAATGCTGTTAGAAGGGATACCCATTCTTTCAGCATGCTAGCCAAGCAGCCAGTGTCTCCTCATTTTAGTTTTTAAAGGACTTTTTTTGGTGTTAGACTTTATATTCACATCTGTTAGCTTTTCAGATGTTTTAGTAAGAATAATATTAGGTTATTGGGCTTGTGGACTTTGGGATACAAAGGCTGATATTTCCTGCCTGTGAAAAATAGATAATGCTATCCGTAGTCTAAGAACAAGTCACATGATTCGGTCTACTACATCATCTCCTGATGAAAAGTAGTTAGAGCCCATACATGCTATGATGGTATATTTTCGACTTAAGGTCAACTGCCCATCATCTGACTTTATAAGTTTCTGAACTGTGAGCCAAATTTTGCGAAATCAACGTTTTCTTCCTCAGATTTTATTTCTAAAGCTTTGTGCCATAAAACTGGAAACTTGGAATTGTGTGTTGTGGGCCAATAGTTTTTTCTCTGCTTACTTTTCTTGGTGTACTAAGTCAAGCCAATTCGAATCTTAGTTTTGGTTACCCCATCTTCAAAAATGTTGAAAACGAATGTTACAAAAATTTATTTAGTAAAATATCTATTGTGAAACTGTTCTTATTTTTGCGTCTGCAGCTGTAACCAAATAAAAACTGGTACTATCAGCTGCATTTACCTTTCATTTTTCGAAAACAATAGAAATATTAAATCAAACAATATAACTTAATGTAACTTAAAATTATAATTTCGTGCAGAACAAAAATTGCTTTTGTTGTAAGTACATACCTACTTGAGGTTTGCCGGCGCGCTTTAAAAACGAACTGATTATGGGTGAATTGAAGTTGAACTACTTTGGCTGCCTCAAACTGGTATGGACGCATATGTAAAGATGTATAAAAAAGCTGGTAACGTCAAGTCAAGGACGTTTACTGACAGCAACATACTAATTTACATAAATATAAACATACATATATTTATGTTGAACGCCGTGCACGTTAGACTACACATGTGTGAGTGTGTGTGTATGGTTGTAGCAATCTTGGCGCAGCATCAGAAAACGAGAGTGACTGTTGATGCAGAGAGGTCGTTGGTAGGACATAGGCTAGATTTTTTTTTTTAATTTTTACAATTTTTTTCTTCTTCAATCGCTCATTCATTCTTTCACATTTTTTGCTGCCTATTTTTTTTTTCTGATTCTAATCTCACACACCATAAACAGCACACGTTTGAATAAATTAAAAAAATATGTTCAACAAATAGTATATGTATATTAGGGTGGGTCGATTTATTAACCGATATCGCGCCATCGATTTTTCGATAGGATTTGGACTCAGGAAAAAAAGTTCCACTACGCATACCCAAAAAAAAATAATTTTCGAGCCTGCGAAATTTCATTTTTTTGACTTTTTTCGACTTTGATTTTTATGGTTTTTTTGTGCCCTACTAAGAAAAAATTTTCATTTGATTGTAAGATTTTCATATATACCTTGTCCGACCCAAAAAAACGTTGACGATAACAGTTTTTTTTTTTTTTTGTTTTTTTTTTAGCGGACATTTTTGGGCCGGACAGGGTATACTTGAAAATTTTACAATCAAATGAAAATTTTTTCTTAGTAGGTCATGAAAAAACCTTAAAAATCAAAGTCGAAAAAAGTCAAAAAAATTAAGTTTCCCAGGTTCGAAAATTATTTTTTTGGGTATGCGTAGTGAAACTCTTTTTCCTTAGCCCAAATCGTATCGCAAAATCGATGGCGCGATATCGGTTAATAAATCGACCCACCCTAATATATATGTTGTTATTGGTAAGACAGTATTACAGTTGCAGTTTTTGCGGCAAATATGGGCGTTACAATTTTGACGTTTGCATAAAAACACGATATGGAACGTCAGACTAAAAAAAAAAAACGTTTTTAATGCAGCAGCAGCTATTCTTGTTTGTACGCAATTTTATGGGCAGACAAGTTGCCATATATACATACATAAATAACTTGAAAACGTAATATAAATCTACTATACGCAAACACGTGCATATCTAACTGTATTAGAAATGTCAAATTGACTGGAGTTTTTGCTCAATTGTATTGGTGTGCGTGCGCGTGAGCAGCTGTGCGTGTTTGGCTGCACAACAAGTGCAGTGAAAATGTTTTGGCAGCAAAATTACTTAATACTTTTTTTTTTCATGTGGCGCAATTTTTATACCCATATGCGTTTGAATGTGGTAAGGCATGCCTGCTGAAAGAGGGGATTTAACTTCAATATTCAATGACTCGAAGGCTCCGTACGGGAGGATGCCAATAACAAAGCTAACCGGACTCATATCCGCTTAGAAAAAATAATTTCCACTTAACATAAGTTCTTTATATATTAAAGTAGCTTTGCCGCTTTTGCTTAACAATTCTGAAGCGCACAACTAAACAAGGAGCAAAGAATATTTGATATTAACAATTCAGGATAATTGAGGATAGATGGCTATACAATGACCGTAGATTTTAGAAGTCGTTAAGATATAAGTTGGGGTTACCCTCAGCTCATAGGTTAGGCTTGGTCGAACTGGCCAGTAAATAGAGATCTCACCTAGACTGAGTGTGTCGATCATGTGCTAGTTTTACCTTTTTTTAGTCCTACCTTGTTTTCCCTCTGGATGCGCACTTTTTAGCTGCTGCATGTCTGTCGATAAAAAATGGGCGCAGCCGCATGCTTCGTAGTTTTCCTCCAGTTTTTTTACAGCTGTGATCACGGCTATTACTTCGGTAGCTAATAGAATCGATTTATTTCCGAAACAGGGCAGTATATCGCAGACTCTGTCTCTTCCATTATTTGGACTTATCAGTTCACACCTCTATTGTGGTCTTAAGATCCCCATTGAAGCCTAGGCATGGCATCATATAGTCTGTTCGTGAAATATTTGATTACGCTATACTACTATGTTCGCAATCGCGTTGTTTCATATGCTCAAGGGCGTAGCTGTGAAGGAATGGGACGTGCAAATTTGATTGTAACATTGTGGGCTTTAATTTATAAAGACAACAATATACAATACAACATTTTTTTAGGTACAATGTAGTAGATAAGGGGTGAAAGGGCTTTTAAATTGTATATGATAAAGTTTTGAACAGGGGCGGTGAAGGGAGGGAAAAGTTCGCCTACTTCTTATTTATATCTTAAGCTAGCAATGTCTGCCGGGTCGCTGTCAGGCTCAAAAATTGCCTTGAGTAGTTTTGAAACGTGATCTTCCCTCACCAACCGATTGCTCTCCGTCCCATTAACTTCTGCTTTATCTTCTATTAGTCCTTATTGCTTTCCTGGTTTTGTCCCCTCTATCCTTCTACCTATGTCACTTCAAATCTCCTTCCCATACCAAACTCATTAATCCCACTTCCACCTCTACCTCCACACCCACTCAAACTATCACCCAAATTCCTTTAGTTTGATGACGGTAGAAGAGTGAAATTATTGCACATTTTGTTAAAATAAGGTGGCGTTTTACCGTAAATGGGGAACTGGGGAGAGTCCCCCCCCCCCCCTCCCCAAAAAAAGCCGTCCAAACTCTGGAATATGTATGTAAATATAAGTGAAATGTAGTAAATTTCCATGTATAAACATTGCCTTAAATAACCACGAAATACATTTTTATACTCAGTTGAGCAGAGCTCACAGAGTATATTAAGTTTGATTGGATAACGGTTGGTTGTACATATATAAAGGAATCGAGATAGATATAGACGTCCATATATCAAAATAATCAGGATCGAAAAAAAATTTGATTGAGCCATTTCCGTCCGTCCGTCCGTCCGCGTGGCACCGCCCACTTTTAAAAGAAGGTAATTTAAAACTTTTGCAAGCTGTAATTTGGCAGTCGTTTGAAGATATCACGATGAAATTTGGCAGGAACGTTACCCCTATTACTATATATACGCTTAATAAAAATTAGCAAAATCGGAGAAGGACCACGCCCACTTTAAAAAAAAAAAAATTTTTTAAAGTAAAATTTTAACAAAAAATTTAATATCTTTACAGTATATAAGTAAATTATGTCAACATTCAACTCCAGTAATGATATGGTGCAACAAAATACAAAAATAAAAGAAAATTTCAAAATGGGCGTGGCTCCGCCCTTTTTCATTTAATTTTTCTAGGATACTTTTAATGCCATAAGTCGAACAAAAATTAACCAATCCTTTTGAAATTTGATAGGGGCATAGATTTTGTGATGTTAACTGTTTTCTGTGAAAATGGGCGAAATCGGTTGATGCCACGCCCAGTTTTTATACACAGTCGTCCGTCTGTCCTTCCGCATGGCCGTTAACACGATAACTTGAGCAAAAATCGACATATCTTTAATGAACTTAGTTCACGTCCTTACTTGAACTCACTTTATCTTGGTATGAAAAATGAACGAAATCCGACTATGACCACGCCCACTTTTTCTATATCGAAAATTACGAAAAATGAAAAAATGCCATAATTCTATACCAAATACGAAAAAAGGGATGAAATATGGTAAGGTAATTGGATTGGTTTAGTGACGCGAAATATAACTTTAGAAAAAAATTTGTAAAATGGTTGTGACACCTACCATATTAAGTAGAAGAAAATGAAAAAGTTCTGCAGGGCGAAATAAAAAACCCTTAAAATCTTGGCAGGTATTACATATATAAATAAATTAGCGGTATCCAACA
Source organism: Eurosta solidaginis (assembly GCF_040869045.1). Lineage (NCBI taxonomy): Eukaryota > Metazoa > Arthropoda > Insecta > Diptera > Tephritidae > Eurosta > Eurosta solidaginis. The sequence goes on from NC_090321.1 coordinate 260,845,266, forward strand.
GATGATGTTCTGGGTCACCCTGGTCCACATTTTGGTCGATATCTGGAAAACGCCTTCACATCACTCCCTTTTAAAACTCTCATTAATACCTTTAATTTGAAACCCATATCGTACAAACTCATTCTAGAGTCACCTCTGGTCCACCTTTATGGCGATATCTCGAAAAGGCTTCCACCTATAGAACTAAGCCCCACGGCCTTTTAAAATACTCATTAACTACTTTTATTTGATACCCATATCGTACAAACAAAGTCTAGAGTCACCCCTGGTCCACCTTTATTGCGATACCTCGAAAAGGCCCCCACCTATAGAACTAAGGCCCACTCACTTTTAAAACACTCATTGACACCATTCTTTTGATGCCCATATTGTACAAACAAATTTTAGGGTCACCCCTGGTACACCTTTATGGCGATATCTCGAAACGGCGTCCACTTATGAAACTAAAGATTACTCCCTTTTAAAATAATCATTAACACCTTTCTTTTGATACCCATATTGTACAAACAAATTCTAGGGTCACCCCTGCTCCACCTTTATGGCGATATCTCGAAACGGCGTCCACTTATGAAACTAAAGATTACTCCCTTTTAAAATACTCATTAACACCTTTCATTTGATACCCATATCGTACAAACGCAATCTGGAGTCACCCCTGGTCCGCCTTTATGGCGATATTTCGAAACGGCATCCACCTATAGAACTAAGGCCCACTCCCTTTTAAAATACTCATTAACACCATTCGTTTGATGCCCGTATTGTACAAACAAATTCTAGGGCCACCCCTGGTCCACCTTTGTGGCGATATCTCGAAACGGCGTCCACCTATGGAACTAAGGATTACTCCCTTTTAAAATACTTATTGGCACCTTTCTTTTGATACCCAAATTATTCTAGGGTCGCCCCTGGTCCACCTTTATGGCGATATCTCGAAAAGGCGACCACCTATACAACAACCACCACTCCCTTTTAAAACCCTCATTAATACCTTTAATTTGATACCCATATCTTACAAACGCATTCTAGAGTCAACCCTGATCCACCTTTGTGGCTATATCCATAAATGGCGTCCACCTATAGAACTATGGCCCACTCCCTCATAAAATACTCTTTAATGCCTTTCATTTGATACACATTCCAGGGTTTCCCTCGGTTCATTTTCCTACATGGTTATTTCCCTTATGTTGTCACCTTAGCTCTCAATTGAGTATGTAATGTTCGGTTACACTCGAAGTTAACCTTCCTTACTTGTTCTATATAAAATATGAGGCGCGATATCCCCTTGGAAGAGAATTTAAGACCAATTTGCGTCTGGCGTAATTTAATTTTTCCTCCAAAATTGGAGGGATTGGTTGACATATTTTCGCCGACTCCGAACAACATTTGCTAACGCAGATGAATTTTAACTGATAATCTTTTTATGGAATAAATACACTCGAAACCACTACCGAGGCCCGAACCGGCTTTCCAATTGAGAAAACTTGTTTCTAAATTTTTGATGTTGCTTTGCCCGGGACCTTTGACGTGGTAGGCGGAGAACGCCACGTAATATAATATAAGAGAAAATCGAAATTTGGAAACTAAATTTAACAGAAGTTTCTGGTGCTCCGTACTTTTGCGATTTTTTGCACCCATATTCAAATATTTCAAGATCAGGTTTCTATTTATATTTAGATATGTACCACACAGTACTAATGTATTTAATGCCTTCCCTGAAGAACTTATTGTTTTTTTAGTTACGGTCTAAAATTTACAAAAAAAAAAAAAATGTGTTCGATTTGTCCCGTACCAACCATGGAATGCTCTAGTAGAAATTATTGCGAAGAGCGGATGGAACATTATCACCTTCGCTGAGTGCTTTTTAAGCCGCCTCCATTTAAGATGATGTTAACTTCTCTCTACAATCTTTTAATATTTAAACTTTCTCTTATAGATCTTTTAATATTTAAACTTTGAGCTGGATATGAAAACATTACGGGAAAGAGCGTAATTAATATCTGAAATTTCCGTGTAATCGTTCATCGCAAAATACATGGGAAAAAGCGGTAAATACTTCAGATTTCGCATTTGTATTTTTCATTTTTATATAGAAAGTGGGCGCGGTAATCAACCGATTTTGAAAAGGAAACATGGCCATAAATAAAATCACAACATCTTCAACCGTGTTTGAAGTCGATGCTAGGATTTTCAAATGATTCGTGCGGCATTAGTGAGCCGCGAGCCTGGGCATCCTAACAGACAATTGAATGATAAGTCCACAGTTGAATGATAAGCGTCATCGACAAAGAGCTGAAAAAGATGTATGCCTATATTGCCCGTTTTAAGTGTCATATACCCCAAACTAGAAGCAGCAGATTTTCCAAGGACACGCACGTCACTCTGCACTACTTCTATATTTATCCAGAAACAACCCCGACACACACACAATGTATGTCCTGCATCTACCATTTTTCAATCGCAATGTACAAGAAGCATCTTTAATACCCATATGGCTTTGGTACAGCCCGATTGAGACTGCAAATTTCCTAGAGCTTCCGTTTAAGGATTTCGAAGACAATTGTGTGAGTGATAGGGCCAAGCACTGCTACAGGATGAAGAAGAGTTAATTTATTTAATTCATATTCTGAGTGCAATAAACTAATGATATAAAACTACTGCTGGCTCTTGTAACGATAAGAACCAATTCGTATTTTCAAGCTAAAATTTTAGCTTCTGTGAAAAGTAAAACCCGTTATCACAGTGGTACTTAATATTTTTATTTTAGTTATTATGGTCCCTGTGCAATGAAAATAATCATAGCAGATCATGAAAAACCTTTCATCAGTAGAAAATTACACTTTCCACACGACTGTTCTAGCCAGACTAGCCTTGTGTTATTACACTTCTTTTTAATAATTTTTTTGTCTTCTTCGAATCGTATTTATTTATTATTATTTGTGATGGATGTAAAATTCAAATAAAAGGCTAAAAGTTGTCGAACGTTATTGCACTTTGGGCAGCATTGTTCAAACTTGCTATTTAGTACATATAATATTTAATTTATTTTCAAAGTGAACTTAACTTAGATGAAAATATTTGTTTTACTCCCAAGAACAATCTAGTGGTTTTATTAAAATGATTGAAACAATACAACTGGGTATATATTGTTTAACTTCATCTGAACTTACACATTCCTATTTGTTTTTATTGAAATATTTTATTTTTAAACATTATTGCGGTTTATTTATTTTTTTATATTTAAAATCTCGTTTTCACGACTTTTCATTCTAAATTGATTAAAACATGCGATTGCGTGACATTTTTATTCTAAATAATATTCGATTTGCCTCTATGCTGATAACAATCTTGATTGTGCTAATTGCATGCCATTAACACTTTGTGTGCTGATTTATTTTACATTCAGTTTATTTTGAATTTCATTTCTTATTATTCATTTTTATTTAAAATAAATTTGGCAAAACGCACTTGCTACATAAGAATTCTTATATATCTATTTCTATTCATACCTTATATTTAAGGTTCTTTCCTCAAATCATTCTCAGCTGCCAATTTAAGTTAATTGTTTGACAGCTGTGCGATAAAAAATTTTTCTTACACCTTTTTTGCTAAATTTTTTACCTTTTTCAATTGTTTTAAAAGTTCAACCTCTTGTAAATGTGTCAAATTTAATTGTATGAAATCAATACCGTAGGCAATTATGCGTATTGGACATGCCCTCAGTTGATGCCATGCAACCAGCCAAACGCAACAAAAGACTTAGGCCACGAACTCGATTGCTTTGTTATCTAGTACATTTAATGCAAATAAATTGCTTTTGACGCTAGAAATGCTTTTATTTGCATTGTGAACGTCTATGTGTGTTATTCTCTTGTATGAGCTTTTTTTTTGGTGCACAAATTTGCATGTCATGCTAGAGCTTTGCAATTGTGCGTTTAATTAAAGTTGAGTTTTGAGAGTTTTGTCTAGTTTTCAAATCAACAAAACGAAAAAATCGACAAACGGCGAAGCAAAAAAGTTAATAAAATGCGCAATACGCTTTTATTATAAACTTTTTTTGAAAGTTCTTGGCGTACCAACCATTATTGTAGTCTTAAAAATTTATTTCTAACACTCATTTAGGAGCAAGAAACCACGTCGGGTCATACGAATTTTTTTGGATGTTGGGCATGACCAAGACTATCTACCGTCGTATGTACAGCTCACACGCAACAGCTGCTGAGTGTTACAATAAAAATGTTGCACAATGACAACCCTCAGATAAATGCAGAAAAAGTATATATTTTCGTTGGTATTCAATCGCAAATCAAAAGAAGCCAGGCGATTAATTTCCATTAAAATGCATCATGCTCCACCTTGGGAACATAAAACATCGACAGAGAGCTCTGTAGGTCTAGACATATGGCGAATTTCACTAACAAAGGTAGAGGCTTGGGTAACACAAAGGTAAGGTGGGTAGCAATACGTGAGCGTACTGGATTCATATCTGACACTTGTTTAAGGCATTAAAGTTTTTTAAGCAATTTTTGTTTTTTTTTTTATATATTTTGCAAATATTTAAATATAACCCAACATTAAGACGAATGGGGCGATAGCTTTCTTAGTTGTGCCAAGTAAATCACTTAAAAATGTTTACTTTGGGGAGTGGGGCTCGAACCCGTACTCCTTGCTTTATTGTTGATAGGTTTGCCTAACAAGTTCCACCAAAGCTCTTTTTATCTAATAATTGTACATATCTTGAGCCACGTGCCATGCCCTGAAAACAGAATGCATATGGGCAAGTCCTGGGTAACGAACCAGACAACCGCATTGCATTTAAACCTGCATAAAAGGGAACATGAGAAATGAACTGAGCGGATATTACAATATTTAGATTTGGTTCATATTGGGAACCCATATTACATACATGAATAGAAAGCATATTTATGATCCGATTTGGCTCATATTTGGAACAAATATTACACACAGTCCGGTAGAAGTGACATTAAAATACTTTGGAGTTCGAGAAGGTACACGCATACGTGGCGCCGAGTCGAGTAAAGTATTTGGAAGGATTATGTATTGAGGTCATAGATTGTAATATAGTGAGTCACTAAATGAACTAAATAGAATGAGAAATAATAGGCAATTAAATAAAGACTAAAAACTTGAAAATAAAATAATAATAAAAACTGTTTAAATTAAACGGTTTTATTGAAAACTTAACAAAATAAAGACTTAAAACGTGAAAATAATATAATTAAAAGAAAACATTTAAGTTAAACTGTTTTATTGAAAACAATACTTACATTAAGTAATAATAATACTACAAGCTATAAAATAATTAGGTAGGTCCTAGGTACTAGTCATCACACTCCTCATCAATCTAGGGCGCTGATCAGCCAATTATATAAAAGCGTTGGGCGCATGAAATTTCTAAAAATGTGAGGCGTAGCATAACCTGATTAAGGTTCAGTTGGTTTTACTTATGACTATCAATAGAAATTTGACGCGTTCATTGATGAGGAGTGTGATGAGAAGTACCTAGGATCTACCTAATTATTTTCGAGCTTGTAGAATTATTGTTACTTAATATAAGTATTGTTTCCAATAAACCCCTTTAACTTAAACATTTTTTAAAATAATTTTATTATTTGTTTATTCAAATAAATCAAAAAATTGACAAATTGTTCACCGCTTTGAGTATGCTCACCGTCATACTCACGTGACAGAGATAAGGTCTGACCATTTTTGGTTTTCAGTTCGTGGTGGAACTTACATACATAAATTTTTTTATAAATTTCACTCTGATTTTACATATTGTAAACATTTACATATATTATCTTGTCTTAATTTCAGTATATATTTATATTCTTGAAGAGCTAAAGGAATCTTTGACAATTTTAATCTGTTCCAACTTTTTATTTAAATAACCTCAAGAGCACGTTCGCAATCTTTAAGTTACTTAAAAATTGTCCTTCCATGAAGAGATTACGGATGATGCATTAAGGGAGAATACTCTGAAAGCGGCCACCGTGGTGTGATGGTAGCGTGCTCCGCCTATCACACCGTATGCCCTGGGTTCGTACCCCGGGTAAAGCAACATCAAAATTTTAGAAATAAGGTTTTTCAATTAGAAGACAATTTTTCTAAGCGGGGTCGTCCCTCGGCAGAGTTTGGCAAGCGCTCCGGGTGTATTTCTGCCATGAAAAGCTCTCAGTGAAAACTCGTCTGCCTTCCAGATGTCGTTCTGAGTCGGCATAAAACATGTAGGTCACGCCCGGTCAATTTGTAGGGAAAAGCAAGAGGAGCACGAAGAAAATTTGAAGAGAAGCTCGGCCTTAGATCTCTTCGGAGGTTATCGCGCCTTACATTTATTTTATTTCTTACTCTGAAAGCTGGGGTGAACGAAAGATCTATCGCCTTTCCTCTTTTTTTTGGATATTTAAAGGGATTGCCTATCATATTTCTGCAAATTGCACCTGCAGACCAGGTGACGAAGAACCTAGAGTTAAAAACTGCAACTTGACTCAATGCCTCCTGGGCAGCTTGAGCGCATACCATACAGCCAAAGTAGAAAGGCGTCATCAAATATTGGACAAATATGTTGCGTAGTGTGCTTCGATGCAATATAGAGGTGGAAGGTTGGCGCAAAAACGCTCATATGAGGAGGGCAATAAAAGTGTACACCGATGATTCCAAAGTAATGGAAGTAATAGCCGTGCCGGAAGCAGTAGAAATACAGGAGGAAAATAGCTTAAACTGCAGCCGAGTCAATTTTTACATTGGTATCCAAGAAGCAATTAAGTTAAGACTCTCTCGCAGCATAACAACTTGAAGTGTGTAAAAGAGTGGGCAATCTCTGAAAAGTATAAGTAGAAATATATGTCTATATTGGGTCCTTGAGCATATGGGAGTAGATGGAAATGAAAGAGAGGGATTAGTTGGCTGAGGAGAGTGCATCACTCGAAGCTTATATCGTAGACGTCCCAATCAAACTAAAAATTAATGCAATGTATAATAACCTCCGAAGAGATTTTAGGTCAAGCTTCTCTTCCAAATTACGTCGGACTGATTTAATTTTTTCTTCAAATTGGTAAGCGGAACCTATATGTTTAACATCGACTCTGAATGGCACCTGCAAGGCAGATTCATTTCCGCTGATCTCGCTTAGAAAGCCGTTTTTCTAATTTAAAAACCTGTTTCGTAAATTTTGATGTTGCTTTGGACCGGGGTTTGAAGTGCCACCATCACATTATGGTGTGGACTTTACAGCAGATTGTGGGAGATTAGCACTGGGCTGCAACGTGTCGAAGATCATCTGCAGTTTTTACAACTTTAGACTAAGAAAGTTACCCTTATCATTGAAAATAGGAGATTGAGGTTCATGATGGATATCCTGACTAGGCACTACCATCTGGTGTCACCTGCTTTTAAATAAGGTCTTTTCAGATGTAACATTTATAAAATAAGTACTGCTAGATTTCAGTATGCATTATACTTAGTTGCAACTGAAATGTGTTTGTCCATTTTATCTCTACACTATTCTCTACTTCTATGACCGATAAGAGTGTGTGTTAAACATTATGGCCAACAGAGGTGCGTGTCTCCGTTAATCAGTACAACCCATTCTGTAGCGAGCTATTTACCACTGCCGCGAGTCGTCAATAATTGCCACTAGATGGGTCTCCTAAACATTATCTAAGTGATGATAGGTGCTAATATAACCATTTACATTTATTTGCAGTAGCCGTGTTTTTTACACGTAAACGTCTATACGCTTAAACTTTATATGGACTGCTAAGCGTCAAACTTTAAATACACCTCTGAAATTGCTGCGCATAAAATGTGTACTACTAAATTTCAATACGCATTGTACTCAGATGTAACTGAAATATGTGTTTTTGTTTCACCCTCTACACTAATTCTATGTATTCTATGTGTATCCGCAATTCATCGCAACTGATTTAGCTATATATTATACCCTATGGCCATCAGAGGGTTGTGTCTCCGCTTCTCGGTACACCCTGTGTCTGCAGCTAGTTATTTAACCACTGCCGCTAAATGGGTCTCCTAAGATTTATCTAAGCGAGGATAGGCGTTTTTTTCACGCGCAAACGTAAACGTATACGCGTGTATAAAAAAACACGGCTAGTATTAGCAGTTATCCAACACAATTAAAGCCCCGTTCACATTTTCCCAAATTATCTCACTGAGGTGTCCGAAATTTGTAATAAGATGCCATAACATGATGATGATGATGATGATGGACATACTAACATTAATAAAACAAATTAATACAAAAAATATGAATTGCTTCACGCAACTATTAAATTCCAACACTTAATAGACCAACAATGAAATGCAACAAATTTTTTCGTTATTATTCAACCAGAAATAAAATTTTACATTGCTATGAAGAAAGCAAACAATGTTCCCTCAATTTTCACGCAACATTTACGCTGATGAGTTTAGGTAAGTATGTTTGTGTTTGTATGTGGTCTATCGAGGCGTATTTGTGTTAGCAAAATTTTAAAAATTTCTCAAGCGGCATGCGATAATTTTATTCAACCTAAACCACAATAGACTTCCTATTTACCTACAAACTTTTAATATAAGTAAGTAAATACGTATGTATGTATGTACGCATTTAAGGTACTCAACACAGTTTGTACATATACATCAGTAGTTTTAAAGGTGTAATGAAAATAAGAAGTTTTTGTGGTATTCAATTTTGTGGTTTTCTGTAACAAGAAAACGTCGAAAACAATGAAACAGCACCCAATTACATCAAAAATTCAAAAATATCAACCCTTAGCATTTCACAACCGCTTAAGTTCAAAACATTACGAACCGTTTAATGCATTTTATAAAAAAATAGGGAAATAAAAAGAAGGCAAATGGGTCGGTGAAAATTAAAAAGGAGGAAAGAATTCGCGTTATGAGTATGAAGGAGAAAAACGAAGCCGTCTTTTAAACTAGAAGTTGGCAAGTTAAATTTGAAGTTGGAAGCTATAGCTTCTTCAAAAATCATCTTGAATGATATAGTATCAATATAGTCAAGCATGAAGTTACTCTTCATTTCATCATCTTCCATGTAGCTGCAGCAGGAGGGTTTATTTTATAACGTGGTATGAGTCCCATGAAATAGTGGCAAATAAAAATGATAATACCATTGAAAGATGAGCCTTGATGAGTCAAATGATTTTGGTATACTGCTTTCTCTCTACCTCTGGCCAAAAAAAAACTTGCTACAGTGCATGGAGTAGTGTCCACGCTGCATAGAAGGTGAAGTGTGATCACATCAAACCCTTCCCGAGAAGGTCAGGCTAGTACCTTAATAGCACTTGCTACTGAAACGAATCAGATCTATATCCGGCAATTTGCCATCTTTATAGAGAGAAGAGCTATTCAAACTAAAAGCCTAATAAAAATTTGCATTTAAAAAATTCACCTTTTTCTGTTCAAAATTTTTTTCTGTAAGGCTTTATTCCTATATTTTGATATCATTTCTGTGAGAAATAGGATAAAGAGCTAGTTCCGCGGTGGTTTCCTTGCAATAAGAATTACTATTTCAACTAAAGGTCTAACTCATCGTGTGGAGCTTTTGTCTATTGGTGGTTTTAATTCAGTTCAAATATGACTAAATCGTCATAAGGCAAACGGAAATTTCCAAATATCACCATCAATTCAAATTTGAAAAGATCATACATTAATTTGATTTTATGTCCATTTGAAGTGGTCAAAATACCAATTGACTATGGTCAAAACGAAAACTTACATTATGGCCGTTGACCTTATGTCACCTCATCCTTCCCCATCATCACCTCATCCCCCCAAACCTCACAGCACCTTGTCATACAGAAATTTTCCATGGTTTGCATTGCCACGTCATCTGGTAGGTAATCACTTTGCATTGGCTTCTATCTCCAGCTAAATCTCGTTAACCAGCACAACCCAGAACTCCTCTCCGCCTGAATTCGCCAGTGATTTTGCTCAAAATAGAAAGGGGTAGCCAGTTTTATCATCATGCGGCAAAACCACCCACATAACTAGAATTACCAAAAACAAATCGCTAGAAGATGCCGATTGACAAGGTTTTGGCACAACCTTTTTTTCTGGTAGCGACTATTGATTTTCCCACCTAATTATAATTACTGATAAAGTCCGATGCTTGGACAAATAAAATTGGCAACTTCAACTGGATTAGTGAGTCTCCATGCTCATAGATAGATAGAGAAAAGTAGGAGAAGATGGAGAGTAAGAAGAAAATGATAAATATAGATATCAAGGGAGAAAGAGGAAAGTGAAGAGTGGAAAAGGAGGTGTGAAGAAGAGGAGTGGGAAGAAAAAAACAGGGGAAAATGTAGATATCAAGAGAAGCCCACGAGAGTGGTACTCGGAGAAAAGGAGGGAAAGAAAACGTAATACCATTTGTAAGGAGAAGGAGAGAGAGTGGTAAGAAATACAAAGGGGCATTGAACAGTGAGACAGAAATAAAGATGAATATGCCGGAGAAGTAGAGAAGAACACAAGTGAGAGGAAAAAGAAAATGAAAAGAAAGAAGGTACAACAACAAAGAAAAGGAAGAAGAACATTGAGTAATATCAGCCAAAGGAAATACAGTACAATGATTCTGGCATCTGTTCATTCGTTTTTATCTGAATGTGGCTGAGAATTCAGACTAGAATTGATTGGGCTACAATATTGCGTACTCAAGGAAATTATGAAAACTCCCAATAAAAAGTTAGAAATTTTCGTAAAACCTTCTCGAATTTTTGAATTTTTTGAGAATGGTTTACAGCTTGGCTTACATAATTTCAGTTACGAAAGTTATGGAATGAAATAAATATAAAAAATAAAAAAGAATTTAATTAACAAAATGGCATAAAAACAAGTAAGGATGGGCATTATAACTTTCATAAATGGAGCTGAACAATAATGTGTTGAAATTTTAAAAATTCATAAGATCTGATCAATCAGTTGTATGGGATATATTGTGGCGAATATTAGCAATTCTATATCTATCACTATCAGGGGTGGGCGTGAACTTAGCACCTGCTAAGCGACCATATACGTATACGATGAGCGAAGGAACAATGACACATCGTCAAAATCAACGACAGCTGATTTAGTTTAATATCGATGGTTGTATAGTAAGGAAGTGTCGCACGCGCGCTTCAAACAGAGTATGTACCAAACATGCATATGTAGTGGTGCCCACCGCTGATCACTATGCTGGTTCACAACAACAATAAAGCAATCATCCACACTTATGTGCATGTACACATTAAAGCAAGCAGCCACATTTATTTAAATGAACACATCACATAACCAGTAGCTTGAAGCAGAGATATTATATCACTACATATATATAGTCAGCAGATAAGAATTAAGAAGAAAGAGGAACAATAACACATCACGTTATCATCAGCTAATAGCAGAAGTTGTTACTCACACATACACATCCATATAGCTAAATAACCAAGTATGAAATACAACTGTTCCAGAAGGCATGTTCGTGAAAAGTCTAGACCTTAGGAGAAATATGCAAACGAGCCAACAGAGAGTATAAAAGCAGCGCAAGCTGAGGAATAAGGAATCAGTTTTATTTTAACATGCTTTAGTGAAGTACGTGGTAACTGTGAAGAAATACTACCAAAATAGTCTAAATAAAGAACGTTTTGTTATAATAAAACCAACGGACTAATACCCTCCAAAGCCCGCCCAACTGACACGAGGGGCGCATCCGCATGACGCACGGATTTGTTTTTGTTTTTGTCGGTTTGTTAAGCGTCGAGATCTAAAACTGCTCAGCTACAGAATAAAAATCATCAGCTGAGTATTATATACATAACAGTTGCAAATTATACACATAGTAAATTGTTCAATAAGTTAACGATTTAGCATACAAAGATTTTTATTTTTTTATTTTTATTTTGTTACGAGTTAAGATAGGATAGGACAGTTTTCCTTATAGTAAAAAGTGAATGCGTTATATCAAATGAATTCGAGTGAGAGTTAAAATCATAACACAAACACCGGAAAGGTTCATTTAATTCGAAATTAGTTCTACACTGCCTCAAAAGAAGAGGTTTGTAATGTCTTGACGCTCGTGATGGGACATTGAAGTTTACTTCGTTCAAAAGAAAGGGGCTAGAAGTTAGTCCATTCAGTAGATTAGCCATAAATAATACGCTTAGCATTTCTCTACAGCTAGCGAGAGTTGGAAGATTGATAAGCCTTAACCGACTAGTATAAGGTGGAAGATTATATGCAGAGTCCCAATGAAAATTCCTTAAAGAAAAAAGTAAAAATTGCTTCTGTATTGACACAAGCCTATCTGCATGAACTTGATATCGTAGATTCGAGACTACTGATCCATATTCTAGTATCGATCTAACTAATGTGGTAAAAAGGGATTTGGTTGCATAAGGGTCACTAAATTCTTTAGACCATCTCTTCACGAATGATAGAACACCTCTAGCCTTATTGAATATTTGAATTATTTATTCAATAGTTCAGAGATTCGAACGTTAGCAGAAGCTGCAAAATAACGCGGAGTTTCCCAAAATTCGTTACAATATATTATTTATAAGATCGATCTTGACAATTTTTTCCGACAACAATGTACATAATGTAAAATGGAAAACAAATGACAAAACAAATATTTTTTTTCGAAAAATCGGTTGTATGGGGGAGATATGCTATAGTGGTTATCTTACCAAACTTTATCAAGATATCTCGAAAATTGAGGCACTAGTTGCCGTTGAAACAAACAGACAGACGAAAAGCCGGGATGGCTAAATCAACTCAGTTCGTCATCTTGATCAGTTCGGTGTACTTACTGGTGGGTCTATCTCTCCATCTTTAAGGACTAATAATTTTGAGAATTGTGACTAACTTAATAAACTACTTCATTTTCATGAAGGGTATACTTATCACTGCTATTTAATTGTTCGCTGCTGTATATAAATTGTTAATTAATTTGATTTTGATCTTTCAGTTTAGATAATCGGGAATAATTAAATAGTCAGCTAACTTTGCAAAAAATACCTTATCTAAATGCAAATTAAAAGAGGAAAAAGTTAATCAAGTAATAATCAAATATTTCAAGGTAATGCTAAGCTTATACTATTTTTACATTCGAATGTTTGATTAATTTTTATCCTAAGCAACAAACATGCTTATATATTTTATCTCGGCAATAAAACAAAACCCATTTAATTAGGCAGAAGTATGTCACTGTTATGACGTCACTCACGTCTGCCCACATCGTGTAAGTTCATTAGCATCAAGGGGCTTAACAGACCGAAAACAGTAATAAGATTTTGTGTAAGCTACGCAATGTAAAAGGAAAACTAAAAACTGAATGTAAACATCATCATAACAATTTATAAAGGTCGCACGATATGCTATGCTATATAATGAATAATACTCCCTTAAGCATCACACTATTCCTTAATTAGGAAAACGTATTCAAGTGGCAGAGAAGATTGACCCACTGTCCAACTTTTTAATATACAACAAAATAAAGTATATGAACTTCAAATTTGTTTATTGCTCAATAATTCCTTGACTTCATACCATCTCTCACAAACAAATATTTTATTCATTTGCCAACTTCCCATTAGGGTACAATGTGATAATAAAGCGTGAAACTTAAATCAGCTTAAAGTGACTTAGCTGAAATTAAGAAGCGTCTACAGAAGAAACTTCAAATAAGTTAAGCCGAAAACGTGAACAAAAATTAGATTGATTGATTAATTAGAGTTTTTTTTTATAAAACTTGATAAATTGATTTATGTGCAGCTACTGCAGTTATAGAATCTGCTTTGCTCAACGTTAGATGCGATGGTGTGAATAATTAATGTGCTAAATTTTGAAATAGCTACGAAAAACTCATACGTCTCACGTGAAGGATCATATTTGCATAAAAAAATTATTGTAGTGGTTTCTGTTTTGGCTTAATTGACAACTATCATTATCATTAATTAGCGCTTAACCTCCTAAGCAATTTTGGTCGTTTTGTAACAAGTCCAGCCGGCTATCACTATTTCGCGAAAACCGGCGTCCATTGGAAGCATAAAGGGAGATCAAATCTTCCTCCACCTTCCTCTACGAACTTGGTGGAGGTCTTCTCCTTCCTATGCTTTCAAAATGCAGTGGCGACTGAAATACTTTCTTGGCCGTCGTGGTGCATTCGCAAAGCATGACCTAGACAGCGCAGCCTTTAGGTTTTTATTTGCTGCACTATCGTCATATCTGCATAAAACTCATACACCTCATAATGGACCCACATAACGGATAGTACCATAAATCTTCCGTAGAACTTTTCTCTCGAACATTCAAGAGCTATGTCATTTTCTCTCGACATGATTCCGAGCCATACATCAGGACAGGTATGTTGAGCGATTTGTTGAGCGTGATTTTTGTTCGTCGACAGAGCACCTTACTTTTCAAATGCCTACTTTGTCCAAAGTATCTCTTATTGGCAAGAGTTTTTCGATGTTTGATTCAGGTAATGACATTGTTTTTGCAGTTAATGTTGATTCCCAAATAGAAGAAACCCATCACAGTCTCGAATTCATATTAGTCAACATCGAAGCTGCTAAGGCGCTCATGCTCCGATTCTTTCTGGGGTTGCCAAGCAGGAATTTCTCGTGTCCTCGTTTACCGCAAGACTCACCTTTTTTGCTGCTTTATCTAATCCAGAGATGACAGAACTCACAGCACGTTTGTTGTGGCTAATAATATCAATATGATCAGCATACGCCAGTAATTGTACGCTCTTATAATAGACTGTACTATCACGGTTTAGTTCAACAATTACACATGTGAAAATCTTAAAACAGTACGACTCTTTGAAGACTTTCAACTTCAAAACTTCATATTACAGCACCCTGATGCATATCACCAGATAAGAAAAACTATGTTTAATAAAATATATATGCAATAACTTACTTGCTTTTTGTGTTATTTGAGAATACTTCAAAACTCACCTGAAAGAAAAAATGGTATTTATTAGATATAAGCATTATAACTTTTAAAAATATTTAAACTTTTCAAATTTCTTTAGCAATTTATCAAACAAAAAAAGAAACGATTAGTTTCTCAGGCAAATATAGATATTTATATTGTAACGAATTTTGGGAAATTTCGGATAATTATACACCTTCTGCTAACGTTCGAATCGCTGAACTGTCAAATAATATTCAGAATTCATAAAGCTCTTTATAGAGACTACTTTTGGAGTAGCATTTCACAATTACCTATATAATTCACTAATAGCGTATTTAAATCAAGCTGATTACTGATTCCTCAACTTGCGCTACTTTTATACACTCGGTTACCCCGCTCGCCCATTTCTCCTTAGGTCTAGACATTTCACGAGCATGCTAGTATAGTTGTATACATGTATATCTGCAGTTTATGTCTTTCTCCTAGCTATATGCGTGTGTATATGTGAGTAAGAACTTCTAGCTGATGATAACACGATGTGTATGTGAAATAATCCCTTTGCCTCAAGCTGCTGGTTATATGTATGTGTGACTGCTTGCTTTAATATGTACATGTATATAAGTGTGGCTGCTTGCTTTTTTTTTTTGTTGTTGTGATTATTTACTAACAGCATAGTGATGTTAGAAATGCTCATATTCGCCCCAATATATATCTAATGAACACAAAAAAATGCATTGACTTTCTCTAAACAAAAGCAATGAGCCAGCGTTTAAGAATAGAATTGGAGAGGAAGTTATTTATATCAGAGTGCCCACAGAGTTTTCCTAAACCCTATTCGATTCTTTGACCAAATATGGAAATTTTTCATCTTTAATTTATTTTGAAATCCAAAGGGCCAAAACTCGCACTGCACAAGCACTCAGGGCACTTTCTGAGCAATACAAGAAGACTAAAAGAAGAGGAAAGCTCTGAAACAGACGAGCCATAACTTTCGTGGTGATACCGGCTTAGAGTAAAAAGTATGCCGTGGTATTATAAACAAACCGTCAATTTCATTGAACCAATATTAAGCGCTATTAGAAAAGCGAGAGAAACAAAGCGGCAATTGCGGAGGTTATTCGGAAAACTGCTGCCGGCGAAATGATGGGACAGGTACGTATTTTTATGTTTTTTTTTTTATCAGCGCGAGCAGCAGATGACGAAAAGGCAAGATCGGGTTCAACTTGCTACAATGTAGTGTGATGCAGAGGGTAAATGTGCAGCTACGCTCCTGGCGTCCAGGGTATGAACATTGAAAAGCGGACTGCAAAGGACCGGCAAGAAAGGTATTGCTTGTAAAGTATTTCCTAATTCTATGCAACACAGAAAAAATTAATTATAGTAATAAAATAGTAAGCTAAAAAGGAGATGGCTGCGCGGGGTAACAAATCACTTCTAACTTTTTTTCTGTTCCCTTTCTTCGAAGGATGAGGGTGAAATTGGGATAACACTGAATAATCCATATTTACGGCTGTTGCTTTTTATGCTTCTGACAAATTTATTATAGGATTGTCTTCTGTCTCACACAAATACTTATAATTATTGTAACGAAATTTTGCGAAATTCCGATTATTTTGCGCCTACTGCTAACATTCGAATCCCTGAACTGTCGAATAAATAACTCCAATAATCTGTATTGTAAAATAGTCTTCCTTTAGAATAGCGCCTTTAAATCAAACTGATTAGTTATTCCTCAGCTTGTGCTCCTTTTATACTCTCTGTTACCTCGTTCGCATATTTCTTCTAAGGCCTACACTTTTCACGAACTTGGAACAGTTGCATCGCATACTTGGTTATTTAGCTATATGTGTGAGGAACAACTTCTGCTCTTAGCTGATGACTACATGTGTGTATGTGAGATATCTCTTCACTTCGATCTGCCGGTTATGTGTCTGGAATATTCTTCGTTGGCTTGTACATAAGTCTGGCTGCTCGCTTTAATGTGTACATGTACATATGTAAGTGTGGCTGCTTGCTGTTTTTGTTGTTGTGATTATTTACTAACGGCATAGTGATGCTAATATTCTTCACACAATGTTGAATTCATTCTTATTATATTTAGGCAAGGTAGTACAATAGCAGCAACATATATGTAATACTCCTATATTGCTACAAAAAGCTAGGTACTTTCCCAAACATCAGAGTGCCGATATATTGCTGTTTAAACGTTTTTGTTTTTGTATCAATAATCGCATATACCGAAATTTAAATTTTTTCTTGTCACATTTATGCTGCTACAATCACAAAAATTTTTTAGGCTGTCTTGTTTTGATTTCGGATTCAAAATACATTGCGAGCATTTTCTATTAGCAATATAGGAGTATTACATATATGAGTAGCAAAAATAATTTGCAGAATAACACAAATGATTTTGAATTTGAATTCCTCTTAACTTTTATTTATATAAATTTTATAAGGCATCGTGCTGTGATATTGGCTTAATTGTTTGATTTATGGCCACACTTTCTTCAAAATTAAATTTTATCCATTGATTGATTTTTGCATTCAACAATCTTGAGGTGTTAATCAAAGCAATTTTCTCTCACAAAAAATTATTAATAAAAATATTCACAAGATACATATGTTTGCTTAACGGTTGCAGTTAATTTACTTATATGGTGGTGCACAGTTTGAATCTATTGCCTAATTAGGAGAGCGTGTAAAGTTGAAATTAAAGTTAATTGTTTAAGTGAAATTTTCAATAAAATATAAAATATAGGAATGCTTTCACTTTCAAAAAGTACTTAAATTTTTCAATCATAGTGCAATATGAGACAGCAGGTGCGAAATAAATTATGATTTAACAATGAATTTAGGCAATTTACAAGGTATCCTATTCAACGTACGTGCTATGATTTTAAGCCCATGTATGTCGGGTGTGCTAAGTTACTGTCAAACAAATCCTACCATTGTTGTGTTCAGAAGAGCCGTATTTAAAAAAAAACTCCATAAGACAATAACACGGACATGTGCATGCCCGACGATTGGAATCTAAGTGTTCTTTTCCTAGACCACAAGAAAGAGGATACTGGAAATTTCGGAATCAGCTTTCTTAATATCGCGTATAAGATCCCCTCAAATGTATTGTGTGAAAGATTGAAGCCAACCATCAATCGGCTAATTGGACCTTATCAGTGCGGCTTCAGACCTGGTAAATCTACCATCGGCCAGATTTTCACAATGCGCCAAATGTGAGGAAAACCCCGCGAAAAAAGTATCAACACACATCATCTCATCGTCGATTTTAAAGCCGCCTTCGACAGCACGAAAAGGAGGTGCCTACACACCGCTATATCTGAATTTAGTTTCCCCGCAAAACTTATACGGCTATGCAAAATGACGGTAAGCAACACCATCAGCTCAGTCAGAATTGGCGAGGACCTCTTCGAGTCGTTCTAAACTAAACGAGGTTTCAGACAGGGTGACCCCCTATCGTGCGATTTCTTTAATTTGACGCTGTAGAAAATTATATCAGCTGCAGAACTTAACCGCTCTGGAAAATCATCGCCCTTAACACCCGCGCCGTTAGTTCTGCTTACTCCAAACTGAAAAAGAAGTGGTAAAGATGCGTTTGATGGTAAATGAGAACAACACGAAGTACCTGCTGTAATCGCGCAAAGAGTCAGCGCATATGCGCCTTGGCAACCACGCTACTGTTGGCAGCCATAGCTTCGAAATAATAAAATACTACGTTTATTTGGAAACCAGCGTTAACACTAACAACGATATCAGCTCTGAAATCCAGCGAAGAATAACTCTTGCCAATAAATGATACTTTGGACTAATTAAGCAATTGAAAAGTTTAGTCCTCTCTTTGCAAATGAAAATCATGCTCTTAAAGTCACTTATCATACCCGTCCTGCTATATCGTGCAGAAGCATGAACCATGACAACATCAGGTGAAGCCGCTCTGGGAGTCTTCGGGAGAAAGGTTCTTCGAAAGATTTATAGACCGCTACGCTTTGGCGATGGCGAGTGACAAAGGACAATTAATGAAGAGCTGTACGAGTTTTACGCAGACATCAACATATTCCAGGGAATTTAAACGCAGCGGCTGCGCTGGCTAGGCCATGTTATGCAAACGAAAGATGACGCTCCGGAAAAGATAGTGTTTCTATCGGAACCCGCCTATGGAAGCAGAGGTATAGGGCGGCCCCACTCCGTTGGAAGGACCAGGTGGAAAACGATTTAAACTCCTTTGGTGTGACCAATTGGCGCCGGTTGGCAGAGCGAAGAAGCGACTAGCGCGTCATGTTCGACGGCCATAACCGTTTAAACGGTTAAGCGCCAATTAAGTAAGTTTTTGTTTTAATAAACTCATTACTGTAAACAAAAAAATTCTGAGTTAACTAATTTATAACAAAAGTAATAAACACATTGTTTTATTAGTAACCAACAAATTACGAAAAGGAGGTCACCGGTGTGTATATGTAACATTTTATTTATTATTAGGTACAAAAAAGAGTAACATAAATACATAAGTAAATGTGAAGCTAAAAAAGGTGCTAAATAGTGTAATAAAAAATGGGAATCAAAATTAGAATAAGAATATCTTAAACTATGGCTTCCTTGTTTGGTGGACAGCCACACAACAGAAAACCTACCTCAAAAAATTTGAGGGGGTATGTAGGCTATCAATGCTCAGCATTACGGGAACCCTGAAAGCAACCCGGCACTGTATGCCATTCTGCACATTCTACCTGTAGACCTGGTAGCGAAGAACTTAACGTTAGCAACGGCAATTCAATTCCTCGGGGCAGCTTGTGTGCAGACCATACGGTCAACGTAGTAAATCGCCATCAATTACAGGGCAAACAGAATACCTGATTCCGTATCTGCCTTTTGGAAGGTCTTTTAGAGTCAAAATAGAGGTGGGTGGTTGGCGCAAGGGTGCTCGAATGACGAATGAGGCAATACACGTGAACACTGATGGGTCCAAAGTAGCGGAAAGAGTGGGATCTGCTGATCCGGAAATAAATAGATCCTGTATGCTGCCAGATCACTGTAGCATTTTTCAGGCAAAAGAAGTATTCGTAACCAAAATAGTAGAAACACAGGTCAACTTGACAGAGAGAAGCATACATCTAAATTGGATAAATATAGTGTTAACTACTTTGTACTCTTTACTTTAATTTTTAAAATAATTTTAATTGAGTTTTCGTGTTAACTTAAAATTTTGAATAACTTCAAAAATAGAAAATTCTAATTAGTTAGAAAATATCTAAACTCAAAAATAAACAAAAACAAACTTTTAAAAATAAAATAAATATTTGGCTTATTACCAGATATATTGGCGATCCTAACAACGGACCTAAAACTACTAAACGTGCATGCTTTTACACGAATTTGGACTTAAGTGAACTTTTTTTTTAAATACAGAACTAGTGAATTATAAATATTAATATGACTATAATTGTCACGTACATGTGCCTACACAATAATACAGAAATGTGATTAAAGAAAAACCAGATCATTAGGGAAGTGATTAATTTAAAACTCAAAGACATTTTTATATAGAAATTTAAATAACAGAAACATATTCTAACAATAAACTTAACATTTTTATAGTGTAAAAGCATCTAAAGAGAATTTTGATTAAAAATAAAGACTATTATTTACAAAATAGTTTATTTGCAAAATTTTCGATCCAACATCAATAAATTTGTGAACAAATATTAAACCATTATAAAATTAAAACCTCTACCATTGCAAGCATCTATCAACAACTCTCAACATTTTGCAATACAAATTTTTCTTCTATCAAATTTTAATATTTTCTACCAATAACAACAATCAAAAATTTTCCATGAAACTACCCTTCAATCAATTTAAAACTAACTGCGATAACAACAATCAATATTTTTATAAAATTTTATTTTTTAATCTTCAATTATGTCAATATATACACAAAATAGTTAGTGTAATTTTTATTTTCGAATTATTGATAAAATTTAAACTAAAGTACAAAAAAAAAAAAAAATAA
This sequence comes from Eurosta solidaginis, assembly GCF_040869045.1. NCBI lineage: Eukaryota > Metazoa > Arthropoda > Insecta > Diptera > Tephritidae > Eurosta > Eurosta solidaginis. The sequence goes on from NC_090321.1 coordinate 260,866,225, forward strand.
TAATAAGATAATTATGTAAACTTTTTCTCCAGTATATAACTAAATACATTTACCAACTATATATACATAAACTTTCACAGCAACAAATATTCTAACCAAAAATACAAAGAACGACCTCATTTTCAATTCGAAAACAATAAAAATAAATAACTTAATTTTTTTTTAAATCAAACTAATTACTACAATCAATTTTAAAAAATTTCAAAATATTTCTTGAACAAATTTTTATTGACTTATTTTCTCAAATATCAATTCTATCCTCAAACAATTAAAGGAATCAACTTTTCATTCCTTATCAACAACTTGGACATACATTATGCAGAATACAATTATATATTGAACATATATTCTGCATAATACAAGTTTCTAATTTTTGAGTAATTGTGCACACAAAGTTGCCATCTACTATTACTAAAACTAATTCTAGATTCTTCAATCACATCATGATAAATAACAATATTTCGCAAACAACATAGCAATAAACAATCAAATATTAATATACATAAATTAATACTATAAGTAAACAATACCAACAACTAAAAATAAGCTATCATGTACATCAAATCATCAAAAGATTGGGTACTTACATCAATACTAACATAAACTTTTAACTCAATTAACACATGTTTCAAATTTTCTTGGAGGGGGAGTAAATATAGTGTTAACTACTTTGTACTCTTTACTTTAATTTTTAAAATAATTTTAATTGAGTTTTCGTGTTAACTTAAAATTTTGAATAACTTCAAAAATAGAAAATTCTAATTAGTTAGAAAATATCTAAACTCAAAAATAAACAAAATATAAATTTTTAAAAACAAAATCAAAATAAAAGATTTTTTAAATATCAACTTGAATGTTGATATACCAGGGCATATGGGAGTATATGGGAATGAATAAGCGGATGAACTGGCTTGAAATTAGCCGTAGAAGACGTCCCAATTAGATTAGGCGAGATTAAGAGACGGCGAGAGTTTCACATGATCTACCAAGCCGGAAAGGCGTGAACCCAAGATCGTATCTGTATAGTGTCGAGGATCATGTGTAGGTCTTACAACCTTAAACTAACAAAGTTACTCTTATCATTAAAAAAAGAGGACTGTAGACTCATGGTGGGTATTCTGACAGGACACTGCCTTCTGGCGTCACATACGTTTAAATTAGGCTTGGTCGGTGATAGATATGAAAAATGCGGGTTGGAAGAGGAAAAGATCGAGCACGTTTTGCGCTCCAGAACTGCGCTTGTCAGGCTAGGACCCAGCTATTAGGAGTGACAAAGCTGTCGGGTATAGAACCATCAAGTGGCATAGGTTATAGATAGCTTCTATTATTTCTAGTTCAACCTACCCAAATAAGAACAAAAAATTACTAATTTAACAAGTTATTTAAAAATTCAATAAAAAGTCGAAATGAAACAAATTGAATGTAAAAACCAACGTAAATATAAAAAGCAGAATAAGAAGAGAAAAATTTAAAACTCTAAAATAAAACTGTAAAAGTAATAAATAATTTGGCGGCATTTTATTTGTAGTTTATCAATTCAGCTAATAAACTCCAAACCAGCTTCATAAAAAAACATTTTCATTACTTGTTAAAGACAGCTTCCATAAAACAATAAAAATACTATAAAAATATTGTATATTTGCATATGTTTGCATGTAGAAGCAAACATGTAATTGAATATATAGCAAATTTGAGTAACAAAGCTTAACAAAAAAAAAATTGGGGCCCACGAGCTAGGGCGGACAATAACTCGCTGAGCATATTTGTTAAATTACCACAAGAAAATGCTACTTAAAACAAAAGACTGCAGACACAAACTTCACCAAATATACTACGACAAGTACACGTGTTAGCTGGGAACGCAACAGAATCCGTTTTAGGTGCGTGCAAGTTTTGGCTGTGTGTTGGCACAATTAATTTATTTTGCGCAAACTTGTGCGCTGGCGTTATTTGAATTATTTTTGCTATTATTACATAAATAATATAAAAGCTTAGCAAAAAAATGTGTCTGTTCGTTTTTTAATGTGGAAATACTGGCACAATTTGTGTAAGTGCGTGTGGAGTAAAATGAATTACATTAAGCTAGAAATAAAATTTTCTTTCGGGCAGTGTAGCACTCCATCGTTTCAAAGAAGGCGAGAAAAATAACCAATTTAAGCAAAGTAAAAGAAGGTGGTTAAAATAAATGTATGAATTTATATACATATATATAGATATATTTAAAACAAGTAAGAGTGCCTTAGTGCGGGAGCAACAGAATATTATATCTTCAGCGTGAGTTTCAGTTGTAGAGTTCATTTCAGATAAACTACTTTTTTAATCTTATATAAAAGTGGGCGTTTTTTATATAAAAATTGGCGTGCGTCTAAACTGAACCCGTCCATTTTTCTAGAAGTAATTCCTGCTAAAAGAAAGTATGTGTGTCCAATTTAATTGCGGTATGTTAATTTTTCTTCGAGGTATGGCTACCGAAGCAAAGAAAATTGCTACGATAAAAGAGGGGCAGTACCACCCCATTGAAGATATAGCTGCTTATATTCATATACGGCCCTTTAAATAGTCTATTATATAAATGTGGAAGTGGTTCTTAACAGACCTCATCCATTTTTTTATTCTCAGCGTGCTTTGCACACAGAGTATATTAACTTTGATTCGATAACGGTTGGTTGTACAAGTATAAAGGAATCGAGATAGATATATATCAAAATCATCAGTGTCGCAAAAAATTTGATTGAGCCATGTCCGTCCGTCCGTCCGTCTGTCCGTTAACACGATACTTTGAGTAAATATTGAGATAACTTCACCAAATTTGGTACACGAGCTTATCTGGACCCAGAATAGATTGGTATTGAAAATGAGCGAAATCGGATGGTAATCACGCCCACTTTTGATATATATAACATTTTGGAAAACACAAAAACCTGATTATTTAGTAAATAATACACCTAGAATGTTGAAATTTGACGTGTGGACTGATATTGAGACTCTTGATAAAATTTTGAAAAAAAATTTTTTAAATGGGCGTGGCATCGCCTAATTGTGATAAAATCAATTTTACAAATATTATTAAACATAAATCAAAAATCTTTTAACCTATCGTAACAAAATTTGGCAGAGAGGATTGCCTTTACTATAGGGAATGCTTTGAAGAAAAATTAACGAAATCGGTTATGGACCACGTCCACTTTAAATAAAAGATTTTTATAAGGGTCGTGGGCGAAAATAATAAGCTGTATCTTAGCGAAAAAGAGCTTTATATCAATAGAATTTTCTCTCTAAATTGAATTATAAAATTAAATTGGAAAAGTTAAAATTTTTGAAAATGGGTGTGGCACCGCCCCTTTTATGACAAAGCAATTTTCTATGTTTCGAGAGCCATAACTCGAAGAAAAATTAACGAATCGTAATAAAATTGGGTACACAAATTTTCCTCATATCAGATAATATTTCTAGAAAATTGGACGCGATCGGTTAAAGACGACGGCAACTTAGATATAAAACAAGTATAAAAGGTCGTAGATGAGAATAATAAGCTATAACTTAGCAAAAAAAAGTTTTGAATCATTGATATTTCACTTATAAAGTTTTATTGTATGAGGAAATGGGGAGACAATTTTTATAACGGGCCGTGCAACGTGTTATGTAGAAAAGTAATTTATCTGAAGTGAAATGTGCAACTGAAGCTCACGCTGAGTATATAATGTTCGGTTACACCCGGACTTAGACACCTTTACTTGTTTTTTAATATTTTCTGCTATAAAAATGATAAGTTTAAAATTGCTTAGTCAAAAAGGAGCGGTGCCATGCCTATTTTCAAATATTTTGAATTTTTTCTATTTCTTGTTATAATTCCACTAAGTAAAAGAAATACCATTGGTAGAAATCTAATTCTGGCAAGTATATAACTTTCTTTATTCGTCCGCGGCCTTTTCAAAAATCTTTTGTATAAAGTGGGCGTGTTCCTTAGCCGAATTCGATAATTTTATTTCGAAGCATTCCCTCTCTGCCGAATTTTGTTATGATAGGTTCAACGATTTTTGATGTATAATTAATGATATTTGTAAAACTGATTTTTTCACAAGTGAGCGGTGCCACGCCTATTTTCAAAAGTTTTTACAAACTTTTGTCAAGAGTATCAATGTAAGTCGATACATCAAATTTCAACATTAAAGGCGTTCTATTTACTTAATAATTAGGTATTTTATGTTTTCCAAAATGTGATATATATAAAAAGTGGGCGTGGTTATCATCCGATTTCGCTCATTTTAAACAGCTAACTTAAGCTGTGCTAAGTTTCAATAAGGTATATTAGTATTTACTCTAGTTATCGTGATCACAGACAGACGGACGGACGGACATGGATAAATAAATTCCTTTTTTCATCCTGAGCATTCTGAAGTCTATATTTATCTGGATTCGTTTTTGCCGTTACGATCAACCGTTATGCTAACAAAGTTAATATACTCTTTGTGCAAAGCAAGCTAAGTATAATAACTTTTTAAGTATTAAGTAGCAACACATGGCTGTGATCGCATGTCGTTTGGGCGGGCTTAGTAGGGTAAAACCGTTGGAAATTATTAATATAACTATTAACTCTAGAAAGCTTTCATTTAAAAAATATCAAAAATAGTTGAAATTGCGACCTTTGGTCTGTGGTGATTCAGTAAACAAAACTTTCACTTTATCCGCACCGTCCGTCGCCGGCTATAATATATCTTCGCCTGATAGTAAATAATATTTGTTTTGAGATTGTTCCAATTTTATTTCATTCATTATTGCACATGCGGTTGCCACGTTGGTCCATTTGGAGTAAAAATGGCCCCTTTCAACCCCGTTTAGTCCGCTGGTCCTTTTTTTTTAATTTTGGTCCTTTTTAGGCAAGTAGCCACGATTTTGATTTTTCTGTTCCACAGGGGTAAAAATGCAGAATGCGTCCTAAAACTTGGCTGATTATTTATTTATTTATTTCAAAGTAAATCTAGGACAAATTAAAATATCCTTACAGACTATTTACAAATTATTAGCTTAAATATCATCTACCATATCAAATCATTTAGTAGAAGTTTAAACTTTGATTTATTTACTGAAAAATCAATTTCCCTGGCATTAGTAAGAAGATTGAATTCCTTCAATACCCTAGCAGCCAAGAAAAAAATATCGTGATTTTGAAGTGTTCTAGATGGTATATTGAAGCTAATACGCTCCAAAAGAAACGACGAGTCAATCGTGTCCCCTATTATATCATAAGTAAATGTCAGCGCTAGAATAGACCTTCTACTATCCAGGGACTTCAGACTTATAAGTAGACATCTAGAGTAGTAAGATAGTAAGGGATCCTGAAAACGTAATGACCGGAGCCCGAAACGCAAAAATTTTTTCTGGATCATTTCAAGTCGCTGTATATGACAAGCGTTGTATGCTCTCCAAACGAAGGAAGCATATTCCAGTTTATACCGTACAAACGATGTATATAGTAGCTTTAACGTATATGGATCATAAAAATCCGAGCTAAAGCAGCGAATGAACGCAAGCATTGAATATGACTTAGCAATAATACAGCTAAGTTGACTTTGAAAGAGAAATTTAGCATGGAAGGCAACTCCCAGATCTAATATTTCATCAACAGTTTTCAAAACTGAAACACCAATGTGATACGAGGTGTTAATACCATTACATTACCATCATTAATAAAAATTACGAATAGGAGAGGTCCTAAGACACTTCCTTGAGGAACACCAGAGGTCGCGGTAAAAGAATGAGAACTGACTCCATCGACCACAACAGCACAATTCCGATGCGCTAGGTAAGACTTCACCCATGATAGAATGAAATCCCAGATCAGCAAGTTTTAAAAGTAGTAATTTATGGCTAACTTTACCGAAGGCCTATCTTCTTGTGCTCTATTATTAAAAACAGAGAGACAATGTTCAGCAAAAACAGCAACATTAGTCATAGTCGATTTACCGGACATAAAACCATGCTGTTTTGGCGAAATAATAATTTTTACCGCAAACGATATCTTTTCCTTGATTATAATCTCGAAAAGTTCCGATATTGTGGAAAGTTTTGATATTGGGCGGTAGTTGGCAATATTGCTCTTATTGCCACTCTTGAAAGTTGGAGTAATGGAAGCTACTTTCCAGGCATTAATAAAATCCCCCCGCTTTACAGATTTATTGAAAATTAATAAAATCGGATAAGCAATTGTAACAGTATACTTTAGCAAAAATGAACACAGTCCATCCACATCATATTGTTTTGAGGACTTTAACACCGAAATTCCCGAATAACATCATCCAGTGATATGGAAAGTTCAACAAAATTTATTTGAGTATCAACGTGAGTATGCTCAACCACATCAGGCAAAACAGTATCAGACTAGAAGTTTGAGCTGAAGAAATCTGCAAAAAGATTACGGCATCAGTAAGAGAGTATGCAGAGGTTTCATTATAAAAAACATGAGATGGGATGCTAGAGCATAACCTTATAGCTTTAACGAAGCGCCAGAAAGACTTCGGATTCGACTTAATGTCGCATTCAAATTTCTCAATATATTTTTTATGGAGCCGATTTCTTAGGGATTTAAATTGTTTTGAATAATATACATATTTTTCCTTAAAAGCAGGTGAGTTAGACAGTTTGTGCTTTTTAAAGTTTTTTTTCTTTAATTCTTAATTTTTTTTACTCCTTGGTATACCAAGGAATTTTATGTAAATTTTTCCGCATTCGAGCGATCAAACTACTATAAATTTGGTTGACTTTCAAGTATACTTATTTTGGCGTTGATAGCATCAAAACCACAGTTTCTAAAATTATAGTTTCCTGAGTTCATATCTAATCGAATTTTTTTAAACTCATAAAATTCTAATTACAAAACTAGTGGAATATGATGTAAGCCAGGGCAAGAGAGAGGATCAAGATATTCGGAGAGTGAAAAAGTCATGTTCTCACTAATAAAAATTAGATCCAACGTCCTAGACAAATTATTTATATAAGTGTTTACCTGGGCAAGATTCGCGTTCAATAATTTATCAACAACATATGTTTCAGAAACACTATTAACGTTATTAAGCAGCCAGCTTCTTGCTTGCAATCGATTTCCATCAACGCACATGGAATCTTTCATTTAGTCTATTGGACTTCTTCCCACTATTACTAGCTACAAACATATGTGTTTGTATTCGATTATCAAACAATTTTGGTCAACTGAGCTCCTCTGTAACTCGTTGGCTCACGTCTTGAGAAGTAGTGGGAGGCAATTTGGCAATATTTTCCAACCTCGTTCCTGTAAGTTCGTGGCGATATTCATCCATGGATAAAGAGTTCCAACCAGAAAAAGTTCGTCTGCCGTATACCATCTACATATGTAATTAAGGAATATTCCAAGTCCATTTTGAGTAACATATGCATAGTAACTATATAAAAAATATTCCATTGCTATAAAGTGGAAAATTTTAAGACTATTGGACTTTAACCTCAGGCCGGATAAAGAGCATCCCTACTACTAACAATTTAGGAAAAATAAAGAGAATAAGTATCTGTTTTATTTCATATATGATTAACAAAGATTTTGCACGGCGGCAGCATAGCGCAAATTATTTCAACAGCACGTTGTTAAAACCAAACTGCTCTGCACATTGCAGATTAAGTCTTAAAAATGTAATTCATTCAACAATGTAAAACAGGTCTCATGGTATTTATATGTCGATGCAGTCCTTTATTTTTTATATGCATATTACTGCCATACATTTTTTTTATCAAAAAAAATTTGGTCCTTTTTTTGCGATTTGGTCCCTTTTTTCGAAGAATTTTGGTCCCAACTGAAAACATGGTGTTGCAACAGTGACTGCACAGCCACCCATGAGAGAGCTCTCAAAATTTTCAAATTTTGACGGCGAATATATTTCGAGCTCACACTAAGTGCATACTTATTTTTATACCAACATACATACATACATTATACATACATAAGTATGCTTTGTTAATTAGCGAATCAGACAGTTATGAGTTTCATTAAAAATAAATAGCAAATAATAAACTTGACAATAATTGTATGTGAAATTTTGTTGGCTTTATGATATGCTGAATTATAATTGAATTTTGACATTGTTGTAATTTGATATTTCTTTCATTGGTATTCCTTGCTTTTTTTTAATTTTAATTATGCGAATTTGGTAGTATTATTGTATTTTTTAATTTTCAATTTATGCCATCTAAGGGCACCTTGACATTAATACTCAGTGAATAACTCATTTTGCCAAGCCGAATAATTACTTAGAATGTGTATTGAAAATTTGAATTAAAATCAACAACAATATAGCGAATTTTTCTTACTATTTTTTTTTCTAAATTAATTATTTTATTTTGATTGTAAACTGAACTTGAAAATACATTAATTAGCTGTGAACTTTTTTGCTTAATTTGCAAATTAATTATTCAATTTAGAAAAAAAATTAAACAGCGATTTTGTACATTGGCGACCTAGAAGGTATATTAAGTTAAATTTAAATAAATTATCCCCCACCGATTTTTTAATGGCATTTTAAATTTTGTGTTTGATGATAATCTTAATTGAGAAAACATTTTAAAAAGTTCACTGCACATTCTTTTGTCGTCTATATATATAAAAATGAATGTTCGTTTGTGTGTGGCTTATAGAAACAAAAACTATCTGGTCGATTTTGTTCAAAATTTTACATAAGTTGCGGTGGTTTGCATATAGGTTTGGTTGCGATCGACGCACAGGGTCTCGAGATATAGGCCAAAACGTGGACCCGGGTACCCCTAGAATGTGTTTATAGAATATGGATATCAAATTAAAGCTGTTGATGAGTGCTTTAGTAGAGGGTAATTTTCATACACCTGGATGACTAGGGGTCTCGAGATATAGGCCAAAACGTGGACCCGAATACCCCTAAAATGTGTTTATAGAATATGGATAACAAATGAAAGCGGTTGATGAGTGCTTTAGTACAGGGCAGGTTTCATACCTATTGGTGACTAGGGTCCCGACATATAGGCCAAAACGTGCATCATGTTAACACCAAGATGTGTTTTTACATTATGGGTACCAAATTGAAGCTGTTGATGTGTGCTTTAGTACAGAGTAAGTTTTATGCCGCTGGGTGAGTAATGTCTCGAGGTATATGCAAAAACGTGGACCCGGATACACCTAGAATGTGTTTTTACATTATGGGTATCAAATTGAAGCTGTTGATGTGTGCTTTAGTTCAAAGTAAGTTTTACACCGCTGGATGACTAGGGTCTCGAGATATAGTCCAAAATATGGTCCTGGATATCCCTAGAATGTGTGTGTATTATGGATACCAAATGAAAGCTATTGCCGGGAGCTTTAAGGTAATTTTCATTGTGATATTCGATTTATTGTCATCAACCTGGCAAAACTGATAAATATGCATGCGAAGCCGAAATAAAGACATGAATTAATAATACCCGCATACCTATTTACATATATCCTATTGGATGTGCCTGAAATTTGGTATAGAAATTTGCCTATATTAGTATTTACCATTAATATATTAATATTTACTTTTTTCCGGGAAGTAGACTAGAGACGGACTGGGACTGGGATTAGGACTAGGACTGGGACTGATACTACATACATACCACCCTCTGGGACTAGCTATAAGAGATGAAGAAGAATGAGAAAAACTTAAGAGAAGAGAAAAGAGAGAAGGAGAAGGAGACGGAGAAAGAGATAGAATGAGAAGAAGATGGAGATAGATGAAGCGAAAAAGACGGAGGGAGGAGTGAATACAAAGATTAAGAAAAAGTTTAGAGGGGGGAGGGCAGAGTTAGATGGAAAAAGCTTATTAAAATGTATGCACATAGACAAAATTTAGGGCAGAAGAAGGTCTGCCGGGTCTGCTAGTTAATTATATTTTCTGTTATACCTTTTTGTTTAAACATTCATAACAGGCACTGAAACACAATCTGCGCTTTTTAAAAAAGCTTAGTCATAGCAATTGGTAGAAAAGTAAAATATTTTCTAGTTGTGAAGGAAAAAATTGCCTTAAGTGGGTTACATGTGCTTCAGGGTAATTCTCGTAATTTAGTTTTTTATCCTCGTCTAAATTGAATCATATATTTTGAGCTTTTAACCCATCTGTTACGTTAAGATCATTAAATGCCCTTTCTTGCTTTGTTTGCCTGAAAAATAATCTTATCCCATTCGTAATATACAAATAAGACATTAAATATATAGTGAAAATATGTACATACCTAAGAGATTTTTAAGATAAATTTAAAATAAACTAGTTTGCATACAAACCGACAGACGGACATGGCTAAACTAACACAGCTCTTCATCAGGATCATTTCGGTATACTTATTGGTGGGGCTATCTAGGAAATGCGCTGGCAGAGAGCTAGCTAAGAAAGTTGCTGAAAAGACTCAGCATAGATCAATTAATTTAAGTAACATTGCTGCTTCTCTTTCTGCGTACAAATACCGGGGGTAGTAGGTATTTGTTTTTAGCGGGAAAGCTCAAGTCCGATGGACACTGGAATTCGAGACAAACAAACAGAAAAATATTTCTCGCATGGGTGAGAACCGAAGTAGGCCCTAAAAAATTATAAACCATCTCTCTTAAGTTCACTTATTGAGATATTATCGAAACACTGTCTTTTAGGATTGTGCTGTGAATGCATGGGAGTCCAAACATATGTAATCAGCCGGATCTATTAGGAAGGATTAAAGATTATGATAAACACCCTAGGATACTCACATTATGTCTGAGCAAGGACTTTATTGCCTGGTGGGCGATTCTTGGCCCTGCTTAAATCTAGAATATTGGGCGCTGTTGACACATGAGTTGATTCAAAGTTTTTCGTATTTAAAAGCCGAAGGCCACGGCTGTGAGGTAGCCTAACCTAGCCTAGTCTAACCCAATGCACCAAATTTCGGTATGGCAAGCAACTATTTGTCTTTGCATTTAGTTGTAAACAATACACTCTATTCTACAGTGCTTAAGTGATTCTCAGAAGAATCTTCTAAAGAATTATAGTTTTACGTTTTTTTTACGTCTTCAAATTAAGTTGGAGTGGTTAAAGTTATTTCCAGTGTTTTCGTAGAATAACGCATTGTGGACTGCGAATTGTTGCTGAATTTAAGACACCTTACCTACTGTGGCGAATATTGACATCACTATGCTGTTAGTAAATAATCACAACAACAAAAACGGTAAGCAGGCACACTTATGCACTTGGGCAACGAAGAATATTCAACACACATAACCAGCAGCTAAATGCAAAAAAATTATAAATAAATAAATTTAAGGCGCGATAACCTCCGAAGAGATCTAAGGCCGAGCTTCTCTTCCAATTTGCGTCGTGCTCCTCTTGATTTTTCCCTACAAATTGGCCGGACGGGACCTACATGTTTTATGCCGACTCCGAACGGCATCTGCAAGGCAGATGAGTTTTCGCTGAGAGCTTTTCATGGCAGAAATACACTCGGAGCGCTTGCCAGACACTGCCGAGGGGCGACCCCGCTTAGAAAAATTGTCTTCTAATTGAAAAACCTTATTTCTACAATTTTGATGTTGCTTTGTCCGGGAGTTGAACCCAGGGCATACGGTGTGATAGGCGGAGCACGCTACCATCACACCACGGTGGCCGCATATCTCACATATAAATATGTAGTTATCAGCTAAAAGACGAAGTTCTTACTCACATATACACACGCATATAGCTAAATAACTAAGTATACGATACAACTGTTGCATCGTGGTAAAAAGTCTAGACCTTAGGAGAAATATGCCAACGAGGAAACAGAGAGTCTTAAAGCAGCGCACGCTGAGGAATAACTAATCAGTTTGATTTAAACACGCTATTAGTTGTGAAGTATAATTGAGAAGTACGTGATATTGAAGTAAAATTGTACTACTCTCAAAATAGTCTAATTAAAGACCATTTTGCAATACTGAATATTGGATTTATTTATCGACAGTTCAGCGATTCGAAATTTAGCATAAGGTGTATAATTATCAGGAATTCCCCAGAATTCGTTACACTGCGTTATTCCTGCACACAAAACACCCAGCACGAAAAGAAGCAAACTACGAGATAACATTACGTTTTCTTTTTATACCTTTCATGAACATGAAATGGTATATTAACTTTGGTCCGATGAGTGTAACGGTGAGAAATATAGAAGATAGACTCACCATTAAGTATACCGAATTGATCAGGGCGACGAACTGAGTTGATATAGCCATGTCCGTCTGTCCGTCCGTCCGTTTGTCCGCCCGTCTGTCTGTCTGAACGCAAACTAGCCTAAAATTTGAGATATCTCAATGAAATTTGGCACAAGGATGTATTTTTGTATTATATTAGACATTTTTCTGATCCGGTAGGATCGGACCACTATAACATATATCTCCCATACAACCGATTGTTCAGATAACACGATTTTGGTCATTCTTGCCGCAATTTAGAAAGCATAAACGTGAAACTCGGTGATATATATTCGAATATATCATAGAAGATTTCCTGTAAAAATCATTTCGATCGGAGCTCTATATAATATATATCCCATACAACCGTCCGTTCAGATAAGGGGTGTTTTTGGCCTTTTTTTATATTTATCTTTAAATCGTTTAGGTATATACATCTGTTCACTATATTTTTCTTATCTTATACAGCGCATTATTTGGAGATTATAAATGGGATAAAATTATTGTTCAGCCTCATTCATGACAGGTATGAATTCTTCGGCACAGCCGAAGACAGTCCCGTCCTTACTTGTTTTTGTTTAAAAAAAACTCTTTTTAGAAACATCCTAAGATTAAACGGCAGGAAAATATACACACATCCTCATATAATTTTTTTTTTTTACAAATTAGTTTCTCACTTGAAGGAAATTCGGGTTAATTTTTCTCTTTCTCACCGTTAAAGTGGTTATCATGATAAACTTGCACGACTTTCCAACCAGCTAATAGGTGATCTTAGATAGTTAACTAGAAGTGAGTTACTTTCTGGAATCCTGTAAAATAGTCCACCATTTATGAGTTTTTTAGTAATTAGTATTTTTTGCTGAAGGGTATCTTGTTGTTTTTCTTCTTATGTTCAGAGATATGAATTTCAGATGGAAGCTGCTAGCGTTACTTTTCATGTGCATCAATCAGCATAGCAGATGATCTTGAAATTTTTCGAATTGATTAGTACTAATCAAAGTTATGTAAATAGTCTAGCTGAAGTTTTCTTATGATTTCAAGTGTTTTGAATAAACCTCAAACAAATCAAGCTTAATTCATATATCTAGGCCTAAAATACGTAAATAGTAGTGCCCTTACATATATTGTGTTATGTAATCAACATTTTTACTTTGTAAAACCGCCGTTTGAATTAGCTAGAAAACATAAATAACGAACACAAATAAATGAAAAATTCATATTATTTATCAATTTTGATTACAATTTCGAACAAAAAACCAAAAATACAAAGTAAGCGCAATTGTGCCTTCAAATATAGTAAACATCATCAATAAAAAATGTAAGTCGTATATGACCCCAAGTCACCAAAATAACAGCCGAAAAATCAAATTCTTACTCAAGAAGATCATTTTTATCACAAAATAAAACTTTTTAAATGAAATTTACGTTTGGTATTTATTTGTTCAAATGGTTTCATTATTTTGCATTAAAATTTTTTAATCTATGAATTTTTAAAACCTTCTTTCAATACACAGTAAAACAAAATTATGCCCCCGACGCGAAAATGATATTAGGCTGATGTTTCTTTAATAAAGTTACTACGCCTCGATTTCTGCCTACCATAACGTTAGCGTTATCTTTTCCTAAGCCGCTCAAATATTTAACGGCCAGCTCAATTGCATTCAATGTTTTTAAAATTGAATCTACACCAAACTGTCTATCTAAAATAAAAAAAAATAAATGTAAGGCGCGATAACCTCCGAAGAGATCTACGGCCGAGCTTCTCTTCCAACTGTTTATCTAGTTTTTCCAAAATTTTGCAAAAAGTTAAAAATAGCTAAACAATTTCTAAGAAAAAGACACAAAAAGCTTAAATCTAAATCGCAATTTTTCAAACGAAATGGAGAAAAAAAGCTTAATCTATCTTGAAAAAAGATAAAAGGGCAACACTGGATGGGATCAATTAATTTTTCACTCCTTTCGCTTTAGTAGTAAGTAAACTATATACATATGTATATAAAATTCAAATTATGTATGTATCTAGGTATAGATCGGGCTGCGTTCTAAACGGATCGACTGATCACAACCAAGTTTGCACAACCCACTTGAAACCTTCCAGGGATGGTCAAACGCTAAAAATTATTTTGATATATAAAAAGGGCGTGGCACCTGCCATACAAATGGAATATATTATACTGAATATCTCTGGATGTAGTAATGGTAGGATAATGAAAATTGGTAAGGAGCTATATCACCCTAAGTCCTAACATCTCCAGTAAAATGTGGAATTGGGGAAAAGGGTGCGTGGCCCTTTCTTGAAATGGGATTTTTCAGAACTATGGCTGCCGTACAAACTTAGGTTATTATAACAGCTAAAGTTTGACTACAGAGTTCTTTGGCTGTCATTCCTTCTGGATGTTTAGTAATCTTCTGCCGTTAAAATTTTTTGTTAACTTCAGTCTATCCACATCTTCTTTATATATATATTTAAAGTTAAAATTATGAATGTTTGTATGTAGGTATAAATCGGATTGTGTCCTAAATGGATCGGCCGATCACAATTAAGTTTGAATCACCCACTAGAAACCTTCCGAAGATGATCATAGGCTAAACATAACTTCAATATAAAAAAGGGGGTGGCACCTACCATACAAATGGAATGTTTCATACAGCAAAACTCTGGAAGTATCATGCAAGAACATTGAAATCCAGTAAAGAGTCAAATTGGATCAATACCCAACACAACTAAGAAAATAAATGGTGTGTAAGAAGGGGCGTGGCACCTCCCATATAAATGGAATAATGAAAATTGGTAAGGAGCGATATCACCTTAAGTCCTAACAGCAGCAGTAATATATGTAATTGCAAAAACAAAAAAAAAAAAAAAAAACAAGACAAATGGGACTTTCAGAAATATGGCTGCCTTAAAAACTTAGGTTATTTCAACACGTAAAGTTTGATTGCAGAGTTGGGTTTGCCTGTTATTCCTTTAGTATTATTTTATGTTACTTTTTGGGTTGGTATTTTTGGATACGCCTGGAGGAACCGGAAAAAACATTTATGTTTAATTTGATATTAATTGATGTAGGAGCAAAAAGAGAAATCACTATGGCAGTTGCTTTCTCAGATACCGCGGATACCCTTTGGGTGGTCGACGTACAACTCCGCATTTAAATGACCACTGTCTGCAAACGTCTGATACACCGATGTGCAACATAAGCAAACGGTCAGACCAAAGTGAGTGTGTGCGATGTGTGCACCATGACTCATAAACAGTCGCTGCAAGTTTTAGACCATCCCAAAGGTGGTGCCTTCCTGTTACTTGCTGGAACAGCCGCAGTTGAAGTAAATGCGTGCTTTTTCGTCTATAGACGGCTTTACGTACAAAAATCTACTCTCTTTAGAAATTCATGAGAGGGCAATTCAGCAGCAGCTTTTGCTAAACAACTTCTTGAAATTAGTCATGGCAAAATTCCTATTTCTTTACTACCAGATTTTATTTCTTATCCTGCAAATTTTTGAGAAATTATGACATCACTTGTAGCTTTAATTGCAAATTTTTCTTCCAAATATTAAATCTATCTTTACAAACTATAAGTGGCTTTGAGAAAAGGCATTTTAGTCAGCTTAAAATGAGGATGTTAAAATCACTAGAACCAAGACAACTTATCACTCTATTAACACAGTCGTGGAAGAGTCCCAAGCTGTGCATATCCGATTGAGTTTATTAGCTCTTTTGAGGCATCACAATTTTATCGGAATATTTCGAAAATAAAAAAGTTTAAAACCAAGGATTCCATTGATAACGATAGATTTGTCTTTTAAATTTTAAATGCCTCAAATTTCCTATCCCTTTCAATGAAGCTCTAGGACGATCATTAGCTGCGATTCAAGGGATTGATGAGCGCAATACAAACCTTTATAGCTTCAGAGCTTCTGCAACTCAATTATCAACCTCACCCACGAGGGGAATCCTGTTACAAATATGAATATGTCATACAACAACAGTCATTAGCTGTAGCAGAAGTCAATCTTACCAACTCATGTTTTGCCCATGGCCAGTTACGCGTAGCCTGCATATTTGTATAGAAACGTGGGGTAAAACCCACGGGCATAATTTAGTATGATATATATACAATTGGATGCGAGTTATTTCGGAGCTCTGTATAACCCAGAGATCATTATGCCTTTCTCCTCTTCTATATATGGTATATATACGCGTTTAAGGCAATCTTTTGTTATTCTTTATTTATTATATACTTCAAATGCAATTCATTCAAACTCGAAACGAGTTAAAACTAAATTAGGGTAAAAGATTCCTATTCATAAATTTATGCCAATTTGTGTATGTGTATTTAGACATATCTAAATGGTATGTATGTACAACTGGTAACATTCAAATTTGTATGCAAATTAATTTATTTGTGAAGTATTGAGGATTAGAATTGAATTTAAAGGTTTTGATTTAATTTTGTGTCGTTTTGTTTTGATTTTGAGCGCCGTTGCCATTGTCGTCAAAAATGCAAACAATTAAACAAATGCTGCTTTATAATGAAAAAAAGATTGCAATATACTAAAGGAGGATAACAATTGTTAAAAAAAAAATAACACAATAATACTATAAAACTATTATAATAAATAAGCATTTCTAAATAGGATTAAGTACAATTCAACATCTGGAGCAGTTTTCATTTAGTGGTCATAAACAATTCAAAACCAAATTTTGACAAAAACAAGTAAGGACGGGACTGTCTTCGGCTGTGACGAAGACTTCAGACCTTTCATGAATGGGGCTGAACAATAATCTTATCCCGTTCGTAATCTCCAAATAATAGGATGTATAAGATAGGAAATATATAGTGAACAGATGTACATACCTAAACGATTTTTAAGATAAATATAAAATAAAAAATGGCAAAAACCCCCTTATCTGAACGATCGGTTGTATGGAATATATATTATAGCTCCGATCGAAATGATTTTTACAAGAAATCTTCTATGATATATTAGAATAAACATCACCAAGATTCACGTTTTTATATTGGAAACTAAGGGAGAAATGACCAAAAATCTTTCTATCTGAACGATCGGTTGTATGGGATAGGTATGTACGGATATGAATGTTTATGCTAGTCATAGCTCGGCCATCTGCGATTTGCATTCGCAGTTGGCAGATAATGATCGACTTGTTGTTGTTGGTGACTTTAACTTGCCAACAGTTAGTTGGGTTAATATAAGTGATTCAAACTTTTTATCTCCCACTGCTCAACATGAGTTTCTCAATTGCTTGTTAGACTCATCTCTTTTACAGATTAACAATGTTCCAAATAGTGGAAATAAAATGCTGGATTTAGTATTTGTGGATGGCTCGGTGGGTACTGCCCTTACGCAAATCCCACCTTTATCCCTTCCAGAAGACCCTACGCTAGAGATATCACTTGATATCAGCCTACCCCGTAGGATTCAAGTATAGTCTCGTCCCCGATCTAGATGCTTCTATAAAGCGAATTTCATTCTGCTCAATGATTTGTTGGCTTCCCATGATTGGTCGGATCTCTATGCTTGAACTGATGTCGATTCGGCTATCTCTATATTTTACAGTACGCTTGATGGCTTCTTTGATACCTGCATTCCTACATGCTATACCCTATGTTCGAATAAGCCCCCTTGGTTTTCAAGGCAACTTACCAGACTTAATAACATTAAATCTAGGCTTTATAAGAGATTCAAGAAATCTGGAGCATCTGCAGACTTCTCTAAATATCTAATAGCTCGTTCTAAATTTCACCGTCTCAATCAGCTTTGTTATAAAAATTACTTGAGTTGCTGTAAAGCCCAATTTTTTAGAAATCCGAAAAAGTTTTACAGTTTCGTAAATTCAAAGTGGAAAACTTCTGGGTATCCTTCCTCGTGCTTAGGTACTGGCCCGAAAATATATATGAGCCTATTTTAAAATTATTTGAGCTATCTCTGTGATCTGCGTCATTCCCGGCACTTTGGAAACAGTCTTTTATTATACCCCTGCATAAAAAAGGTAGTAGGTCAAAAGTTGAAAACTACAAGGGTATTGCTAAACTTTCAGTCATTCCTAAAGTCTTTAAACAGATTGTTACCAGTCAACTCCAATATCAGTATTCTAGTCTTTTATCTCCATGCCAACACGGTTTCATTCGTCAAAGGTCAACCACTACAAATTTGCTTGTATTCACCTCTATAGTTATGGCAGGATTTTTAGCGAACAAGCAAACAGATGTCATCTGCACGGACTTCAGCAAAGCATTTGATACCATCAACCATGAGTTACTTATTCATAAGCTTGATTTACTGAGCTTTCCGTTTCTCCTATTAATTTGGCTGAAAAGCTATCTTTCTAACCGGACCCAAAAAATCCTGTTCAAGTGCAATCTGTCGGAATCGTTCGAAGTTTCCTCCGGCGTACCCCATGGAAGTCATCTAGGCCCTTTGCTCTTTGCCCTTTTCATTAATGACTTGCCACAGACAATATTATATTCCCATACTATAATGTATGCGGATGATATAAAACTTTGCTACACTTACTGTCCTACCGATTTGAGTTCCTTGGATCTTCTTTAGGCCGACTTGGACTCATTACAATGTTGGTGCACAACAAATTTACTGGCTTTTGCTCTAAATGTAAACATATGACATTCCACCGAGTGAAGCCAGCATTGAAACCTTATGTAAGAGATGGTACGCCTTTGGAGCGTATATCTATTGCAAATGATCTAGGTGTCCTTTTTGATCCGAAATTGAATTTTAACAAGCATATTTCATCTATTGCCAGCAATGCGTTGGGTTTACTTGGATTTGTTAAAAGATTGGCTAAAGAGTTCGATGATCCGTACCTCACTAAGGATCTTTACACATAGCTGGTTCGTCCAATACTCGAGTATTGCTCATCCATTTGGCCCCCTATTTCTCAAAAGCATATACAGCGTCTTGAGTCAGTTCAAAAGCAATTTTTGATATTTGCATTGCGCGGCCTTCATTGGAACTCAAGTCTCCACCTTCCTCCATACAGAAGTAGACTTCTTCTTATTAACTTACCCACTCTGGAAAATCGGAGAATATTACTGGGGTATTGTTCATCCATAAGCTCATTATTGGAGAAATTGATTCTGCGGACCTTCTCAGCCGCTTGTTTTTTGCGGTTCCCCCTAGAGTATCCAGACACTACGTTCCTTTCTATTTACCCCTTTGTCGACGAAACTTTGCTAAAAAATAATCCTCTTCTTATCTGGTGCGCGCACCACAATGACTGGTATAGCTGTATCAGTCTTGAATGTACTTTTGCCACTATACGTAATGCAATACTTGCCTATCTAATTTAAGAGATACAAGCTAATTTAATTTGCCGGCATTCTATTTCTTCCATAAAAAACAGGAACTATCTCGTTTAAGGATGGAGGAACATTTATCAACATGTATCAATAAGAAGGAACAAGACAGTACTATGTTGATTGGAATCTGGTGCATTCCAACAACGTACAAAACATGCTTTTTCATGAGTCACTGACCAGAATCGTATGCATTCCGGCAGTATAATTTTATGGTTCAGGCATCGAGCTGATTGGAATCGGGTGAATTCCAACAACACAGGTCATGTTACTTTTTTATGCCTTGTGATGGCGTATCCTCATTACATTACTCTTAGCACTACCAGATTCCCATTACATGCTGATTGGAATCTTGTTGCATTCCAACAGGAAGATTGAAATCCACTGCATTCCGAAATCATGCTGAGCGGCATCTGATGCATTCCGCCAGTATAAGATTTCGGTATAAGATCTTATTTCTGCTCATATTTCTTATTATTATTATATTCTGAAATTAAAGAGTAATGTTCATTAATATATCTTTGTTTATAATATAACATTGTTGAAATCTCGATATATCTTAAATTTTATCTTTTGAGTTGTATATTTATATATCTTTTATATTATACAGTCGACCATAGTTTGTCGTCGACTTTAAATAATAAATAAATAAATAAATAAATATATATATATATAGCTCCGATCAAAATGATTTTTTCAGGAAATTTTCTATGATATGTTAGAATAAATATCACCAAGTTTAACATTTTTATATTGGAAATTAAGGGAGAAATGGCTAAAAATCTTTCTATCTGAACGATCGGTTGTATGGGATTTATACTATATATAGCTCCGATCAAAGTGATTTTTTCAGGATATCTTCTATGATATATTAGAATATATATCACCGAGTTTCGCGTTTTACTTTCTAAATTGCGGCAGAAATTACCAAAATCGTCTTATCTGAACGATCGGTTGTATGGGAGATATATGTTATAGTGGTCCGATCCAACCGGATCCGACAAATGTCTAATATAATACAAAAATGCATCCTTGTGCCAATTTCATTGAGATATCTCAAAATTTGAAGGACTATTTTGCGTTCAAACAGACAGACGGACGGACAGACTGACGGACAGACGGACGGACAGACGGGCATGCCTATATCAACTCAGTTCGTCGTCCTGATCAATTCGGTATACTTAATGGTGAGTCTATCTTCTATATTTCTCAACGTTACAAACATCGGACCAAAGTTAATATACCATTTCATGTTCATGAAAGGTATAATTATTATACCCACGACTTTAGTTTCATTAAAGACTTAAGAAAAGACAATGCTATGCAATAAATATTAATGCAGTTCATTTATTTTAAAATTTTTCTTTTAGCATTTTGTTTTGTATTGACAGTTGCTGATTTGCTATTAAATGTTGAACAAATAAACTATGGTTTTTCATGTTGCGTATTTGTCATGACGCAGCAAATGCAGAGCCGTAAAATTTGTTGGTGCTTTGCGTAAAAATACAACAGCATTTTGGAAACACAATGATGCTAGACTATTTGCGCAAAATCCTGAACTCCCCTATTAATTAAAATTAAATGTTTTAATAATGAATTCTCACTTTCAATACTGAAAAACTAAAGATGAAAGTCCTAGTTTTTTTGTTGTTGTTCGGTTTCCGAAAATGGTATGGTATTGCTTATGGAAATTGTTACAGCTATACCGAAACTTTACATCACCGAGCTGTCGAATCTACAAGTCTGTGGAATATTGAAACATATATAAAATATAACACCAACATGAGCAAAAAATACATAAAATAATCGCATTGTATTATTAATAATATAAATATAGTTTTAAAAAAATAAAAAACATGCAAATATCGTGCGCAACAAATATAAAAGTCTCATAACAAATATCAACAGAAATCAGCTGTCCTATCAATCAAACATCCATAAACTTCCATACGATTGCGCTGCCATCTGGCGAATGTTAGCAACTGCCGGTAATGCGGTATTAGTTCTAATCAAATATTCACAATAGTACAGATATATTTATTTGTGTGCTCACAAAAGTTTATTTTTAACAAATTATTTTAAGAAAATATAGCTAAACAGCAGCACTAGAACTAATAATGCCCAAAGCTCGCTAATAGCACGAACCAACCAAAATTTTGTTTATAGATTTGGATTCCAAATAAGAGCGAAAAAGCTGCCTGTACATAAAAACAGCAATTAGAAATAATATGTATAATAACCCGTTAGACTGGCTCGATGTGTTAACCAATATCACGCCATCGATTTTTCGATAGGATTTGGGCTCAGGAAAAAAAGTTCCAATACGCAAATATTTTTTGGGTTTTGGGGAGTGTTTTATTCGAAAAATTTACCATTTCGCCATTTTTTTTTCGCAGGCTCCAAAATTTGTTTCTTTGGGTATGCGTAGTGGAACTTTATTTCCTGAGCCCAAATCCTATCGAAAAATTGATGGCTCGATATCGGTTAACTTTCTTCCATACAAATCGACCCAGGTTGTTATTAATGGAAAAGGTCAGGTTTGCTCTTTACTGTGTCGATTCTGAAATAAGTAGATCCCACAGGCTGCCAAATTACTGCAGCGTCTTTCAGACGGAAATTATAGCTATGAAGAAAGTAGCAGAAATGCACAGGAGACAGTAGTTCCATATGATCCATCAAGCAGGAATTGTGTAGGCAAAAGCGCAGGGCTGCAAAATTTCTAAGATCAAGTGTCAAACCTGCGATATTAGACTCACAAAGTGGCTCACATATCAGAAAAGAGATGATTTAAGGATTATAATGGGCATAAACACGGGACACAGCCTTCTGGCGTCACATGCTTGTAAGTTAGGTGTCGTCAGTAGCAGCAGGTTTATTAAGCGCGAGCTGCAGAAAGAAACGGTTGACCATGTTCTGTGTTCGTGGCCTGTGCTCCCGAGGTCAAGGCTCCAGCTATTAGAGGCGGCAGAATTTCCAGGTCTGGAGACACCAACTAAGCTAGGTTCTAGAAAACTTCTAGTATTTTTCAAGACGGTGGAGTTATTCTACAACATAAGTCCTTTCACCTGATTGTGGTTCTTCCGTTTGGTTGTCAAACATATTTTGGTAACACTGTGGACACATTGAGCTTATGTGAGGTATTTATTGATCGGCAACTTCAACGTAACGTAAGTCAATTTACGCCATCAGATCTTGACAACGCTCTTCGATGCTTTTATGCAATAAACTGAAAGGTGGAGTCAGGGGTGCAGTACCAAAATTTTTACAATCAAAGAGTCAAAGGCCTTTATTGAATACGTTTAGCAGCTTGATTAACCATGGATCCTCTGTTGTGATGCAAATTCGCATCTTACGATGTGCAGAACATAAACATCAGCAACTTGAGTGAGTACCCTGTTAAGGGCCGCATGTAGTTCCCACGGATTTCTGTAGCTGCACAGAAATTATGACATCAGGCTTTGAATATTTATAGGACTTAAAATTGTCAAAAGACCAAGCAAAGCCGTTTGCTCCCAAGAGGTAACTGGAAACACTCTTTGACCAGCAAACGCTATCGGTGAGAGAACGAAGTCAGGTGTTTCTGTGGGGTGCATTCAATTTAGCCAGAAAAAGCACTTAACGAGCAGAGTGGGCTTCGATAAGCATGCTCATTCTATAGAGGCTTGGGAATCGAATCGCATAATGCCTACCTTTATGGCATGACTACCTCTCAAGCTACTGGTGGGACTGCAAGTTCATAGGTCACACTCTAAGAAGGATATATGGATCACTAAAAAGATTGGCCACAAATGGTTTATGCCGTAGCATCCAATTACAATACGTCCACGTAAATCAGAATTACAGAAAATATTTTGAATTTTTTTAAGTTTGTGAATAAAAAAGTGCAATTTTTTTAATTTTATCTATTACAAGCTCATCGAATCTATTACAATGTATCAAAAATTACGACACGTTAGTGGCTGGAAGTCGCAATAAAATATTGCCTATCTACGAACAGTAACGTAAAAATTTTCCATACGATTCTCGATTCGGTCACTGAACTCAGGATTCGGGGCTGGTTTATTTTTATCTTATACAATTTTCCACACAATTTTGATCCATCTCTCTTCTTCTTCGTTTTCTTCACCCACTCCCTCTCTCTCTCTCTCTTTCCATCTCTATCTATTACCCTCCCACTCTCTCTCTCCATCCCCACCACTCACTCGCTCTCTCTCTCTATTTCACTCTCTCTTAATCGCTCCCTCTATTGGCTTTCTCTCTATCTCTCCATACGGTTTTCTCTAATTCCCTGGCTCTCTCTCCCTCTATAACTCTGCCTTTCTTTTACATAAACTAGCTGCCGTTATTCGCTCGCTCTACAGCTTTCTCAACTCTATGTAGAAATCGTAAAAAGAACTACTGTTGTTTTTCTTGAGTAGTATAGCACCACAGCTTTTTCGGGGCCGCAGGTGTTAAAAGATGAGGGCAACTGATTTAAGCTAACCGACGTCAATGCCAGCAGGTTGGCAAACGAACTTAAAATATGCAAAAACAAGTTTTTTTCATATCATGATATGTTTATAAATATTGTAATCAGAGCACTAACAATGACAACAAAAAAAAAAAAAAACAAATTATGCAGCACAACTTGACCTCCGGACCAACGATCACAAAACTCCACCTTAATGCCCACTCAAAGTGTTTCATAAATAACAATGAGATACACTGACTATGTGACAGCGAATATGATATTGGGATTATTGTTGTTATTGCTGTTATTGTTTTCAAGTGTAATAAATGCAATGAATTAAGTTTATTGGTATTTCAAGTGTTTTGTTGTAACCGAACTGCCAATCTGGACGTCAACAATGGAAAATACAAAAAAAAGAGAGAACACTGCGCGCCAAACTTGCCACCAAATATTGAAGCTATTGAACCTGCAAAATGTTGAACGCCCATAAAGATGATTTGTTGTAGTGTTTTTCCCCCTCTTATTGTTATAAGTTGCTATGCTGTCGGTACATGCAACAAAGAGTGATAAAGTGAAAGATGGCCTACAGCCAAACTGACCGCGAAAAGTAAAAGAGAAGCAGCAGCGGCGAGAAAAAAGGCGCAGAAAACGTGAATGAAAAAAAAAACAGAGGATGAACTACTATTATAAAATGAGGTGAGTGAATGTGGAAGCAAAAATTGCAAAAATAAAATAAATTTAAAATTACACACAGCATACAAAGTGTATAAAATTGTTGCTTTTATTGCTGTGTTTTTTTTTGTAATTTAATAAAAATATACCCAGTTGTAAATGTATGCATGAAACACTGATATTTGAGGCATAAATTGGAGACTTGTATGCATGCCAGTTTAAATGTACGTTTATTTCCTTTTAACAGGTGGAGTTTCTCAGGGAGCATGCATACTCTGGTGTACTACTTTTGTATGCATTTATTTGTATTAATTCCGAATGCATACAAAATCATTAGAAAAACATGTATGAAAGTACTATCCTTGCATTGATCAATAGAAAATTATTCTATATATATAATTCCAATAACAATAACATTGATATCATGAAATATGGCTTAACTTGAAGCCATCAACCTGGATTATATGGACCATAAATACGCGCAGAATTTTTACCGGTTTGGTCAAACCCCATCATCCTGAAAATTGCTTTCACAACAGTTCAATGACATTTAAGCATCCTGGGCCAAACAGGTCGCGATCTTTATTAATTGTCGATATTGTAACGAGTTTTGGGAAATTGCTGATATTTGTGCAACTGCTGTTAACAATCGAATCGCTGAACTGTCGAATAAATAACTAAAATATTCAGTAGGGCAAAATGGTCTTTATTTAGTACTTCACAATTCACATTATCGCGTATTTCACTAATAGCGTGCTTAAACCAAATTGATTGATTATTGCTTACACCGCGCTGCCTTTATACTCTCAGTTATCCTCGTTCACCTATTTCTCTTAAGGTCTACACTTTTCACGAACATGTCTTCTGGAACAGTTGTATCTCATACTTGTTTATTAAGCTATATACATGTATGTGATAGTAACAGCTTCTGTTCTTAGCTGATGAAAACATGATGTGTGATTGTTTCTCTTTCTTCTTCGCTCTTATCTGCTGATTACGTATGTGTATGTGAAATAATGTCTTCGCTTCTAGCTGCTAGTTATTTGTGTGGAAAATTCTTCGTTGCCTTGTACATAAGTGTGGCTGCTTGCTTTTTTTGTTGTTGTGATTATTTACTAACAGCATAGTGATGTTCGAAATGCTAATATTCGCCACAATATATTCCAAGTTTACTGCTCAATTTTACCCAATCTCTAATCAGTTATTCATATCCTAGGGTTCTTTTCGAAAAATAATTTTTCATCTATAAAAATTTCGTGAATACGAATAATTTTTAAAAACAATAGAGAAAAAGAGTCCTTAATTATATGCATATGTATGTACGTCGAGAAAAATTTCAGGAAAGACAAACATACGATCATTGATACAACATGCATATTTCATGCATATATTAAACTTGGGTACCAATGAACTTTTCACACTATTTCGTTAATACAGCAGGCATATTTATTGCATGAATAAATATGTTTCAAATGTATGAAAGTTACGTACTTTTTAATGCATTGCGCCATCGATTTTTCGATAGGATTCGGGCTCAGGAAAAATAATTTGCAGTACGCATACCCAAAAAAATAATTTTTGAGCCTGCGAAATTTAATTTTTTTTACTGTTTTCGACTTTTATTTTTAAGATTTTTTTCATGACCTACTAAAAAATGTTCATATGTATACCCTGTCCGACCCAAAAATATCCGCTAAAAACGTTTTAGCGGACATTTTTGGGTCGGACAGGGTATACATGAAAATTTTACAATCAAATAAAAATTTTTTTAGTAGGGCATGAAAAAAACCTTAAAAATCAAAGCCGAAAAAAAGTCAAAAAAATGAAATTTCGCAGGCTCGAAAATTATTTTTTTGGGTATGCGTAGTGGAACTTTTTTTCCTGAGCCCTAATCCTATCGAAAAATCGATGACGCGATATCGGTTAATACATCCAACCAGTCTAATGTATATATTGTATAATTTTTATACTCCGCTGAGCAGAGCATAACGGTACCCCGTAACGGCATAAATTAATCGAGATAGATATAGATTTCTATATATCAAAATGATCTGGGCGAAAAAAGAAATCCATTTAGCCATGTCCGTCCGTCCATCTGTCTGTCCGTGAACACGATAACTTGAGTAAATTTTGAGGTATCTTGATGAAATTTGGTATGTAGGTTCCTGGGTACTCATCTCAGATGGCTTAAAAATGAATGAAATCGGACTATAACCGCGTCCACTTTTTCGATATCGAAAATTTCGAAAAACCGAAAAAGTGCGATAACTTATTACCGAATACGGATAAAGCGATGAAACTTGGTAGGTGGGTTGACCTTATGACGCAAAATAGAAAATTTGTAAAATTTTGGACAAGAGGCGTGGCATCGCCCACTTTTAAATGAGGGTAATTTAAAAGTTTTGTAAGCTGTAATTTGGCAGTCGTTGAAGATATCGTGATGGAATTTGGCAGGAACGTTACTCTTATTACTATATGTCTGCTTAATAAAAATTAGCAAAATCAGAGAACGACCACGCCCACTTTTTAAAAAAAAGTTTTTTTAATTCAAATTTTAAAAGAAAAGTTTATATCTTTACAGTATATAAGTAAATTATGTCAACATTCAACTCCAATAATCATATGGTGCAACAAAATACAAAAATAAAAGAAAATTTCAAAATGGGCGTGGCTCCGTCCTTTTTCATTTAATTTGTCTAGGATACTTTTAATGCCATAAGTCGAACAAAAATTTACCAATCCTTGTGAAATTTGGTAGAGGCTTAGATTCTAGGACGATAACTGTTTTCTATGAAAAAGGCCGAAATCGGTTGAAGCCACGCCCAGTTTTTATACACAGTCGACCGTCTGTCTTTCCGCTCGGCCTTTAACACGATAACTTGAACAAAAATCGGTATATCTTTACTAAAATTTGTTCACGTACTTATCTAAACTCACTTTATCATGGTACTAAAAATGGGCGGAATCCGACCACGACCACGCCCACTTTTTCGATATCGAAAATTTCGAAAAAAGAAACAATGCCATAATTCTATACCAAATACGAAAAGGGGAGTGAATCATGATGATTGGATTGGTTTTTTGAAGCAAATTATACATAAGTTTAGAAAAAACTTTTTAACATGGATGTGACACCTACCATATTAAATAGAAGAAAATGAAGAAGTTCTGCAGGGCGAGATGAAAAGCCCTTGGAATCATGGCAGGAATACTGTTCGTGGTATTGCATATATAAATAAATTAGCGGTACCCAACAGATGATGTTCTGGATCACCCTGGTCCATATTTTGGTCAATATCTCGAAAACGCCTTCACATATACAACTAGGGGCCACTCCCTTTTAAAACCTTCATTAACACCTTGAATTTGATACCCATATCATACAAACACATTACAGAGTCTCCCCTGGTCCACCTGTATGGCGATATCTCGAAAGGGCGTCCACCTGTACAACCATGGCCCACTCCCTTTTAAAATACTCTTTAATACCTTCCATTTGATGCCCATGTCATAAAAACACATTCCAGGGTTACCCTAGGTTCATTTTCCTACATAGCGATTTTCCCTTATTTTGTCTCCAAAGCTCTCAGCTGGGTATATAATGTTCAGTTACAACCAAACTTAGCCTTCCTTACTTGTTTATTATTGTCCCTGCGAGATGCTGCTTAGCTTTTTGCAAGTTCGCGACTTACAGCTCAACATCACTGACCGGCCCAGCGAAGGGCCTGCTGCTGCATTAACTTAAATTATGGGAAGCAAAACAATTTGGGTGGGCAAACTGCAAACCTTACATTCGTACAATCACCGTACATATTTTGCATGCAATTTCTTATTGCGCATGCGCTTTTTGCTGCAGTTGTTGGCGCCGTTATTTACGTTGGCGTTGACGCAGTTGTTGTGTGTGTAATTTGTTATTGGGCGCTTAAATATTTCTTATAACATATTCAGATCAGTTCACTAGCACAAAATTCAGTTTATTTAACTTTTAGCAATTGGGCTGACCCAAAAATTATACCCAGTTGTGGTACAAGACAATAAGTAGGTAACGTTTTTTGTTTTTTTTTTTTGTAGAAATTGTAGGACAATGGTGCTATGCGTACATAATATTTCTTGTGATTCGGCTGTATACACAGTAGGTATAATGCAGTGACTATGTATGGGTAAGACGATTATCTCAGAAGATGAGCTTTGTGGCATATTTATCTATTCTCGAAATAGAAATCCCAAATAAGCCTGAGCAAAAACACAAAATAGAACCGATGCCGGAACAAACAATTTTCTACTAACCCGTAAAATCACTGGACAAAAAATTTGTACTGAAATTTAATTATATCTGAAGCCAAAACTACAAACGAAACAAGAAACTAGACCAGACATAAAGATGGTGCCAAAACCGAATATAGAACAGAACTAAAAACTGGAAGGACAACCAGCTCAAAATACGGAAACAAGACAAGGTAAACACACAGATCGAGCCGGTACCGGAAAAGATTCTAAACTTGGAACAGAAACCATAAAAACTATTGAACAAAAACCAGCTCAATATTTGAAAACGAAACCTGAATTTTAGTTGGAGTCGGAGCTGGAATAAAAACTGTATAAATAACGGGAACTTAGAAAAACTGGAATTGGATCTCAGAGCCTTTGCATCTCAGAATCTTTGTATCCTAAAACCCAAAGTGGGGCTGAAACTAAGATCACACAGGAATAGAACATGACAAATGACCAAATAAAGAACTGTTTAAGACTGGTCGTGAAACAAGAATCGACATAAGTCAAAGAACTGCATAGAATATTATAAAAAACATATTCAGTTCAGCGCTATTTGACGTATTTGGACGAGTTTTGTTAGCTCCGTATAAATATTTATATTGATGCACAAAAAAGTTTTTCCTATTGGTTTTAATTTAACAAAGTAATTTTGTGTTAATAAACCACATCAAACCAAACAAAATAAAGGAAAGATAGTTTATTAACATTTTTACAAGTGGCGGGAGGGAAGGCAAAATGCCGCCCTCTGAGTGTAAAGAATGCATGGTGAAAATGTTACAAATAGACGATTCTATTCCATGTTCAGGAGGCTGTGGCAGCTTTTTCTGCATTAAATGTAGTAATATGAAAAGACAGGAAATCAAATTGCTGAGTGAAAACGCAAATATTAAGTGGTTTTGTAATCAGTGCACATTATGTGATACAAATACGAAATTTATTGAAATCAAACATTTGATACAAAATTGCGATCAAAACGAAATCGGAAGGAGAGAAATGAAAGACATAATTGAAGAAGCCTTGTTTAATAAGATTCAACAGCTGAAAACTAGTCTGATTACAGATTTCAACTCACTGCTTGAGCATAATGTGGAAATTAAAATTTGCCAAATGAAGAAAAATATATTAACAGAGCTATCGAAAACATTAGAAAATAATAACGAAAAAATAAACACCACTATACAAAATGCCAATAGCAAAAACAAAAACAATAAAGTTACATATGCTGAAGCTGTAGCACAAAAGGAAAATAGAATTGTTATTAAACCAAAAGATAAAGCAAAGAAAAATAAACATACAAAAGAAGCATTAAAAACAGTGATAGAGCCAACCGAATGTCATGTGACGGGAGTGAAAGAAATAAACAATGGAGGGATTGTAGTTCAATGCAAGAATAAAGAGTCACGCGAACTACTGCAGAAGAAAATAGCGGAACAAATTGGAAAAGAGTTCGAGGGAGAGAAAACTAAAGACAAGAGAGAAATGAAGAAAATATTTAAAGTGATTGGTTTAACAGAGAGACTAAGCAGTGAGCGCTTAGTAGAATGCATTACGCAACAGAATAGTATATGTGAGGGTAAAGAGTTTAAAGTTGTAAAGATTTTTGAGAACTATAGTCGTAGAGAATAATGTTTTGATGCACTTGTTGAAACAGATGCAGAGACGTTTGAAAATATTTTGCACCAAAAGAGAATAAATATAGAGTGGGACTCTTGCATTACCATTGAGTACGTAAGAGTATTTAGATGCTTTAGATGTTTAGATTTTAATCATAAGGCTGTTGAATGCATTAACAAAAAAGCATGTAGTAAATGTGCAGGAAATCATGACTAAAAAGATTGCTCATCAAGTATTTTTAAGTGTGTTAATTGTTGTGAGCTTGTACATAAAAAACTATTAGAAGCGGATATACACCATACTGGCTTTAGACAGGAATGCCCCGCATATAAAAGATATATTGAAAGTAAATCCAGAACAAGAAAGTAGCAATCAAGTAATCAATATCCTATTTGTCTTTATCTTAATATTAATAGTATTTTAGGCAATAAAGAGGAACTCGAAAGACTTATTGAAATAAAAAATCCAGCTATAATATTATGTGCTGAGACATGTACCACTAATGAAATTTCAAATTCAGAGTTAAATATACATACTTACAAACTAGTGCGATGCGATTCACATAGTAGACATACTGGCGGTGTGCTGATTTACGTACATAATTCAATTGAATATAACATTAAATTCAACAAAGCAATAGATAAAAATAGTGTATTTTTATTAAATTGAAGCACTTCAACCCAAAATGGCAAATTGGAGTGATTTATCACTCTCCTAATACAAGTGATGCCGATTTTATTAAATATTTACGCAACGTCCTAGGTAGTACTTGCGAACTGTCGGATAGCAATATTCTTGTAGGTGATTTTAATATCAATTTGAATAATAGCTCAACTTATAGCATTCAACTAATCGATCTATTTAAATCATATTCAATGAATCAAAAAGTTGATTTTGATACCCGTATAACTGCGACATCAAAAACTAAAATTGATTTACTCTTTTCGAATACTGACGATATAGTATGTGAAAAGTTAGATGAACACCAAATATCAGATCATGAAACCATCCAATTTAAAATTAAAAGCAGTCCTAAGTCAAAACTGAGAAGCCTTAAAAAAATTACTTCTTGGGAGTATTATAATACGGAAGCACTGATTAATCAATTGCGTTTGTGCGATTTTAGCAACTTTAATATAATTGATTTAGAGTCCAAAGTAGGGCTGGTTAATAGCAATGTTTTAAATGCCATGCGAAACTTAACGTATGAAAGGGTAGTACACTTAAAGTTAATTAATAAATGGTATGACAAAGAGTTAGCCAACATGAATAAATATAAATTAGAACTTTATAAACTAGCTCAAATATCCGGAGAATGGGATGAGTACAGAAACATAAAAAAAGAATATAAGAAGCTGGTAAAAATTAAGCATATGGAGCATAACATACAGATGAATAGTAAAGATAGTAAAGCGATGTGGAAATATTTGAAATTCGCAATAAGTAGGGTTAATGAAGAATCTTCTTTCAAGAAAATTTTGATAAACGGTACAGCATATTTAAATGAATCTGAAATTGCTAACAATCTAAATAAATATTTTGTTGATAGCATTGAGGATATTTGCAATAATATAGAAGAATTTTATACAGAAGTAAATTTTCCTATTCAGTTAAATGGGATTTTCAAATTTGTAAAAGTTAGTACAGACGATGTCATCAAAATTGTCATGACGTTTAAATCTAAGCGAGGTGGTGAAAAGCTGTTATCAGATGGTGTTCTTAAAGACATGATATCATATCTGGGATACTTCTATGCGCAAATCATAAATGAATGTTTAAGTAGTGGCATAGTTCCGAGGATTTGGAAAACTTCTACCATTGTGCCAATCGAAAAAGTTAATAACACAGTAAAAGCAGAGGAGTTACGTCCGATAAATACATTGGCCAGTGATGAAAAGATTTTAGAACTTGTGGTAAAAAACCAGTTGGTTCAATACTTGGAAGAAAAAAATATACTCATACCTCAACCATCAGGATTTAGAAAAAAACATTCCTGTGAAACAGCTTTGAATATGGTTTTAGCTGAATGGAAAGAAGAACTTCATAATAAAAAGGCGATAATAGCAGTTTTCATTGATCTTAAAAGAGCCTTCGAAACTATAGATAAAAAGATATTATTAAGAAAATTGGAAGGAACTGGTATTAGAGATGTTGAACTGGATTGGTTTAAAGATTTCTTAACAAATCGCAAACAAAGAACAGTAATTGGTTCGATAATATCAGACAAAGTGGATGTTAAGATTGGCCTACCCCAAGGCTCTGTTCTTGCACCAATTTTATTCAACATTTATATTAATGATATAAATTCTGTTTTGAAATTCAGCTCCATAAAACTTTTCGCTGATGATGTTCTAATTTCTATAAATGGCAAAAATGAAAATGATATAAGAATCAAGTTACAAAGTTACTTAAACGAACTTTATATCTGGCTGTGTACAAACAAACTTAAAATTAATATAGAAAAAACTAAATACATGCTTATTTCAAGAAAAAACATTGCTACTTTTGAAACTATTACAATAAATAATATTGAAATAGAAAAAGTAAACACGATTAAATATTTGGGTGTACATATTGATTGCAAATTAAAATTTGATGCCCATGTTGACTATTCAGTAAATAAAATAGCAAAAGAATTATGGTTTATTCAAAGAACTTGTAAAAACTTAAGTAATTATTACAAAGTAAAGGTTTATAGATCCATAGTTGAGCCTTACTTTATTTATTGCTCAACAATATTTTTTATTATGAAAGATTCGCAAATTGATAAGTTGCAAAAAATGCAAAATAAAACAATGCGCTTTATTTTAAGCAAACGTTATGATACTCCTATAAAAGACATGCTTCTAAGTTTAAATTGAATGAGCGTTAAACAACAAATATTCTTCACCACAATGAAATTTATTTATAATATAAAGCACGGAATTTTGCCATAGTATCTCAGAACAGGTATTACATTTAATTACGAGGTCCATGATATAAATACAAGGCAGAGAAATAATTTTAAATTGCCAAATTATAAAACAGAATCGGAACAAAATAGTCTTTTTTACAAAGGGTTGAAATACTTCAACGAACTACCTGAATATATAAAAAATTGTGATAGAAACTTATTTAGCAGACGGTTGTATGACTACACCAAATCTAGGCCGATTAAATGATATATTCGTTGAGATTTAAATGCATTAGTGATACATGTGTCATAATTAAAAATTTTTTTGTTTTTTAATTTAAAAATTTAGATTAAGTACACATTGTTAATTAATGAAATCATATTTTTAAGTTTTGAACTAGGCTAGAGTCGTAATAAATAAATAAATAATAAATAAATAAATAAAAACTGGAACCAAATCATGGGCCGGAAAACGAATAGAAAATGGAACTGGAAAGGAAAATGCAACCGAAATGACAAAAGAATGGAACAGATACTGTAACCGAAACAGGCGAAAAACTGGAATAGAATCTGACCCGGAAATGCCCCAGAAATTGAAATTGGAAAGTGTTGAGAACAAGAAAAGAAACTGAAATCGAAAATTGAATGAATTCGAGACGCGCGGTGAAATGGAATAGAAACTAAACACAAAACAAAATGGAAAAAGAGCTCGAATATAAAATGAAACCAAAACCGACGAAGGACTGGAGCCAGCAACTGTAACTGAAAACTGATACAAAACTGAAATTTATGAAAGTGATATACCCTTAGAACTGGAACAGAAACGGAAACCAAAACGGAGCAAAACGTGAAAGCTAAAAGGAACGAAAATGGAATGCAAGAAAATGAATGGAATGGAAAAGTTTTTATAGCTATGTTATCGAAGAGGTTTTGGACGATTTTCCGATTACTTGTCAAATTGCTATAGTTAGATTTGAAACTGAAAACAAAAGTTATCGAAGATCTATGCATTTTTTACGAAAATTTTCGATTCGATATCAAAAACTTTTCAATTAAAAATTGACGATTACTTTTAGAAAATTTGTTTATATGTTACCACAAAATAATCGATTTATTATCGAAATGAAGTCAGTTATTCGGCGTACTATTGATTGGTTATCGAAAGTTAGTCGATTTGTTATCAAAATTGTATCGAATTGTTTCAAAATTACTATTTGTTATGAATGAGATATCGATAATGGAAGAGTTATCAACACGTAATCAAAACTTTATCGATAGTTTTGCAAAAAGTTATCGATATGTTATAAAACAATGAACCCTGGAATATGTTTGTATGACATGGATTTCAAATGGAAGGTATTAAAGAGTATTTTAAAAGAGATTGGGCCATAGTTCTATAGGTGGACGCCATTTCGGGATATCACCATAAAGGGGGACCAGAAGTCACTCTAGAATGTGTTTGTACGATATGGGTATCAAATTAAGGGTATTAATGAGGGGTTTAAAAGCGAGTTGTCCTAAGTTGCATATGTGAAGGCGTTTTCGAGATATCGATGAAAATGTGGACCAGGGTGACCTAGACCATCATCTATCGGTTACCGCTAACTTATTTATATATGCAATACCACGAAGAGTATTCCGGCCAATATTCCAATGGCTTCTGATTTCGCCCTGCAGTACTTTTTCATTCTCTTCTACCTAATATTGTAGGTGTCACACCCATTTTACAAAGTTTTTTCTATAGTTATATTTTGCGTCAATAAACGAATCCAATTACCATGTTTCATCTCTTTTTTTGGCGGCCGCCGTGGTGTGATGGTATCGCGCTCCGCCTACTACACCGGATGCCCTGGGTTCAAACCCCGGGCAAAGCAACATCCAATAGTTTAGAAATAAGGTTTTTCAATTAGAAGAAAATTTTTCTAAGCGGGGTCGCCCCTCGCCAGTGTTTGGCAAGAGCTCCGGGTGTATTTCTGCCATGAAAAGCTCTCAGTGAAAACTCATCAGCCTTGCAGATGCCGTTCGAAGTCGGCATAAAATCATATAGGTCCCGTCCGGCCAGTTTGTAGGGAAAATCAAGAGGAGCACGATGCAAATTGCAAGAGAAGGTCGGCCTTAGATCTCTTCGGAGCTTATCGCGCCTTACATTTATTTTTTTTTATCTCTTTTTTCATTTTTCGTAATTTTCGATATCGGAAAAGTGGGCGTGGTCATAGTCGGATTTCGTTCATTTTTCATACCAAGATAAAGTGAGTTCAGATAAGTATGTGAACTAAGTTTAGTAATGATATATAGATCTTTGCTGAAGTTATCGTGTTAACGGCCGAGCGGAAGGACAGAAGGTCGACTGTGTATAAAAACTGGGCGTGGCTTCAACCGATTTCGCCCATTTTCACAGAAAACAGTTATCGTCATAGAATTTTGTTCGATTTATGGCATTAAAATTATTCTAGACGAATTAAATGAAAAAGGGCGGAGCCACGCCCAATTTTAAATTTTCTTTTATTTTTGTATTTTGTTGCACCATATCATTACTGGAGTTGAATGTTGACATAATTTACTTATATACTGTAAAGATATTAAATTTTTTGTTAAAATTTTACTTAAAAAAATTTTTTTTTAAAAGTGGGCGTATTCGTCATCCGATTTTGCTAATTTTTATTTAGCACACATATAGTAATAGGAGTAACGTGCCTGCCAAATTTCATCATGATATCTTCAAAAACTGCCAAATGACAGCTTGAAAAACTTTTAATTTACCTAACTTTAAAAGTGGGCGGTGCCACGGCCATTGTCCAAAATTTTACTAATTTTCTATTTCGCGTCATAAGGTCAACGCACCTACCAAGTTTCATCGCTTTATCCATCTTTGGTAATGAATTATCGCACTTTTTCGGTTTTTCGAAATTTTCGATATCGAAAAAGTGGGTGTGTTTGTAGTCGAATTTCGTTCATTTTAAATAGCTATCTGAGATGAGCGCCCAGGAACCTGCATACCAAATTTCATCAAGATACCTCAAAATTTGCTCAAGTTATCGTGTTTACGGACGGACATGGCTAAATGGATTTCTTTTTTCGCCCATATCATTTTGATATATAGAAGTATATATCTATCTCAATTAGTTTATGCCGTTACGGATTACCGTTATGCGAACAAAGTTAATATACTCTGTTAGCTCTGCCCAGCTGAGTATAAAAAATGTCATTATATAGTACCGAAACTAAGCCGACCTTATACTAAAATGGGTTACTATCTCGAATCTCAAAATAGAGAATGAAATGTTTCTTTTAAGCGCAACTTACTTATCTTGATCACATTCATATTATTTTTGAAATCCCACAATACTTACGATTATTTTGCTGCATTTTCTTGCCTACTTATTATAATTTAGTAAATTTTTTTTAATTTTTTTGTGGCATCTGCAAGTGGTTGCCGTTTAGCTTTTTATAGGCATAAATGAAAGGCAAATGCAGCACCAAAAAACGATGGACGCAAAATCAACAAAGCAAAATTGTACACTTAGCAGCGAGACAAGAGGAATATGAGATCATAAAAAAATAATGATAAAATTAATAACATGTACAGAAAAAGAAATGATTAAAAGGCAAAGAATTGTTTTTTTTTTTGCATCGCACAAAATGTGCCGGCTACTCGGCGCTTCGCGACGCATGCGTAATAAGTGGGTGCCTAAATTGTTTGCACTCAATACGCTGCGCCACAATTTTTATTTGGTATTTTAAGCAATCGATTTGTAAGCGCTAAGATTTGTTATCTTTCCTCATGTTTTATACCAATTAATTTTATAAAAAAAATGTTTTTCATGTTTTGTGTTCACCAGGGATTTGTTCCTAAATTGCCTGAGCAACAGCAGCATCGAGCACATTATTAAATTATGGGAATACCATAAAAATTTCTTTTTGAAATTTGTTAAAGGCAAAGCGCATGCTGAAAGGTGATTGTATTTAGTTGTTGTTGACTGCTGCTTAAAATCGTGTTGGCGGATTTGTGCGTCTTGTGCTTCTCAATTTCATCATATTTCTGTAAATGTAGGTTATTATTTTATTTTATTCCCACAATGTGTTACACATTTTTTTGATATCTGTCTTTTTACATATGTATGTATGCGTACAAAGATATTATGTTGGAATTTCATTTTATGATTTAAAAAAATATTTAAATAAATATACTACTTAAAAAAAATAAAACAAAAAACTCTTAATTCAAATAGAAAAGTATAAAAAAGTAATTTTTCAAATATAATTTAAATAGAAATAATTTATTTAAAAAAATATATATTTTCAAATAAACTTTTAATAATAACCAATGAAAAAAAATTACACCTTTTTCAATTTACACCTATTCAAGTACAGAATTTCAAAGTTAAGTTCAGAAAACTACATTTCAAGCTCAGAAAATTACAACCCAAGTCCAGAAAGTTTGTCAGGAATTTTTTCTTCCAAGCAACGGAAACAAAAGTGTGTAAGATGATAAATGTTAGAGCTAATAATTTGATACAAGGATATGAAGGCCTACTATTTGTTAAGGAAGCATTGGACGCCTTAACTCACTTAAATCAATTTTGCTCACATGAAGGAGATAGCGATAAAAACCGTTTCCTCTCTTCTCTCTCCTCCTCTCATAAGAGGTCAGTTACAAGGAGATACAGCTATATTCTAAAGTTCATAAGCATTGATCTGCATTGAATATGAGAGCAGTGATGACGAAATTAACGGAGCTTCCACAATCCCGCAAGTAACGTATAAGTACTGTGTGCACAGATCAAGTCTTCCTCCACCTGCCTCTCGCAACTCTGTTGAGGTCTCTCCCTTCCCCTGCTTCCAAACTGCGGTGTCGACTGAAGTAATTTTATGGCCGGAGCGTCCTCATACACTTGTTGCAAGGAGTTATACTCCGTTTGATTTTTAAGCTCGGGATGTACACGCCTTGGAGAAAGCTTGGGGTAGAGTATATCCAAGCCACCATTGTCAACGAAGCATCAACACTTCCGCAAATAACATACTTATAATTTTCTGAATTTGAATTGTAATTTTCTGAACTTGGGTTTTTAATTTTCTGAATTTGAAATGAAAATTCTGAACTTGAATTTGTAATTTTCTGAACTTGAATTTAAATTTTCTGAATTTAAATTGAAATTTCTGAACTTGAATTTAATTTTCTGAACTTGAATTGGAAATTCTGATGCATTATTGAATGACGGGAATGCATAATTTTAATTTTCTGAACTTTAGTTGTAATTTTCTGAACTTGAATTGGAAATTCTGAAATTGAATTATGATTTTCTGAACTTGTATTGCAATTTTCTGAACGTGAGTTGTAAATTTCTTAACTTAAACCGGAAAAGGTGTAGTGAAAAAAATTAAGTAAGTGAAAACGGCATACTTATATAAGAAACTAGCACATATTTTATAACCGGCTTCTTTTATAGAAACGGTTACTTTTTTGAAACTATGTACCTTTACGGATCCGGGAACTTTTTAAAGCCGTATGCTTTTTGGGATCCTGGAACTTTCCTCAAACTAGATTAGTCCAAAGAAAAATTACGTACTCTCAAGCGAAGCTAAGATGACAGGCACATTACATTAGATAGCTGATCTCACGTATATGTCCCTGCAGTCAAAAGCCATGGTAGTCAGCAAACATTATAGTTCAGTGACTAGAATTTTGTGGAGCTATTCATACTAGTTGGTGTTTGAATAGTTTATTGACGAGAATTTTTCGAGATTATTCTTACTAGTCAGTTTTTGAATAGGTTATTGACTAGAATTTTGTGGCGTTATTCGGTTTGGGTCCTGGGAGCAAGTGTATGCGGAAGATATTGTTTCCAATGCATACAATATATTTAAAAATCTCTTTAAGAGTCACATAAGACATGCAACTTTTCCTTTACTCCTCGTAGTTCAGCCGAAAAGTTACAACCTTGGATTGGCAAGGAATTAGTAAATAAGATACGCTTAAAAAATAAGCTTGGGAATAAGTGCAGCAAATGCCCGTTCAATGCAAAATTCAGAAGCCGATATAAGAAGTTATGTAAGGAATTGAAAAAGGAAGTTCCCTTGGAGCGTGATAGCTATTACCGTAAAGAGTTCAGGTCCTCGTATCGCAACCCAAAAAAAGAATGGAATGTCATCAATAGACTTCTGAATCGTAAGTGTAAAATAACTGATACTTCGATTGCTTTATGTAATGATGTCGAGAGTTTTTCTAACCCCACAGCAGTGGCAAATATTTTTAATAATCACTTTGTATCAGTCGGGCAAAGTGAAGTTCAGCATCTTTATCCAAATTTTCAACGTTGAGATCTGTTTTGTCTAATTCAGACAACAGTTTTTTTTTTAGCCTTTTACCGGCCTTGAAGTTTTGAACGCCATTAATGCATTAAATAACTCCAGTTCATGTGGAAATGACGGAATCTCCAATCAAGTTTTAAAACGTGTGGCTTAAATTTAATTGATATATTAACTCATCTTTTTAATGGGAGTATTTTGTCTGGAGCTTTTCCTGACGATTTGAAACGTGCTACTCTTATTCGATTGTTTAAAAAAGGAAGCAAAACAAATGTAAACAATTACAGGCCCATTCCTTTACTTCCTGCAATTTCAAAAGTTTTTGAGAAACTTGCCAAATGTAGAATTCTTTCATTTCTTGAAAATAAGGACTTTTTCAGCCCAATGCAATTTGGATTCAGATGTGGGCGGTCAACAGAAGATGCCCTGTTAGAATGTTGTACCTTTGTACACAGCGAATTAGACAACAAAAGAACTGTGCTGTATTGCATGTAGATATCACGAAAGCTTTCGATATGGTAGATCACCAAATACTATTAGACAAACTGTATTGCGCGGGCTTCCGTGGTTTTATACATATATAGTTGGTTTAAATCTTACTTGTCAGGAAGAGTGCAGAAAGTGAAGGTTGGAAGCAGTTCAAGTAATCCTGTTATGATTAACTTAGGTGTGCGTCAGGGATCTGTTTTAAGTCCATTACTATTTTTGGTCTACTTGAACTAAATTTTTTCACTGCCTTTCTCTGGAAAAGTTACCGCCTTCGCAGATGACCTTGCTATTGCCTATGGTTCATCGAACTATCTGGATTTGGTAGCAGGCATCAATAATGACGTACATTTGCTAATGTTGTGGTTTGCCGCACATAAGCTTATTGTGAGCAAAAAAAACGCAGAGGATGTATTTCAACCTACATACAAAAATAACACCTGATATTGGAATTGTGTTCCATTCCATTGATTGCAAGCTTTTTGCACTCAATAGTTTATCGTGTTCTGATACAACTTTCAATGCGGAAATAAACTGCTGCGATGCCTATTTCACAATCGAAAAAGTAAGCGTTTTTCAATACCTGGGTATTTCTGTTGACCAAAATCTAAGTTGGTCTACGCATATTTCTAGTTTGAAGTCGTACATGCGATCTACTGTTCGTTATTTTTAAAGTCTAAGAAAGATTTGCTCAAACGCTACGCTCAAAAGTATTTACTATGCCTTGGTGCACTCAAAGCTCCAATATGGCATCAGCTGCTGGGGAGGTGCATCTTTCACTAAATTACAGCAACTTCTAACTATACAAAAATGCGTCATAAGAAAAATATGTAATCGTAATCGATTTCACAGCTTCATTGAGTTATTCAGAGACCTGAAAATACTTCCTGTTAAGCATTTGTACTATTTCAAAAGTCTAAAAATATTTTTTGTTCGCTCTGGTTATTTACATAGCCTGCATTCAGATAATTATAACCTGAGGACGGACTCACACGGACTTATTGTTGTTCCCACTTATCGTACTACACATTTCAATAATTTCTTTACTATTGTCTCATATAAGGTTTTCAATGCGTTGCCCGTGTCTATACGTGTCATTAGGAACTTACGTGAATTTTTACGGAATGTTAAATCGTTTCTCTTACAACTATCACACAACGATATCAAAAATTTGCTGAACCCTAGCACCTAGTAATTTATGCGCAGTTGTTATTCTTAAATTAAACTTTTAAGTTGTTATTCTTAATCGTCATTACTTTTTTTTTATTCACCCCACACACTTTTGTAATTACATTCATTTAATTTTGAGATGGCATTCAATACCAAAATACTGTTTTTAAAGAATGCCTTACTTTTTCTTGCATTATAGTGTTATCTGTTAGCTTAATATACTTATTTGTTACATACATACGTCTGAATTTTGTAAGGAAAATGAATGAATAAATCATAAATCTTAATCTTAAATCATTTCAGAATAATATAGAATGGCAAGAATAATCCCAATACCAAAGCCCGGAAACTCAGCTGAAGATGATGAGTCGTATTTACTGATGTCCGACAAATATTCTGTTAGCCAGCCAACAGCATGGCTTCCATTAAATGCATATCACTACCACTGCGTCAAGCGCCATTAACACCCAGACATATTGCGGACTGAACCAACCAAAACTCCATCATGGGGCGATGATCGTGGCACTTGACCTGCCAAAAGCTTTTGGCGCAGTCAACCACCACGCACTACTCTAAAAGGAATAAAGAAACATCTCCGTAAGCACTAAGATGAGATATGGCACCGTCCAACTCAGCCGGTTGATCCAGATTAACATAATAATAATAATCCTAATCCACACTAAGTCGTGAAGTAGCATCACGAGGTCGAGCCCAGATAAAGTTGTTATCAATATACTCTTGCTTAAACTAACTAGTATGTCAATTGATATAATATTGATGTATATGATAACTAGTATGCCATCTGATATAATTCTGCCGAGAGGCTGACTAGTGTATTAATTGGTAAGACCCTGATGCAGATACTGAATAGTATTTCATCTGGTATGATTCTGGTGCATGTAATGACTAATTTGTCAACAGGTATGAAATTTCATAGGACATCGTCGGATTAAAAATGCCAGTTGCTAAAATGGAAAAAAGATAGAAATCTAACTAGTTGAAATTTTTGGCAAACTAGTATTTTTCTAGTATAGAACTAGTTGGTACTTTAAAATTTTTGGGTTATAGGCAAGGCCGTAGAGAGAAAATCTGGGCCCGGGACTAAACAATTTACGGGCCCCCTATAAAAAATCCACTAATACATTTGATTGACTAGAATTAATGACGTCTCATTCTTGGATCAATATTGATGGATTACATCAAAAAAATTTTTTGGCACATAAACTAAATGATTTTAATAAAATAAAACAGAATATTTACTATTTACATTATTTTATTGTAACGTAGAAATAAAATTCTCTTTTAACAACCACATGTTGTTTCAAATAATATTTTCTAGTTATTTGGTAACATTTTAATACATTTCTGATAAATTTAATGATGACTATAAATTTTAATTATTCAATATAAAAAGTTCGGATATCAAAGAGTAGCTTTTCTTGCTTTTTCGCTGCAAAATTTTTATACTCAGTTGAGCAGAGCTCACAGAGTATATTAAGTTTGATTGGATAACGGTTGGTTGTACATATATAAAGGAATCGAGATAGATATAGACTTCCATATATCAAAATAATCAGGATCGAAAAAAAATTTGATTGAGCCATGTCCGTCCGTCCGTCCGTCCGTTAACACGATAACTTGAGTAAATTTTGAGGTATCTTGATGAAATTTGGTATGTAGGTTCCTGAGTACTCATCTCAGATCGCTATTTAAAATGAACGATATCGGACTATAACCACGCCCACTTTTTCGATATCGAAAATTTCGGAAAACTTAAAAAGTGCGATAATTCATTACAAAAGACCGATAAAGCGACGAAACTTGGTATATGAGTTGAACTTATGACGCAAAATAGAAAATTAGTAAAATTTTGGACAATGGGCGTGGCAACGCCCACTTTTAAAAGAAGGTAATTTAAAACTTTTGCAAGCTGTAATTTGGCAGTCGTTGAAGATATCATGATGAAATTTGGCAGGAACGTTACTCTTATTACTGTATGTACGGTTAATAAAAATTAGCAAAATCGGAGAAGGACCACGACCACTTTTAAAAAAATTTTTTTTTTAAAGTAAAATTTTAACAAAAAATTTAATATCTTTACAGTATATAAGTAAATTATGTCAACATTCAACTCCAGTAATGATATGGTGAAACAAAATACAAAAATAAAAGAAAATTTAAAAATGGGCGTGGCTCCGCCCTTTTTCACTTAATTTGTCTAGGATACTTTTAACGCCATAAGTCGAAC
The DNA here is from genome assembly GCF_040869045.1 of Eurosta solidaginis. Lineage (NCBI taxonomy): Eukaryota > Metazoa > Arthropoda > Insecta > Diptera > Tephritidae > Eurosta > Eurosta solidaginis. Next base: position 260,909,869 of record NC_090321.1, read on the forward strand.
AAAAATTAACCAATCCTTTTGAAATTTGGTAGGGGCATAGATTTTATGACGCTAACTGTTTTCTGTGAAAATGGGCGAAATCGGTTGATGCCACGCCCAGTTTTTATACACAGTCGTCCGTCTGTCCTTCCGCATGGCGTTAACACGATAACTTGAGCAAAAATCGATATATCTTTACTAAACTCAGTTCACGTACTTATCTGAACTCACTTTATCTTGGTATGAAAAATGAACGAAATCCGACTATGACCACGCCCACTTTTTCGATATCGAAAATTACGAAAAATGAAAAAATGCCATAATTCTATACCAAATACGAAAAAAGGGATGAAATATGGTAAGGTAATTGGATTGTTTTATTGACGCGAAATATAACTTTAGAAAAAACTTTATAAAATGGTTGTGACACCTACCATATTAAGTAGAGGAAAATGAAAAGTTCTGCAGGGCGAAATAAAAAACCCTTAAAATCTTGGCAGGTATTACATATATAAATAAATTAGCGGTATCCAACAGATGATGTTCTGGGTCACCCTGGTCCACATTTTGGGCGATATCTGGAAAACGCCTTCTCATATACATCTACCACCACTCCCTTTTAAAACTCTCATTAATACCTTTAATTTGATACCCATATCGTACAAACTCATTCTAGAGTCACCCCTGGTCCACCTTTATGGCGATATTTCAAAAAGGCGAACACCTATAGAATGAAGGCCCACTCCCTTTTAAAATACTCATTAACACCTTTCATTTGATACCCATATCGTACAAACAAAGTCTAGAGTCACCCCTGGTCCACCTTTATTGCGATATCTCGAAACGGCGTCCACCTATGGAACTAAGCATCACTCCCTTTTAAAATACTCATTAACACCTTTCTTTTGATACCCATATTGTACAAACAAATTCTAGGGTCACCCCTGGTCCACCTTTATGGCGATATTTCAAAAAGGCGAACACCTATAGAATGAAGGCCCACTCCCTTTTAAAATACTCATTAACACCTTTCATTTGATACCCATATCGTACAAACAAAGTCTAGAGTCACCCCTGGTCCACCTTTATTGCGATATCTCGAAACGGCGTCCACCTATAGAACTAAGGCCCACTCCCTTTTAAAATAATCATTAACACCTTTCGTTTCATGCCCATATTGTGCAAACAAATTCTAGGGTCACCCCTGGACCACCTTTATGGCGATATCTCGAAACGGCGTCCACCTATGGAACTAAGGATTACTCCCTTTTAAAATGCTCATTAACACTTTCCCCCTGGTCCATCTTTACGGCGATATCTCGAAAAGGCGTCCATCTATAGAACTTAGGTCCACGTCCTTTTAAAATACTCATTAATACCTTTCATTTGATACCCATATCGTACAAACGCATTCTAGAGTCAACCCTCTCCACCTTTATGGCTATATCCCTAAATGGCGTCCACCTATAGAACTATGGCCCACTTCCTCATAAAATACTCTTTAATGTCTTTCATTTGATACGCATGTCATACAAACACATTCCAGGGTTTCCCTCGGTTCATTTTTCTACATGGTTATTTTCCCTTATGTTGTCACCATAGCTTTCAACTGATTATGTAATGTTCGGTTACACCCGAACTTAACCTTCCTTACTTGTTTATAATAATATCAAAATTTAACTGTCCTGCCAAAATGGATTCAACACAAAGCGTGGCAAGTCCTGAAACTCGCTCTTCAGATGAACACGATCTATGAAAGTTTTTGATTCTTGAAAGGACGCTGAAGGAACGTTCTGCACTAGCTACAGTGACAGGTATAGTGCAAAAGATACGTGAAGCAACACAAATGTTGAGGAAAATCGTATACAGATTTTGAACATATATAGATGGCATTTAGCAATTCCAATGGTGACAGACCTTTATCAAAATTTGCTTCGTAAAAGTGTTTCAAGTGAATTATTTGGCATTCTAAGTTTTGAGAAACGCCCGACTTGTATTTTTCGAACAATTTTACTGCGCTCACCCGAACCGTAGTTTCATCCATGTCTTCAAATTGCCACAAAAAGGAAAACGTCTCGCTCAAATTTCTCATAGCTGCAAATCGTCCAGTAATGCCAATGATTACCGAATCAACGATCACCAAGAATGTATTGTTTTTAAAATCAGACTCTGAATCATCCGTAATCACCTCATTTAAATTATCTTCAGAACGTCTTTTGAGTTTTCTCTTTCGAATGCCCGGAAACTTTGGAGAGATGTTCAATTGAATAGCAATTTTTCTGTATTCGTTTAAATTTATTTCCCATTGGTTCTTGATCAACTTCAAATCAGCTAGTAAGGCATTTAGATGTCGGACCTCAACATCTATGGTGGCGTCTCTAGCTTGGAGGACCACGTTTCTTTCATTAATGGTAGTCAGTGTTTTGAACAAAATTGAGGACAGCAAGATACATTATTCGCGTTTTTGTCGACAATTTGACGTAGTGCTCCGTTGTAATCTCCTTTCATATTGGCGCCGTTATGGTACCCTTGTGTACGACAATCTTCAATCAAGTATGGCAAATTAGATCAGCGACTTTTTGACCAGTTTTTTGGTTACAATTCATGAATGCCAAAAACCGTTCTTGAACTGTAAAATTTGTTGCTTTCGAATTGAAATGGAGTTAGCGCAAACTTAACGTAGTCAACGTGACTAGCATCAGGCATAGCATCAACGATAACAGCAAAATACTTGGCTTTATTGCCTTGGTCTAATTTAGTTTCCCGAACGTGCTTTGCACAAATTTCTATAAACTCGTTCTGAGTGTCTGGGGAAAGATGGTGAATTTATAAACGTTTGTGCTGCTGTTGTGAAATCCTAACTTTCTCCAAATGATCTCTAAATATTGGATCATATTGGCTTATGAGATCTTAGATGCCCAAAAAATTTACATCGTTTCGTTCACCAATAATATATATCTTCGCCTTTGAAAGCTAGCCCTCTTTCACCCAAAAATAGTGTACAAAATTCTATATAAAATTTCTACCCACTTTTGAGTTTCAGTGATTAGCTGTTCATTGGTATGTGTATCAATTGTAGCCTCCTTTTGAATTAGATTTTGTAAAGATCGCCATTGAGTATAACATTTAATGTAATCTTGAGTATTTTCGTGTGATGACAGTTTATCGTATAGCTTCTTCCATGCCTGGAATTCCGAAAATCCGCAGAACAAATTTTAGGTAGATTTAAAGGCAATATTGCTACTGGCACTCCACACTAACCACTCGCGCTAAACTTTCTCTCCATTTGGCAAGATTCTGTTTAACAACGAGGTAGAAAATGCCTCGTCATGACAATCACGTGGACCTCGAAGTATTATTTCGTTGACTTCTTCAGATCGCAAAAACTCATTATTCACGGTACCGTAAGTTGGTTTAAATAATCTGGACTTTGTCCCCACGAAAACTTTACGATTTCGGATTCATGTAAACATATATTTTTGTTTGATGTTTTTATTGTCTCCTAAGGCCCAGGCAAAAAATCATTATCAATATTCGTTGCTTTTGAAATTCGGCTTAAAATTTGCACATGGAACAACTAAATACTCTCCTGAATTAAGAAAATGTGTTAGTACCTCTAAATCGCGGGCCCTCTGAGAAATCCCGGGCCCGGGCGAATCCCCCAATTCCCCACCCCTCTCGTCGGGCCTGGTTATAGGATGCCTCATCTTAGATAACAGTTTTCCAACAGCATAGCTCTACCGATTAACGCTACTAATTTAAACGAATTTCAGACACTTTAGCTGCTTTATCTGCAAACTCAGACATCCACATTGAAAGTTTGAATAGAATGACACGAAAGTTGCGACTAAACTTCTCTTTCGTCACCTATTTGTACCCTTCTGCGTGCCTATAACCTAACTTTTATATCGCAAGTTAAACGTTGAAAGACACTTCATACGCATGTCATCAGTGAAATTTATCAATTGATTAATTAATAACTTAAGTTTTTTCTACAGAAAAGAAATACCAAAGAGCTTTCTTCCATTTAAACTATACCCAATATTAAAGTATGTTTGTGTGTATGTAGTTATAAGCTAATACGTATTTCAATTACTTCTTACATTTGCTTTCTTTATTAAAGTCGTGACACGTAAGAGTCAAAAAACCTGCCAACTTAAATTTAATAACCTTTTTAATTTTTCTGCCCCTTTTTGTTTGGTTCAATCTTTCGCTTACATAAGGATGAGTTTTATGTATTTAACGCCTCATAATGACAGGCACTTCATTGAGTTATTACTTTAGTAAAGGGAACTGACTTCGAAGTTGATAATCCACTTAACCGGGAATGATATGAGTAATTGTTTTTTTCTTTTTTGCATCCTTTACTTTATGTACGCAATTTTTCAGTTAAATATTTGATCAAAAAAGTCCAAGAGAAATGAGAAATAAATCCTGTTGAAATTTTTAACAAGCGCTAAAGCATAAAAAACTTTTACAAAAACGTGTCAGCTTAAATGAAGGAAAATTACAGTTAAAGTTAACAAAAAAAAAAAAAACAATAAACCCAAAAAATTAATGATTATAAAGACAAAACATGAAATAAAGGCGCGAAGAAATTATGACAATAAATCAAGGAATGACATAAATTGTTAACTGTTTAACGAATTGAGCAAGTGGAATCGAAAATAGGTGGTGTTGACATTTAAAAAAAAAACAAGTAAGTACGGGACTGTCTTCGGCTGAGCCAAAGACTTCATACCTTTCATGAATGGGGCTGAACAATAATCTTATCCCGTTCGTAATCTCCAAATAATGCGCTGTATAAGATAAGAAATATATAGTGAACACATGTACATACCTAAACGATTCTAAGATAAATATAAAATAAAAAATGGCAAAAAACCCCTTTATCTGAACGATCGGTTATATGGGATATATATTATATATAGCTCCGATCGAAATGATTTTTACAGGAAATCTTCTATGATATATTAGAATAAATATCATCAAGTTTAACGTCTTTATATTAGAAATTAAGGGAGAAATTGCCAAAAATCTTTCTATCTGAACGATCGGTTGTATGGGATATATATTATATATAGCTCCGATCGAAATGATTTTTTCATGAAATCTTCTATGATATATTAGAATAAACATCACCAAGGTTAACGTCTTTATATTCGAAATTAAGGGAGAAATTGCTAAAAATCTTTCTATCTGAACGATCGGTTGTATGGGATATATATTATATATGGCTCCGATCAAAGTGATTTTTTCAGGATATCTTCTACGATATATTAGAATATATATCACCGAGTTTCACGTTTATACTTTCTAAATTGCGGCAGGAATGTTCAAAATCGTCTTATCTGAACGATCGGTTGTATGGGAGATATTGTATGTTATAGTGGTCCGATCCTTCCGCAACCGACAAATTTCTAATATAATACAAAAATATATCCTTGTGCCAAATTTCACTGAAATATCTCAAAATTTGAGGGACTAGTTTGCGCTCAAACAGACAAACGGACGGACAGACGGACGGACGGACAGACGGACATGGCTATATCAATTCAGTTCGTCGCCATAATCAATTCGGTATACTTAATGGTGAGTCTATCTTCTATATTTCTCAACGTTACAAACATCGGACCAAAGTTAATACACCATTTCATGTTCATGAAAGGTATAAAAATGACTGCAAATATTAAGGGCAGAGAAATTGCTGAGCACTTCTCTCCTCGAAAAAGCCATCAAAATAGAGTTAGGAGGAAAGGAAGAGGTAGAGAAAGATATAGGGTAAGAAAATGTGTAGAAGTAAGATTCAGCGAATGATAAAAAGTAAGAGAATGTGTTAGGGTAAGAATAGGTGAAGGAATAAGTGAGTAAGTGTAAGAGTAAGAGTAAAATTAAGAATAAGAGTAAGAGTTAAAGTAAGATTAAAAGTAAGAGTATGGTTAAGAGTAGAAGTAAGAATAAGAGTAATAATGAGAGTAGGAGTAAGCGTAAGGGTAAGAGTAAGAGTACGCTCTAAAGTAATCGGATAGCATGTGGGATGTACTTATTTCTGGATCGACACAGTAAACAACAGATCCGACCCCTTCCGTTAGTTTGGAGCCATCGGTGTACAAGTGTATTGTATGTTTTGCCATTTCTGCACCCTCGTACCAACCATCCGTCCCAATTGTGGTTCTCAGAACTGACTGACCTCATATTGTGTTTGCCGATATTAACTGGCGCTATACTGCCTGAACTCAAGCTGCACGGAGGCATTAAGCCTTGTTGCAGTGGCTAACGCAATATTTTTTTGGCCATTAAGAATGCAGGCGGGATGTGTAGAATGGTATGCAATGCTACTGTCGGGGTGATTTTTAGGGCTCCCGTTATGCTAATAACCGATAATATGCATGCGCCCTCTAGTTTTTGATATACATACTTTCTTTTGTGGCTGTCCACAAGCAAGGGTAACATTTTAAAGTATGGGTTTAACAATTGCCGTAAATAGGAAGTGAGAGGGTTTGGGTGATAGGCCCCAAATGCATCATAGTATTCTCTTGCATGCGAAGGCTTTCTTCTCTTCCACATGGAGTTTCTACTACAACTTAGTATCTAGGATGACTCCTAGATATTATGTGATACATTTTCTTGTAGGGCTACCCCTCCAAATAAGGACCTTATATTTCCTAGTAAATAACACTAGATCCGGTTTCTCCGCGTTGTCGGTAAGCCTAACTTCAGATGCCTGCGCATGTACATCCCGATGTGCCTGATCCATCAGATAGCTGTATTGTTGTTCGGCATCTGCCGAGTAAGAGTAAAAATAAAGTCAGAAAAATGGTAGAGCAGTTGCAGAAGTAACAACAATGAAAGGAATAAGAAAAGGAATATTAGTCAGGGTAAGAGTAGTGGTAAGAAGAAGAAAAAGATGCAAATAAGAAAAAGGAAAAAGAAAAAATAATAGTAATAGCAATAGTAATAGAAAGGTTTAGACTGGGAAGAAAATGAGAAATGGGACGATATGTAAGCAGTGAGACGAGTAAGAGAAATTGGAGGATAAATGTGTATAGGAGAGTAAAGATATAAAATTTTTCTTAATTAAAGGTCTATTGTGAAGGACTGGTGGGAGGTGTGATGGTAGGGTGCTATCACACCGAGGATCCTGGGTTTTTTAATAAGAAAACTGTTTTTCTAAGTGGGGTCGACTTTTAGCAGTGATTTGGCATGCACTTCAAATATATTTCTGTAATGATAAGCTTCTCAGTGAAAATCCATTAACCTTGCCGTTTGAGGCCGGCGTAAAATATGTAAGTCTCATCCTGCAAATTTGTAGTAAAAATTTAAAAGTAGTACGACGCAAATTGGAAGTGAAACACGGCCTAAGCTCTCTTTGCAGGTATGAAATGAAGGGGAGATGAAAGGAGGTGAGAAAACGAAAGTGGACTGCGTTGTTCTTGTTGTTGTAGCGTAAAATACACTCCCCGAAGGTTTTTGGGTTGTTGTCGATGTTGATAGTCACAACCAACACAAAAGCGCAAGCCCGATCATCGCGGGAACAGTTTTAATATGACCACATTGAACCTACTAAGCCATGCCGCCCCACCCTCAAGTCCCATGAGGAACTTCGCCAGTGCTCCGTCTGCTAAAGAAAAAGGATTCGCCACGGTTAGGTGAGGTTGACAATTGGGTGGGAGAAGCTATAAATTGCGCTGGCAACCTTTTGAAGGCTGCGCTACTCAATAATTTGGGTATTTTAGGCGCCTTTTAACATAGGCATAGCTTCCGCGGGTATATTCTAAGTCCCCTAACCGGCTGGGGTAGTGAACGGCGGGCTATCGAATTGTTATAATCGTGCTATGGTCTTGTTACCTATTTCTTTACGACAAGTTATCGGGTTGTTATTTATTTTCTAACGGTTTTTTTGTTGGAGTATTATTGACGACGTCTATACGAGTTATCGATTTCTTAAAGAATTGTGTACAAGTTGTTATCGATAAAATACATTATTAATTAGTCATCGTTTTTTTTAACGACAGGCTTCAATTTATTTATCAATGGCTAATTGGCTTTTTATTTAAAAATTTCCCAAAATTTATCGAATCGCGATCAAAAAATATCGATATGTTATAGAAAAAGTATCTATTTTTCATCGATTCGATATCGGCCAGTTAGAACAACATGTTATCGATTTTTATTGAAGGGTTGTCATTTAATAATTGAAAACAAAATTATTGTCGAATTATTAGTTTGTACTAAAAATAAAATGTCAAAGAACGTCCTCCATCTGATACCTTGTTTTCGGTTAAGATTCTGCAAAAATGTTTAACGAAACCCGAAGAAGGCCAACATAATGCCGTCAACCTCTACTATTCCCTAAAGGCCTACATAATTCCGTGAACCTGTACTATTCCCTACATTTCACTGCATGCTTCGTACATTCCAATATACTAGGAAAAGATATTACTAGAAGAAGACTATTAGTATCGCCCAGCGCTATTTTCGGAGTGTATTTTTGCGGTTATAGCAGGAACAACAACAAGGCAGGAAGAGAGCATATTCAATTTTAAATGCTTGACAAGTTTCATACTGTGGCGAATATTAGCATCACTATGATGTTAGTAAATAATCACACAAAAAATATCCACACTTATGTACAAGGCAACGAAGAATATTCCACACAAATAGCCAGCATTTTGAAGCAAAGAGATTATTTCGCATACACATATGTAATCATCAGCTAAGGGCAGAAGTTGTTACTCACACATACACATGCATATGGCTAAAAGAAAAACATAAGCTACAGATATAAATGTATATGGCTAAATAAGCAATCATGAGATACAATTGTTATAGAAGGCATGTGCGTGAAACATTCAGACCTAAGGAGAAATAGGCGAATGAGGTAACCGAGAGCATAAAAGCAGCGCAAGCTGAGGAATCAATAATCAGTTTGCTTTAAACACGCTATTAGAGAAGTATAATTGTGAAGTACCACTCCCAAAGTATTCTAATATAGAATATTTAGCAATACTGGATATTGGAGTTATTTATTATAAAGTTCAGCGTTTCGAACGTTGGCAGAAGGTGTATGATTATCAGGAACTCCCTAAAATTCATTACAATACCTTACAAACCAAACTATTTACCAACGCGTCTCCAATATTGTCCGAAAACTTTCAGTTGATAAATCAACTTAAAAATTAACTTTTCGAACACGAGTCACGCCTCTACTCATAAAAGCTGGACATTGGTCCAAATTTTGTCCTTATGAGGCTATACAAAGCAATAAAGCAGAACTGAGTTTTCTTATTTTCGACTCAGGTATTACAGTAATAAGACAAGTCGGTTGTGAAACTGCCAAACTCAATATTTGACTACATATTTCATATTGTAACCCATCACTGCGTAAACTTACGAAACATTTGTGAAGAATTTGATTGAATTCTACGCTAACGGTTATCTTATGCACAGCTATGTCTATCGCCATCAACTGTTAAAGCACTACATAACAACATTGCTGCCATGTCAACTGCCAACCCAAATTTTATTTCCACATTTCACCCTCACTCAATGTCAGCATGCCGATAAAAAAAAATACAAAAACCCCAAAAGCTAGATACCTAAAATGCCTAAATATTTCAAAACACACTTTTCTAGTACAAAGTATGAACATACATACAAACATATATATATATGTGCAGCTGCCACATGCCACATTCCCCAAAGCTAAATACACATGTTTGTATATCTCTTTTTTGTAAAACGTAAAATTTTGTACGCTTAATTGCTTTTTCTTCCATTTTTCGTCACATGGGAATTGACCACAACTTTATTGCGGATAAATATTGACCAGAAAGTCGCCCATTCATAGAAACTTGTACGATGTACATACGTACATACATTCATATCAGCACCCACGACTAGCAAATATGTTGACGCCCACATTTGTTGTCAAAATTGTTTGTCTAATCAAATATCAACAAACAAATTTATAAAATTTTTAATTTTTTTACTAAACCGCAATTTGTAGTGCCCCTATTTTATTTTTTTGCGATATTAATCTCATTAAATCATTTATTGTAATTTGTTTTTATACACAAGCGAACAGAACAATAGCAGTGGTAAGTCTTTTCAAGTTTCGTCAATTAATTTTTCCACACAGGGTATATTAACTTTGGTTACATAACGGTTTCACGTAACCGCATAAACGAATCGACTATAGACTTCCATATATCAAAATGGTCTGGTTGAAAAAATGAATTAATTTAGCCATCTCCTTACGTCCGTCTGTCTGTGCACACGAAAACTTGAGTAAATATTGAGATATTTTATTGAATTTTGTTATATGGGTTCCTTGGCACTTGTCCCCCATCGCTATTTAAATTGAGCGAAATCGGATGATAATCGCGCCCACTTTTTACATATATATCATTTTAGAAATCACAAAAAAATTTATTATTTGAAATTTGATATGTGGACTGATATTGAGACACCTGGTAAACATTTTTACGAAATGTACGTGGGACCGCCCACTTTTATAAAATCTATTTTGCAAATATTATAAATCACTAGCAGACCCTGCAGACGTTGTTCTGCCCTGAATTTGGTCTAACTGCATACATTTTAATAAGCTTTTTCCCTCTAACTTTGCCCTCGCCCCTCTACACTTTTTCCTAGTCTTTGTATTCACTCCTCCCTACGTATTTTTCGCTTCATTCTATCTCTTTCTCAGTCTCCTTCTCTCTTTTCTCTTCTCTCAAGTTTTTCTCATTCTTCTTCATATTTTATTGCCAGTCCCAGTGGGTGGTATGTATCTTGTTCCATTCCCATTCCGAGTCTCAGTCCCTGTCACACTCCGAGTCGCAGTCTCAGTCCCAGTCCTAGTCCTAACCCCAGTCCCAGTCCGTCTCTGGTCTACTTCCCGGAACAAAGGATCGTAGATACTAATATAGGCAAATTTATATACCAAATTTCAGGCAAATCGAATAGGACGTATGTAAATAGGTATGTGGGTATTATTAATTCATGTCTTTATTTCCGCTTCGCATACATATTTATCAGTTTTCCAGGTCGATGCGACTAAATCGAATATCCCAATGAAAATTACTTTAAAGCTCTCAGCAACAGCTTTCATTTGATATTTGTTATTTCGCCATATACATACATACTCATTTTAACTGCTTTTTAAGTGCCATGTAACCCAACACATTAGATTTAATAATTTATTCAGTGCATTCAACACTATTATATCATATTTTAAAGAATGCTTTACCTTTTTTCGTACGTTTCAATCTAAAAGATGTTAACTTAAGTTACTATGTTACGATGGAAGAAAATATGAATAAACCATAACCATAACCTTAACACACACGCATTCTAGGGGTATCCAGGTTCATGTTTTGGCCTATATCTCCAGACCCTAGTCACCCAGCGGCATAAAACTTACTCCGTACTAAAGCACACATCAACAGCTTCAATTCGATACCCATAATGTAAAATCACTATCTAGGCGTTCACGGGCCCACGTTTTGGACTATATCTCGAGACACTAGTCACCCAGGGGTATGAAAATTACCCTCTACTAAAGCACTCATCAACAGCTTTCATTTGATATCCATATTGTATAAACACATTCTAGGGGTACCCGGGTCCACGCTTTGATCTCAACACCCTAGGAACGTAGCGAAAAAAAGGTAGACGTTGGACGATTCTCAGACCTACCCAATATGCTTACAAAATTTCATGAGAATCGGTTCAGCCGTTTCGGAGGAGTTAAGACTCCAACACCATGACACAAGAATTTTATATATTAGGTAAATGAAAAACCGTTAAACCGTTAAACTTATCATAACAAAATTCATCTAAATAAAATTATAGCAAAAAGTTAGAAAATATAAAAATTTTTGAAAACGGGCGTGCTACTGCCCCTCTTTTTTATTAATCAATTTTCTATGTGACGGGAGACATAACTCGAAGTAACATATCGTAATAAAATTGCGAAAATGTAATTTCCTTATGGCAGGAAATATTTCTAGCAAAAAATGGACGGGGTTGCTTAAAGACCACGCCCACTTTTCTGAAAAAGATATTTAAAAGGCTCGTATTTTCATTTACCAAGTTTTATTGAAAGAGGAAATTGGGAGTCATCTATTTTTTTTAATGCGCGGTGCCACGCCCCTATTCCGGAAAAGCATTACACAACATTTCTAGAGCCTCACAAAAAATAAATCCCTCGTAACAAATTTCGAAAAAGTAATTTATCTGTAACGGACTGTACAATTGAAACTCACGCTGAGTATATAATGCTCGGTTACACCCGCACCTAGACACGCTTACTGGTATGTTTTCATTTTTATGGGAAAAAACTTCTATGAATTTTGTAACTGAAACTATGCAAGCCAATCTCAAAAACCTTCTAGAAATGCGTAAATTTGATAAAAATTTTACGAATGTTTCAAACTTTTTATTTGGAGTTTTCTGAATTTTTTAGAGTACCAATTTCGGTCTAACAAACCACAAGTCATAGGTCTCTCGAAATTTGCACTAGTTTTTAAGAATTATTGCTTCGGAGTGTGTTTCGGATTTTCTCTCATATAATAAATATGCTCACACTTTGTTTGGAGGAAAATCAAAAATATCCTTCGGTAAAAAGTTTTTACTTTGTAAGAGAACTCGTAATACCTTCGTAAAATTTACTCAAGTTTTTGAAATTTTTCGAAAACATTTTTGAAATTGGTCTGCAAAATTGTAAGTACAAAGTTATAAAAAAGTGTCTTAAAATATTCAAAATTAAGCAAACAAGAATTTAATTAACAAAATTTTACAAAAATTGTCACTGCTATTTTTCTGTGCGCTACTGTGTTTGTTAATTCGAATTCACTTCTGAGAGTGTGAAAAAATGTAAGCAACGGAATTGCTGGTAATTGTTGCTTTATAAGACAAAAAGTGAGTGATCGCATTGAGATTACAAACTACTAACTAAACCGTGCATCCGAATTTATTGGAATGCAGACCTTTCTAAATAAAATCGAAATTTTTCCCACTTTTCTCAAGGAATGATTGAAGAAGAATATTTTGCACTTAGTATTTAAGAATTCTTGAGCTTAACACCGGCTAATCAGAATTGAATATTTAATTATTATGATTTTTAAGAGAAACTGAAAAGCGAGAAACATTCTTTGTCTGACTGTCCTCAGGCGACATATGTTACAAATAAACCTTGTAAATCTCTTCAAAATCTTTTCTTGTGGAAGTGGAATTGAAACCCGCACTTATTTCGATGATTGTTCTGTTGGCAAACAGGCTCGACCTGTGATTGATAAGCTTAGTTCAGAGATTCCGTAACCTAATTGTCAACCTCACCTACGCAAGGCGAATTCTGTTACAAATATGAATTTATCATACACATATTTTTGCGACCCCACAATCCTCATGGAACTTGGCAGTGGAGGAGGGTTGGCTTAAAAGTGTCAATGTGGTAATATTAAATCGTTCCGGAAATGGTCGAGCTAGCATCTAAATGATGCTTGTTAACGGAACGCGCCATCAACACCGATAACACTCCCCGAATCCTTCGGGCCACAAAAGCCAAGTCATGTTAATGCACAACCCTTTTTTCCAAATGCTTTTCTAATTGAAAAATCGTGTGTCCAAATGTTTGATATTTCTTTGTCCAGGACGTGATCCAAGGATTTTCGGTGTGGAGAGCAGAGCACGCTACCATCACAGCATGGCGGCCGTCAGGTGAGTCACATTATAATATTAGAAGTAATCTCCCTAGTCTCTCCAATTGTTCTAACTTAAGATGGAATACTGCTGCCAAATCCAGGCATAGTTAAAATAGTTTCTGTTCACGAGCGTGAAGTTTTGGCAGCTAATTATTAAACCTTAAAAAGTTTATCTTGAAAAGCGAACTTATCCTTACTTGACACCATACATGATTCCTACCTATGCATCCGAATAGGTGTAAGTAGAGATCTTTAGAACTTGATTTTTGTTCTCAAAAGTGTACTTTAATTGTAGTTTGGAAAAGTCGTATAAGCTCCATTGTCACGTTTCTGTGGCCAGTAGTCGATTTTTCACCTCAAAAGCTGTAATTATAAGATCTTCGACCTTGAACTTCAGACTTTTAAACAATACGTGCGATTGAGCAAGGTTAACAAATTTATCCTTCTTGATTGGAGCACACTTATGTGAATTCTCCATTAAAGGCATTCGCTCGTCGCACTCTCTACAAACTAGTTGTCTCCATGTTTGTGTGACCCGGCTGTTAGTCCATGCCCTTCCATCGCTCGGTTTTTTCTACACCAGCGTGTACTTGTGCAGCATCGTGTTCTTGTACACTAGAGTATTATTACTTTGATTGGATACCTAATAGCTTATAGAGATCGAGATAGATATAGATAGAAATATTAGAATCGAAAGCGATTTAAATGGGACAATGTCCGTTGTACCTACATAAACATGAGTAAAAATTGAGGTACAAAGTTCGATATTCTGGCCTATCTGAACCCAAATAGATTTGTATGGGAAATGTGCGAAATCGGTAACACGCCCACTCTTTCGGTATTGAAAATTACGACAAATGTTACAAAATGCGGTTTTGTAGAAACTTGAGTGAGTTTCCGTAAAATTTAAATTTGTTTAAATTTTGGAAAATGGGCACCGCTCACATCTAAACGAAACAAATTTTAAAGTTTTTGAAGCTGTGTAACACAATCCGTAAGAGATATCATGAGAATTTGTCGACCATTTTAACTTTAAAGATATGCTTATTCAAATTATGGAAAATATAAAATGTATCAAAATGGGAGTGGCGCGGTTTAGTTAATTTCTGTACAAAACTTATGTAAATTGCCATTATTCTAACAAAACGCTACCAATCCTAAAAAAATTTGGTAAGATTATTTTTTTGGCGACCGCCGTGGTGTAATGGTAACATGCTCCGCTTACCACAGCGAAGATCCTGCGTTCACGCCCCGGGCAAAGCAACATCAGAATTTCAGAAACAAGTTTTTTCAATTAAAAGAAAATTATTCTACCCGAAGTCGCTCCTCGGCAGTGTTTAGCAAGCACTCCGAGTGTAATTCCGTTCGGAGTCGGCATAAAACAAGTAGATCCCGTCCCGCCAATTTGTTGGAAAAGTTAAAAGGAGCACGACGCAAATTGGAAGAGAAGCTCGGCCTTAAATCTCTTCGGAGCTTATAGCATCTTACATTTATCTATTAATTTTTTTTTTTTTATGACAGTAAATCTTTCTTGTAAATGTTTAACTTGTTTTAAATACGAATGTTATTTTCACACCCAAAAGCCGAAAAGCGAAAAATTATTCAAAATCACTAACTTACTATTCCAATTTTTTGGTGTTTAATTACCATGAACAAAAATAACATAATTGTTAAAGAAAATGTGTAATTAATTTGTAAGAAATAAACATGTGGGCATGAATGAGATCAACCAAAATAATAAAAAGTAAACATAAAGCCGCTACAAACAACGTCTTTGGATAGAAATTAATAAAAACAAAAAAAAAAAAAAAAACAAGTAAAGGTTATATACTCAGCCTAGACAAATTTTCTTCTAATTGAAAAACCTTATTTCTAAAATTTTTGATGTTGCTTTGCCCGGGGTGTTAACCCTGGGCATACGGTGTGGTAGGCGGAGCATGCTACCATCACACCACGGCGGTCGCCAAAAAAATAGTTTTACCAAATTTTTTTTGGATTGGTTGCGTTTTGTTGGAAAAATGGCATTTTACATAAGTTTTGTAGAGAAATTAACGAAAACTCAGATAAATTACTATTCTAAATAACACGTGGCACCGCCCGTTTAAAAAAAAAAATGGTCTCCCTATTTCCTCTTACAATAAAACTTGCAAGGTGAAAAATCATTGATTCAAAACTATTTTTTGCTAAGTTATAGCTTATTATTCTAGTCTACGACCCTTTTAAACCTGTTTTATATCTAAGTTGCCGTGGTCTTTAACAGATCCCGTCCTTATTTATTAGAAATATTTTCTGCTATAGGGAAAATTTGTGTACCCAATTTTTTTACGATCCTTTTATTTTTCTTCGAGTTATGGCTCCCGAAATACAGAAAATTGCTTAGTCACAAAAGGGGAGGTGCCACACCCATTTTCAAAAATTTTAGTGTTTTCCAATTTAATATTATAATTAAATTAAAAAGTAGAATTCTATTGATACAAAGCTCTTTTTCGATAAGATATAGATCGTTCACGACCCCTTTAAAAATCTTTTATATAAAATTGGGTGTGGACCTTAACCGAATTCGTTAATTTTTCTTCAAAGCATACCTTATAGCAAAGGCAATGTCTCTGCCGAATTTTGTTACGATAAGTTTAAAAATTGAAGCGGAGCCGCGAATAACGTTGTAAATGACAAAATTGTTTTTTACAGGAAAAAAAACACGTTTTTTAGAGGCTTTCTGATTGTTTTTTGTTCCTGTATTGTTGGCTTGTCCAAAACAATGCCATTAATAACTTATATGAAAAAAATTGAGGAATTTCAATTTCGAATTACAAATAAGCGGTCATTTTAAAACTTTTTTCAGTGGAAACACGTTTCATATCCTAAACGCGACAGCAGTTAAAACATCTTTTCACTATGCACAGCATCTGCACTGATGACTTTTAAAACGTTGTTCCACTAAGCAATACGGTTTTTAGGAACGGATTTAAAATGTTACTATCGCAAAAAAATATCTACTGGTTTGTTTTTTAAATAAAGAGTATATTATAGAATGCTTGCAGTTTATTTATTTCATACAAAATTTAATTCGGCATCAAAACAGAAATGTGTTCAAAACAGAAATGAAAATATTCCAAAAACTGTGAATAAAGCTTGGTTTGCTTTGAGCCCATTTACACAATAACTTTCCAACCTAACTTTTTTGTTTACTTTTTTTTAAATATAAATTTCCGAGTATTTTCACGGTCACTTTTACATAAAGTGGGCGAAAAACCATCGTGTAAGGGTGCTCTTTCAAGTAAGAGATTTATATAAAAAAAAACAAATAAATGTAAGGCGCGATAACCTCCGAAGAGATCTAAGGCCGAGCTTCTCTTCCAATTTGCGTCGTGCTCCTCTTGATTTTTCCCTACAAATTGGCCGGACGGGACCTACATGTTTTATGCCGACTCCGAACGGCATCTGCAAGGCAGATGAGTTTTCACTGAGAGCTTTTCATGGCAGAAATACAATCGGAGCGCTTGCCAGACATTGCCGAGGGGCGACCCCGCTTAGAAAAGTTTTCTTCTAATTGAAAAATCTTATTTCTAAAATTTTGATGTTGCTTTGCCCGGGAGTTGAACCCAGGGCATACCGTGTGATAGGCGGAGCACGCTACCATCACACCACGGTGGCCGGAGATTTATATGCTATCTTTATTTACTGTAGATCGATTTATAGACCTCTGCGTACTTCTCAGGCCAATATTCCTTCATTTGACCAACACTAAATTTTTGGCAATTGAAATAGCAAGGACAATCACAAACCTAAATATAAACAATAAATAAAATAAAAATTACAGCAAGTGCACTTAAAACTTTTCCACATTACTTGTTCTGGAGCGTTTTTTTGAGGGATACTTTTGTTTTGCCTGGTTGTATATGCATTTCCACGATTTCTTAACTTTTTGTTTTTAATATCTTTCCAATTTTCAACATTACATTTCCTTTTTGTACCTCTGTTACACTTATCAATTACCTGCGACAACTGCGATCGTATCATTTTGCGTGTTCTTCCACGGACTGACTTCTTCTAATTGCTTTTTAATTGCCCTTTAGTACGTAATTTTAACTTATTTGATGCTTTAGAGATGCAAGAGAGTAACAGTAACGGAAATCTGCAAAAAAACACGTTTTGCAAAAATTTGCTTTTAAAACGTTATTCGCGGCTCCGCTTCAATTTTTGATTTATGATTAATAATATTTGTATCAATAGTCTCAATATCAGTTCACACATCAAATTTCAACATTATTGGTGTATTATTCACTAAATAATCAGGTTTTTGTGTTTTCCAAAATGTTATATATATAAAAAGTTGGCGTGGTTATCATCCGATTTCGCTCATTTTCAATACCAATTTATTCTAGGTCCAGATAAGCTCGTGTATCAAACTTGGTGAAGATGTCTCTATATTTACTCAAGTTATCGTGTTAACGGACAGACGGACGGACGGGCGGACGGACGGACATGGGCCAGTCAAATTTTTTTTCGATTATTAGGATTTTGATATATGGAAATCTATATCTATCTCGATTCCTTTATACCTGTATAACCAACCTCTATCCAATCAAAGTTAATATACTCTGTGTGCAAAGCACTCTGAGTATAATAAAATGCACTAAATAACATAAATTTAATAGTGCATAGCAATAAAGTAAAACTTAGGAGAAAATGAAGGAAGTAGCAATTAAATAAAATTTAGTATGTGATACAAAATTGTAAAAGATATATCATTGTAAGGTACAGCACATTTTCGAATAAATTGTTTGTGTTAATAATACTGAATTTCAAAATAAGTGCATAATATTTACATAAAAAATTTCAATGTGAAATCATAAGCAAAGAAGAGCACATGTACTAATTTGCATATATCAAACAGTAATCAATTTTAGCTGTCAAAAACGAATACATCCGTGACATCTTTCTGCTCAGATTACCGAATATTTGGCTGGGCCTATAAATATTAACAGCAGCATTGATAGCAGTTGCATGTCATTATCGCTGGGAATTGTAAATATGTAAATACAAATGCACGTTAGTACAAATAATCGTATGAAGATGGCAATTAGAGCAAAGCAGCGCAGAAATGTTTAAAGAAAAATGAAAACCAAAAATCGGAAACCACAAAGCGTCTAAGAAAATGTAAAATTCATTAGCACAACAACTGCAAGTATTGTACATCACATATACATATACAAACATACTCATCGTCACCGCAGGCAATGCACAAACTGAAATTATGATTTCTTTTCACATTTTCGCTACTTTTCCTTCATTAAGTAAATTTGCTTAATTTAATTTAATGTCTCACATACATTTCTGTACGTATGTATGATTTTGTTGCAGTTATTAAAAATTATCTTGAAATCAGCATTATTATGACACGCAAAGCCATAGCTGTGAAATATTTAAAAATAAAAAAATTAAAAAAGCAATTAAAAAATAATTTAAGAGTAACACGTATGCCATCGTTTTGTTGATGTCCAACATCAAACAAAAAGTTGTCAAAATGAATGGCTAAGTATCGAGTTCGTTTTCTAAGTCTTTTGTTCAACATATCACAAGCATTCAGCTCGGTAGAGATGTTATAACTTTTTATGTTAATTTAATATTTATTCATTTAAACAAAACAGCTCAGTTTGCAAATTATTTAAATAAAGCGAAAATAAATATATATACATATGAATAAACATACACTCATACATACAAAAATATAAATTATAAACTCGTATCGTTTATCTTCAAGCTAACATTTCGTGAAAGATTGACGGCAGCGTATCTTATTACAAAATTTCAACAATAAAAATGGTTATAATTTGAAAAAGAGAGCAACAATTTCACCTTTAAGCACTACAAAGCAATAACGAGCTAAACGTTCCCCAGTTTGCTGATGGTGCTCTTTTATGATTTAATTTTTGTTTCTGCTCATATTCACTCAAAGGCAAAGTTCGTTGATTGATTTTAATATTTTTTTACAACTATGATTAAAATTTTTTTTTAATTTTTTTTCGGTAATAATGAATTTGTTGAGAGATTTTGTGGCTTTTGTTTGAACTAACAAGCGATTTGTATCTTCTCATCACAATCCGGTTGGATCAAACATTTTGTTAAGTGTCTGAGCGAAAACTGTTATATGACAAGTCTATATAAAATGTTTGGTGAAAAAAAAACTTCAAATATACAAAACTTACTTACTATGCATTTCGTGTTTTTACTACCGCTTAATCCTTTTGGTATAAGCTCAGCTTTGAACAGCGATACAATGCTGGAGTAGAAAATAAGAAAGGAAAACTGATAAATTGGGGTAGTTATATGTATGAAATTGTAAAGGGTTTTCTCAATAACTAAAAGCTATCCAAAAGTTGAAATTTCCATAGAGTATATTTAAGAAGGAGACTGCTTCTATTAAAAAAAATGCGAAATAGATTCACTGCCCCATACACAAGGAGAGGATTCGCATAACAGGTGCTACGTAGGGTATTGTGTTAAGAACTGAGGCTAAGTAGAATTATAGAGACTCTTTTTTCCGACACAAGATAACTGGACATATCAAAGCGAGGACCTTGGATGTATGGAGATCCCATTACTTGAAGACCAGTAAGAACTGGATATAATACAAAGAGTCATTATCCTCAACTCAAGTCACCAGGATCAAATGGAGTGCGAAATATAGCCCTTAAATCAGCGCTAAATTCCAGAACTTCAGTATTTACGGATCTTCAATGCTTGTATCCAAGAAGGCGTATTGCAGCGCTCATTTAAACGTCAAAGACTAGATCTTTTGTTGAAACCTGGTAAGATGCCCGATCAGTCATACTCATAGAGGTCACCTGGTATGTTGGATTTAATTGAAAAGATTCTCGAACGTATTATGACTGAGCGTCTGCAGCAGACCCTGGAAAGCGCAGGTGGCTTCTCAAATAGTTAATTTGGATCCCAAAACCAAGATTCACGATAGCTGCAAAATAAACCGTTGTCAATATATCCCGCGGAGCCATAAGCGGAGGCCAAAACAAAAGAAAATTTTGCGCACTGATAACTTCAGATAATGACAGCGCTACGAAATTTGGCACACTTCTCTATTCTTGTTCAGAATAATTGGTAGCTACTCCAGCGATAATGCCTAACGTTGGCGGCCCAGACGAAGCTACCCGTCAGATATTATCCAAAGTAACCAGCTCGAAAATATTACAAGCAGCAAAAGTATGGTACGGATCTAAAATGTACCTACCAAAAAGATATACGAGCAACCTACCGTATTACTGCTATGCTTATCAGATGGTGTCCGACGACGCAATCCATTTTTTATTCCGGAAATCCCCACATGGTAAGAATCGAGAAAAGGGCGCAGGACTTTCATGCTAGTTCAAAATATAGCGGAGTGGTACGATCGGAATCACGGCGAATTAAATTACCACCTCAAACCGATATTGCGTGAGCATGGCGGTTTCAAGAAATATCTGCGTAAGCGTAGTATAGGAGAAGATCCTTTCTGTGCACACTGTCTCAACGATTTGGTAAAGAAAACGTAATGTTGCATTCTCCTCGTTTTAATGGCGAAAGGCTCTCTATACTTTGAATTTTGTGGAGAGAAGCCTTCCATTAAGAATTTAGTTCCCAAAATGTGCAGCCCAAAATATTGTTAGACTGCTGTGGGCAAGATGGCCTTTCTAGTTATGTAATGATGCATGCTGAAAGGAAGCTCAGGGAAATACGCATGCGAAGAAATGGCGACTAAAACACCATCCCTGTCCTATCATCGACTTCAAAGTAAAACTCTGCCTTGCATCCTCTTCTACAAAGCACACCAAGCTTTGTCAAATGACGTTGAGCAACATCACAAGCTCCATATGACTTCGGAAAAGTAGGCTCCTATCATGCGATATATCTGGCAATGGAATAACTAGAACACGTCGGGAAAACAACAACAAATGTGCTTTAGTTTTTGACTATATATGTTCAACACAGCAAGCACATGGTCCTTCTATAAATAGAACCAGTTCCAATTTAATAAAAATAAATTAAAAATACGTTGCTCTAGAAAAATAAATTGCTATCGAAATAATGTCGATTTAGCATTGCGAAATTATCGACTATTTGTCGATATTTTAATGCAAATTTGTACACTTTTTTATCAAAAAGTGCCCGATATGTTAGATAGATTTATTATCGAAAAGTTATCCATTAATTATCGGACCTTTATCGATATGTTGTCGAAAAGTTGTCGAATTTTATAGATTGGTTATCGAAAAGTTATATATTTGTTATTGGAATATTAAATTTTTTGTCGGAGCATTATCAAAAATGTATCGGTTTATTATCGAAAGTTTATCGATTATTCATAGAAAAATTATAAATTTTTTATTGAAAACGTATTGACTTGCTATCGCTTTTTGTCCGGAATTCTCGATTTTTGATTTATTATCAAAATCTTATTGATTATTTATTGAAAATTCATCGGCATATTATCATAAAGTTATCGATGCGTTATCAAAAAGATATCGATTTGTTATTGAAAATTTGTCAATTTATTATCGAAACGATATCGATAGCTTATCGTAGTGTTATAAATTTGCTCTCGGCGTATTTTTAATTTGTTAACGATTACTGCTAGGTCTATTATGAAACAGATACCGGTAAAGTTTAAATCAATAACAAGCCGATAAAGAACCAACTCAGCTAAAACACACCGATAGCTCGATAATAGAAATTCGCTGGCTATAGTAAGCCGATAAGAAAGCAATAATTAAGCAAAGCTTTTCTCAAAAGGAGCGAAACGTTTTATTTCTGGTAAAGTTACCATCATTGTGGTTTGATTTCATCCCCCAAAGAAGCTATAGTTAATTTGAAAGCATTGGGTTCTAGACGTATACTTGCTTGCCTAATACTATGTACAAACACACACCAGATGGGCAGCTTATACCATTTGAGCAATTTATTACGCAATTTATCATATAGCAAATTGTAATAATAAATTGCCAATTTAAAAAAAAAAAAAATCGTAATAAATTGTTTCAAACTCCAAATGCAACCTTGTAAAGTGTGTTTATTGAGTTGATTTAAATGTCACTTACGCGTGGCTCAACTATATGGTTGGCTCATCTCATCAGCTGATTTTATTTTTTTTCATTTCATTGGAGTAGGGATTGTCAAAAGAAGATGGCAAACTGAAAATAAAACCAAAATATTGAACACATTTTCTTAAAACACACAAAAGATTCAAAGTTTTATGTTTTCATTCCATTCCATTCTCCTAATACCAGCACGCACAATTTGACAGTCTGAACAAAGGTATGTTGTTGCTGTAGAGATGAGCCAACCAGCTATCAAATTACTATTCTGTAAGCTAAATTGAGTTGTATGAACACCACTCAATTTAAATCGAAATTGCTCAATTTATTTTTCTCTTTGAACATAGTATAAATATCGGACTTCGTGAATACTTGGTACTCACCTTTTTTCACTATGGAAATTTAGACAGTTTTGCGAATGGGTCTGTGGGAGGTTTCTCTCAAATACCATACATAAATCAAGTTTATCACTACAAATTTGAGGTTATATAAAAAAGTGTCACTCACTCAGCAAACGCAAATATAAATCATATTTGTAATTAATGTGCGCATTTTTTGTGTCAGTTTTAGCTTTCGCTTTTCATAATCCACCTCTTCTAATATTTCTTATAAGCCACTTTCTTTTCATATTTATGCATTAGTTGTGCGTTTATTTCCAGTTGCTTTATAGTCATGTTTGTATGTTATTGCTATCATTGTCGTCCAATTTATGTTTTAAACTTTTGTAAGAAAAGAGGTGAAACATAAAGAAGTAAGGAAGTCTATGTTCGAGTGAAACCGAACATTACATACCAAGCTGTGCATTTGAAATGCTGTTGTTGTTTGTTTTGTGTGCTTAATAGTATTACAAGACTGCGCAATAATACATATACATATGGTTCTATTCTGAACTAATTTTTCTTCCAGTTATGGCTCCCGAAATATAGAAAATCGCTTAGTCATAAAAGGGGCGTTGCTACGTCCTTTTTTTAAATTTGAAGTTTCTCCTATTTATTATTATAAATCCACTTGGCAAATGAAATACCATTGATAATATAGCTTATCTTATTCGTCCACGACCCTTTTAGAAATCTTTTATATAAAAGTGTGCGTGGTCCTTAACCGATTTCGTTAATTTTTCTTCAAAGCATTCCTTATAGTAAAGGCAACCCTTCTGCCGAATTTGGTTACGATAGGTTTAACGGTTTTTGATTTATGATTAATAATATTTGTAATATTGATTTTATCCCACGCCACGCCCATTTTAAAATTTGTTTCAAACTTGTATCAAGTCTCAATATCAGTCCATGCGTCAAATTTCAACATTCTACGTGCATTATTTACTAAATAATCAGGTTTTTTGTGTTTTCGAAAATGTTATATATATAAAAGGTGGTCATGGTTATCATCCGATTTCGCTAATTTTCAATACCAATCCATTCTGGGTCCAGATAAGCACGTGTATCAAATTTGGTGAAGATATCTCTATATTTACTAAAGTTATCGTGTTAGCGGCAGACGGACGGACGGGCGGACGGACGGACATGGCTCAATCAAATTTTTTTTTTCAATACTGATGATTTTGATATATGCAAGTCTATATCTATCACGATGCCTTTATACCTGTACAACCAGCCGTTAGCCAATCAAAGTTATAATACCCTGTGTACAAATACAGCTGGGTATAAAAATAACAAACGAGTTAAAAACATTGATATATTAAGGTTGGTCAGTTAGCTTTGTGTGTTGTCTTTGGTTCACTGGAGTTCAAGAAAAATAAATTTGTAAATAAAGCGCTACTTTGATTTGTTGCTTTTGTCATTTGGTTACGCTTTTCATTACATTTAAAAAATCTTAATGTGTGGTCATATGTAGATAAGTACACGTGATGCGTGTGTAAACTTTATGCTAATTTGAAGGAGAAATGCTCATAATATTCATGAATTAACGCATCAGATTAATTTATTTTCTTATTTTTTTACGCTTACACTTGTTTAACAATAATCGTTTTGTTCACATCCGACTAAAGTTATTAATGGCCATTAAAACATCAGCATAAAGATTTCGTTAGTTAATGTGAACGTATTAACATTTTACAACAACAAACTAAAAATGAGTTATTAAAAGATGACAAACTGTTGACACTGCTCTGAGTAATGTTTCGTTAACAAGTGAAGCTTCTACAAAAAGCTCAACAATATAATTGTACTTTGTTGTTCTAAAAAATGCTAGCTTGGACAGAAACAAGTAAAGGTGTCTAAGTTCGGGTGTAACCGAACATTATATACTCAGCGTGAGCTTCAATTGTACATTTCATTTCAGATAAATTACTTTTCTATATAACACGTGGCACCGCCCGTTCAAATGTCTCCCCATTTCCTCTTACAATAAAACTTTATAAGTGAAATTTCATTGATTCAAAACTATTTTTTGCTAAGTTATAGCTTATTATTCTAGTCTACGACACTTTTAAACTTGTTTTATATCTAAGTTGCCGTGGTCTTTAACCGATCCCGTCTATTTTTACTAGAAATGCTATAAGGAAAATATATGTACACAATTTCACTACGATATGTTAATTATGACTCACGAAACATAGAAAATTGCTTAGTCATAAAGGTGGCGGTGCCACACCCATTTTTTAAAATGTGAAGTTTTTCCGATGTATTGTTACAAACACACTTGGGAAATGAAATACTATTGATATAAAGCCCTTTTTTGCAAAGATATAACTTATTTTATTCATCCACGACCCTTTTAGAAATCTTTTATATAAAAGTGGGCGTGGTCGTTAACCGATTTCGCTAATTTTTCTTCAAAGCATTCCTTATAGTAAAGGCAACCTCTATGGCGAATTTTGTTATGATAAGTTTAAGGATTTTTGATTTATGATTAATAATATTTGTAAAATTGATTTTGTCACAAGTGGGCGGCGCCACGCCCATTTAAAATTTTTTTTTTTGCAAATTTTTTTAAAGAATCTTAATATCAGTCCACACGTCAAATTACAACATTCTAGGTGTATTATTTACTAAATAATCAGGTTTTTTGTGTTTTCCATAATGTTATATAAATAAAAAGTGGGCGTGGGTATCATCCGATTTTCTTCAATACAAATCTCTTCTGGGTCCAGATAAGCTTGTGTACCAAATTTGGTGAAGATATCTCAATATTTACTCAAGTTATCGTGTTAACGGGCAGACGGACGGAGGGACGGGCATGGCTCAATCAAATTTTTTTTCGATACTGATGATTTTGTGTGCAAAGAACTCTGAGTATAAAAATGTTAATGCAAAACTACACAAAACTTGTCATTGTGATTAACATTTTCAAAATTTTTAATAGAATTTTTTTCTTTTTAAAATTATTCACACATTGCGCTCAACTTCAAATGCTAAACAAATGAATGCTGAATGAATGCTGTTTACTTAGATTTTTATGAGTATTTTATTGCATCTTTTAATTTATTTTTATTTTTTTAGTATAGTCATCAATCACATAGTAGCCCATTTAAAATTAACAAAAATTATTTAGATACAATAATAACCCCATTCATTAAAACCCACTAGACTTGGAATATTTATAAAGTGGCATTTATGTATAAATGAATATTAGGGTGGTCCTTGTAGATCAAATAACTAATTTTGTCCAGTCTCACCACTCACATGGTGATAAAAAGGTCAGGCATATCACTTCTAAATTTCAGTCCCGATTGGAAACTATTAAGGGATATCGCACAGTGGTTAAATTTCATATTTTATTATAATGAGTCTTCATTGCGTATACTGAACTTGAACACCTGTGCAACTCATCTTAACCGGTATTAAATTTATATGAGACATACAGACCCTGCAGAACTTGTTCTTCTCTAACTTTAATATATCTACATAATTTTTTAGAAGATTATACCTCTTACTCTCCCTCCCCCTTTTCTGTATCCTTTTACTCACTCCTCTCTCTGTGTCTCTTTCTCCCTCTCCGTCTTTTCCATTCCTTCTTTTCTCTCTAGCTCTCTCTCCTTCTTCCTCCCTTGCTTCATTTATTGCCATCTATCTATCTTTGTCTATCTCTATCTCTTTTTCAGTCTCTTTCTATATCCCTTGTTTTTATTCTTTCTAGTTCTTTATCAGCCCAATTCTTAACGAAAATTCCGTGCGAGTTTTTTCCCTTCTCCTATTCCTCGTATTCTAAGTAAAAATTCCTTGTGAGTTTCTTCACTTCTCTCTTTCGTCCTATTCTGTACAATGTTCGAAAAAGCGGAAACCGGTTATGTGAGAAAAGTAGGTATTATAAATATGAGGGAGAGGGAGATTTCTCTGCCATTTCATAGGAGTTTTTTCACTAGTTAAATTAAAGGCAATGCATCAAAATCGTTAAAGGAAATTGGTTATTTTAAGAAAGAACACTTATTTGTACAAATTTGTGCTAAAATATGTATTTACATTCTACCACAATATTCTCACTGTTAGTACAACAACCACAATATTTTTTATTTTAAGTCAAAAAATATATCATAAGCAACGGAAGAGCTCTTCGCATATTTGATGCAGCCATCCAGAAATTGCGCAAGGATTTTTTAAGAAGGCTTAAATAGATTTTGGCATATGGCGAAAGGCGAACTCAACTCGACTTGGCCGCCAGAAAATTGCTTTGCAGGATGAATGCAGGCAACTCCGGCTGATTTGTGTTATCCCGCCGGTCTTCTTCTTATGCTCCTCTGTTGATGTTGCTGTGGCACCAATTCATTACTCATTTCAGTGAATATCACACGAAATGCAATAATGTGCATTGTTTATACCTTATTTCCTAATTCCAAACAAATAGGCAACAATAATTTAAGTTTACAATTTTTTAAACAAAATAAGAAATGCGCAACGAAATAAGAAATGCGAAATTTCAATTGACAAAACAGCTGACTTCGAAAATTCGAAATTCCTATTCCCCAATTATTCTTCTCCCTAGGAGAAAAGAATTGGAGGAATTTTTTCACGCGAATAAAAAATCCGCTCACAAAAAATATGCTCACAAAATTTCATGAGAATCGGTTGAGCCATTTCGAAGGAGTGCAACCACAAGCATTATGATACGAGAATTCTCTTATAAGATTTTCCCACTAGAGTATTAGCGATATGCGGATAAAAGACTTCAGCTTAAAGTGTGGGGTTCCCTATAGAAATTTAGAACTTTGACCCTATGTGACACCCCTAAACCGATCCATTCGGGTCCATAAATTTTTATGTATGTACTATTTTTGACCTATGTGTGTTGTTTGAATGGGTGGGATTGGAAAACAATCAATTATTTCAATAATAAGGCCTAACCGTAGGTACTTAGGAAATATGTACTAGGATGGGCCAAAAACAAAGCTTCCTTTTTTTAAATGAGTTATTGAAATTTTGGGTTTTCTACGTATTAGCTGGACATGCTTAAAGATGATTTCGAAGGCCATTTGCAACATGAATTTTTTGCTGATAAGCTTTTCATGGCAGACATACACTAGGAGTGCTTGCCAAACAACTGTCGAGGGGTGCCCCGGTTAGGAAATTTAATTTCTAACTGCAATTACTTTTTTTATACCCAGCTGTATTTGTACACAGGGTATTATAACTTTGATTGGATAACGGTTGGTTGCACAGGTATAAAGGAATCGAGATAGATATAGACTTCCATATATCAAAATCATCAGAATCGAAAAAAAAATTTTATGAGATATGCCCGTCCGTCCCTCTGTCTGTCCGTCCGCCATCCTGTCCGCTAACAAGATAGCTTGAGTAAATATTGAGATATATTCACCAAATTTGGTGCATGAGCTTATCTGGA
The DNA here is from genome assembly GCF_040869045.1 of Eurosta solidaginis. Taxonomy (NCBI): domain Eukaryota; kingdom Metazoa; phylum Arthropoda; class Insecta; order Diptera; family Tephritidae; genus Eurosta; species Eurosta solidaginis. The sequence goes on from NC_090321.1 coordinate 260,938,442, forward strand.
CCCAGAATAGATTGGTATTGAAAATGAGCGATATCGGATGATAACCACGCCCACTTTATATATATATATAACATTTTGGAAAACAAAAAACCGATTTATTTAGTAAATAATACATGTAGAATGTTCAAATTTGCGTGTGGACTGATATTGAGATTCTTGATAAAAATTTGAAAAATTTTGTTTAAATGGGCGTGGCACCGCCCACTTGTAATAAAATAAATTTCACAAATATTATTAATCATAAATCAAAAATCGTTAAACATAACGTAACAAAATTCAGCAGAGAGGTTGCCTTTACTATGAGGAATGTTTTGAAGAAAATTTTACGAAATCGGCTAAGGACTACGCCCACTTTTATATAAAAGATTTTAGAAAGGTCGAGGACGAACAAAATAAGCTATATCTTTACAAAAAAGAGCTTTATATCAATGGCATTTCATTTCCCAATTCGATTTATAACAATAAATAGGAAAAACTTCATATTTAAAAAAAAAATGGGCGTGAAACCGCCCCATTTATGACCAAGCCATTTTCTATCTTTCGGGAGCCATAGCTCAAAGAAAAATTAGTTCCGAATAGAACCATATGTATATGTATTATTGCGCAGCCTTTTAACACTATTAAGCACATAAAACAAACAACAACAGCATTTCAAGTGTACAGCTGGGTATGCAATGTTCGGTTTCACCCAAACTTAGACTTCCTTACTTGTTTAAGATTATGGTGTGGCTTTTCCAGGGTTAAAGTCCCAGGACCCGTGGTGTGGTAGAGGAGCATGCTACTACCAAACCACGGCGAGCGCGTAAATATTACAAGATATCGTTCGTAATTTTTATACCTTGCATGAACATGAAATGGTATATTAACTTTGGTCCGATGTTTGTAACGTTGAGAAATATAGAAGATAGACTCACCATTAAGTATACTGAATTGATCAGGGCGACGAACTGAGTTAGATATTAGACATTAGTCGGATCCGGTAGAATCGGACCACTATAACATATATCTCCCATACAACCGATCGTTCAGATGAGGCGATTTTGGTCATTCCTGCCGAAATTTAGAAAGTATAAACGTGAAAATCGGCGATATATATTCTAATATATCATAGAAGATATCCTGAAAAAATCACTTTGATCGGAGCTATATATAGATATATCCAATACAACCGATCGTTCAGATAGAAAGGTTTTTGGCCATTTCTCCCTTAATTAGAAAGTATAAACGTGAAACTCGGTGATATATATTTTAATATATCATAAAAGATTTTCTGAAAAAATCACTTTGATCAGAGCTATATATAGTATATATTCCATACAACCGATCATTCAGATAGAAAGATTTGTGGCCATTGCTCCCTTAATTTAGAAAGTATAAACGTGAAACTCTGTGATATATATTTTAATATATCATAGAAGATTTCCTGTAAAAAACAGTTCGATCGAAGCTATATATAATGTATATCCCATACAACCGATCGTTCAGATAAGGGGGTTTTTTGCCATTGTTTTATATTTATCTTAAAATCGTGTAGGTATGTACATCTGTTCACTATATATTTCTTATCTTATACAGCGCATTATTTGGAGATTACGAATGGGATAAGATTATTGTTCAGCCCCATTCATGAAAGGTATGAAATCTTCGGCACAGCCAAAGGCTGTCCCGTCTTTACTTGTTTTTTTTATACCTCTCATGAAAATGGTATTTTAATTTCGTCACGAAACCCAAAATTGTAAGTCCTTAAAGGAAAATAGATAGACCCACCATTAAGTATACCGAAATAATCAGGTTGAAGAGCTGAGTTGATTTAGCCATGTCCGTCTGTCCGTCTGTCTGTTTGTATGCAAACTAGTCCCTAAATTTTTGAGATATCTTGATAAAATTTGTTAAGCAGGTGTATTTGGGTGTCCGATTAGACATTTGTCGGAACCGGCCGGATCGGACCACTATAGCATATATCCTCCATACAACCGATTTTTCAGAAAAAGAGGGTTTTTGTAATATCTTACTCAATTTAACAGATTGAAGCTTCAAACTTCACCATATACTTTCGTATATTGCACATATTGTTGTCTGAAAATATCATAGAGATCGGTTGTATATATAGTATATATCCCCCACAACCGATTGTTCAGATAAGAAACTTTTCGTAATTACTGCTCTATTTTAAGAGCTAGAGGCTTCAAATTTCAATGAATGCTTGCGTATATAGCATATATTGTTGTCTGAAAAAATCATACAGATCAGTGATATATATAGTATATATATGGTGGTATATATAGTATATATATATTTTAGCAATTTTAGCCCCATTTGACAGCTAGAAGCTTCAAATTTCACCGAATGCTTACGTATATGGCATATATTATTGTCTGAAAAAATCATAGAGATCGGTTGTATATATAGTATATATCTCATACAACCGATTGTTCAGATAAGAAACTTTTCGTAATTTCTACCCCATTTTAACAGCTATAAGCTTCAAATTTCACAGATTGCTTACGTATATAGTATATATTTTTGTGTCAAAAAATCATAGAGATCGGTGATATATATAATATATATATGATGGTATATATAGTATATATATATAGTATATATATATTTTTTTTTTGCGATTTCGGCCCCATTTTAACAGCTAGAAGCTTCAAATTTCACCAAATGCTTATGTGTATAGCATATATTGATGTCTGAAAAAATCATTGAGATCGGTGGTATACATAGTATATATCTCATACAACCGATTGTTCAGATAAGAAACTTTGCGCAATTTCTGCCCCGTTTTAACAGCTAGAAGCTTCAAATTTCACCAAATGCTTATGTGTATAGCATATATTGATGTCTGAAAAAATCATTGAGATCGGTGGTATACATAGTATATATCTCATACAACCGATTGTTCAGATATGAAACTTTGCGCAATTTCTGCCCCGTTTTAACAGCTAGAAGCTTCAAATTTCACCAAATCCTTACGTATATAGCATATATTGTTGTCTGAATAAAACATAGAGATCGGTGGTATATATATTATATACTTCATATAAACTGTCATTTTTGTCCCTTTTTTACGGATAGAAGCTTCAAAATTCATCAAATTTCATCAAATAGTTACGTTTACGTCATATATTTTTGAAATACTGATTCGTAGTCATAGTTTTTACATGCAGACCACAAAAAACGTGAAGCTTTGCATCCTCACACAAAGTACCTACCTATTTTTTATTTTATATTTATCTTAAAAATCGTTTAGATATGTAGATCTGTTCACTATATATTTCTTATCTTATACATGCGATTATTCGGAGATTACGAACGGGATAATATTATTGTTCAGCCCCATTCCCGTCCTTACTTGTTTTATTATAACTCTTTCCAAACAAAATGAAATGTCTTTATTCAAGAAAAAACGACTTTGAGTGAAGCAACAATTTTTTTTTGCCTACACATTTCGTACTTCCCTTTCAAAGTTGTTTAATCCTTATTACAATAAAATTCATATTACTAGCATTATTTATTATTATTTTATACGTTGAATATTTTGCCAAAGTCAAAAAAATATCAGTCAGTCATCACATTTTGAATGTTTAGATATTTATGTGGTCAAAATTTAAATTTAAAAAATTCGCCACAAAGCAGTCACTGCGACATTTGACAGCAAACTGATAATGAGAAAAAAAATTTTAAGAAAAAACTAGGTCATATTCATATAACAACAGCAAGGTGCTGTGTCTTGAGACAATTACAATTTTAATTAAATTACAAAAACACGACACAAAAACATCAAAACAAAAAACCGGTCCGTAACTGTCATAATTAACACCCATTAAGCGTAGAGTCCATTATGAATTGCCAGTAAGATCTGTTGATATGTATTGTTGGTACAGATTTTGTATGTATGTAGGCAAATGGTATAATAGACGTTATGCAATACAACTTTACATTTATTAATTATTAGAAAAGATCTAAGCTACCGGAAATTTAACTATTTTTTTCTTTTAGCCTTTGCCGGCTCTATGCAAAATGACAAATTAAAATTTGTTTCTTCATTATTTGCACAGCTGCCAGCACTCGGCATCGATGACATAAATCCCAAAGCTCTGTGAATTGAAATAAAAATTCTAAAAAAAAAATTTTATATTAAATGTTTCAAAGCTTATTAGTGATGTATTTTTTAATTACGCTAGGTGCTTGAACTAAGCTAGTTAGGTGGTGGACTTCTATATATGTACTTGAAGAAACACCAAAACAGCAAGTTTAGAATATAAAGAATATTATGTACCCAGCAGCCTTTGATTGAATGGAAGATTATATCGCAAATCTACATAGATAAAAGCTAAATCAAAAATTTCAAATTTTGAAGCTGTGAGTACCAACACGCTTCCCAGTTCAAAACCTACCAAACTGTATACACGATTTATCAACACCTCCACCAATGAGGGAGAAAAGGTGCTGAAAAAGAAACACATTTGCATTGGTGCATATGGAGGAGGCACCCAGGTTTTCGTGCTTTTTAAACATTGCGCTTTTTTTATTTCATCGCTGTTTTGATCCAAGTATGCGATATGTTGTTTTTTGCTCGTTTAAACGAATAAGAGTAATTTTCTAATATTTGTTGTTATCTGCTGTAAAATTTGTTTTTCTCGGGATTAGTTTTGTAAGGTTCCTTATATTATTTAAAGTGAAATCAATCCTCGATTAAATTAATTTACTAAGTTAGGTTATACTAAGAGGGCATCACATAAACTGAATGTGTCCATCATCCGGAGCCTTGACTCCTTAAGCATAGTTCTGCCCGCAGCACATTTCTTGCACAATATCTTAGACATTTTTTAGCCACGTGCTTCTATCCATGACTTTCTTGCTCATATGCAAATTTTGTCTCTTTTAAAATTGTGCTCATTGAATTGGAACGACTTCCGTATATTCATCGAGTACTGCACTTCCATTGGCAAACTCATCGGCCTTATAATCGGAAAGCAAAATGACATGCAAGCTGCTGCCGGGCTGATCTAAGAACTTTTTTGTGTGGATGTCCACCAAATATGGACCCCATTAAAAATAATGGTGTTGAAAATTGCCGCAAAGGCTTTCTTCCACATGGAGTTTCCACTAGTTTACTATCCAGTATATTTTGAAGCTATTTTGCGTTATACTTCTCTTCCCCTGCTAGCTTCGGCCTAGTCCGATTCGAGACCCGATATTATATGTTGCACTGAAGAGAATAATGTTTCGTTCTGCAATGCTGGCGATATAATAAAAATTGATACAAAGCCAAAAGTAATCTCTCTAAAAACCAACTTAAAACCACTACTAAAGACTTAGAGTTAGCTGTACACTCCAACTAGAGCGCATCACTGGCTTCAAAAATTTCTGACGGACAAAAACCTCGAGGAAGTGCACACGCTGAAAAGTCGATGTAGATCTCATGAAGACGCGATTACTAGTGAAAGTTTTACTCCTACTTAGGGTCCAAACGTTACTCAATCCCTTAAGGTTCCAATCTGGCCAGGTCTACTTAGACGTACGGCAATCTGGTGGTTGAAGATTTCTATCACTGGATTGACATTGGATGTACTCTTTAAGCATTAGCTTGCATGTGGTAAAGGGTGTACCATATTGGTTTTTGTTAGAAATAATCTGTCTTCTCATACTCCGCCATGCAAGTTCTTCTACAAAACAGTTTCCATCAGTTCCCAGGGGGCCATGTGAGGTCTACACGGCTCTGCTGTGCCTTGTGACATTTCATTTTTAGTTCAGAATCGAATGAGTCAGAGGCAATGAGTTTTATGGACGCTTTACTGACGTTCAAAATAAAGCTTTCCTTGCCGACAACGTGTTTTTTTACCAAACCGCGGACACCAGGATACCACAATTCTCACGTAGTTCGAAGACGGTTAGAGGTCTCGGTTTTTTGAATATACCCCTCTTCTGATGCTAACTTAAAAATTACAACCGTCGATGTATATGGAAAAGCTGCCATTACTAGCGAAGCGCTAATCTATCTACAACCAATTATCGTTTCTGTCGGCAAATTTTGTGGTTCCACATCGATCTATGCTTCGAGAAAGAAAACGGCCGCCGTTTAGAATGCTAGAGTGTCCATGGTTTAGTACTCTAACTATCTATAAGTAGAGCTGACGTTGCCGAAGGGAAAGGATATGAAGAATGATCTGAAGAGCCTCGCTTGCGGCTGTTCTTACAGTAATACTTGTGTTAATTATATTAATCACAGCTCTTTTCCCAACAAATTCAGGTATGACGCCTTAGTCAGGGCTAGCCATAATACGATTACCCCGCCCAAGAATATAGGTCGAATAATGGCGGTATAAGCCCATCTGCGTATATTAGGCGTTTGCCTCCATTTTTCGCCAATGGTTCTTTTACAGACATATAATGCAATGGCGACCACTGCAGTATAGTAACGTGCTCCGCATTCCACACCGAAGGTACTAGGTTCAAGTCCCGGCAAAGAAAACATCAAAAACCTTAGAAACAATATTCCCAATTCGAAACAATTGTTTTTAGGCAAAGTAACACCAAAACAAGTTTTTCCAATTAGAATAAAAACACTCCGAGTGTATTTCTGCCAAGAAAACTTCTCATCCCTCAACTCTCGCCAATTTGTAGGGAAAATTAAAAGGAACCCGACGCAAAATGGAAGTGAAACGCGGCTTAAATCTACTCGGAGGTTAATCGCATCAAGTATTTTTTTATACCCAGCTGTACTTGTACACAGGGTATTATAATTTTGATTGGATAACGGTTGGTTGTACAGGTATCGAAAAAAAACCGTGCAACCGTCTGTTCGTCTATCTGTCCGTTAACAAAATAACTGGAGCAAATATTGAGATATCTTACCGGTGAGGGCTGTAATGAGTCGAAGGTTATGTATAGGTCTTACAACCTTAGACTAACAAAGTTGCTTCTATCATTAAAAAGAGAGGACTGTAGAATCATGACGGGTATTCTGACTGGACACTTCCTTCTGGCGTCACATGCCTTTAATTAGACTTGGTCAGTGATAGCAGATGTAGGAAGTGCTGGTTGGAGGAGGAAACGATCGTGCACGTTCTATGCTCGTGTCCTGCAATTACCTGGATAAGACTCCAGCTATTAAGAGTGATACAGCTATGAGATCTAGAAGCAGCAAGTGGCTTAAGTCTTAGGAAGCTTCTAGTATTTGCCAAGAGAACGGAGTTATTTTATAACATAGGTCCTGGTTTTTGATAGGGTTTTTCTGTATGGTCGTTAAAACAAACTTCTGGTAACACTACGGACTCAATCAGTCTATGTGAGGTCCTCATGGACCGGCCAGTTCAACCTAACCTACCTTACCGGTGAATATTGAGATATCTTATCTGTCTTATATAAACCCATAATATATCGGTTTTGAAAATGAGCGAAATCGGACGATAACCACGCCCACTTTTCCGATATTGAAAAACTAAAAAAGTGGAAAAAACTTGATAATTCAAAAACGAATACCGCTAAGCTAATTTGGTTGATGGATTTGTTTTATAATACAAAACGTAAATTCCAAAAAAAATTTGAATATGGGCGTTGCATCACCCACATTTAGAAGGAGAATATTTGGAAATTTAACAAGCCGTAAATGAAAGCCGTTAAAGATATTACATTGAAATTTGGCAGAGACACTATCCTTTTTTCATAGCTACAACTGTTAAACTGCATTTTTACACGCTCAAGTTTTTTAGTGATGGCCTCTGTTGTTGACCACTCAGAAATTGTCATCAAAATCCTCTAACGAGAAGTCTTCTGAACAAATCAAGGGCTAACACACGCAAACTGATAGCAGTCTGCACCGGTCATTGGGCAGTAGGTACGCATGCGTAAAAGATGGGCATTCCGTATAACGAATACTGCAGAAGCTGCAAAGGTCCAAATGCTAGGGAGACAGTAGAACACTTTATGTGTAAATGCCCGTCTCTAGCTAGAGCCCGGCTCAGATTGCTTGGAACCCCGTTTCTAGAAGACCTCAGAGGGTTATCTTAGATAGCAATCCCGAATATTTTTAATATTCCTGACCGTAATATTGCGTAGGTTTTTAGACGAGTTACACGGCATCAAAACGGCTTTAAATAGCTACTTGGGTGACCATGGTGGCCAGCCATTTCACCTACCTACCTACTTCTAACGGCATTCCAAGGAAACTGGCAAGTTTCAACAGGGGCGAACCATAGGGAAATGGGTGCTAGAGGCGTAGATTCCACATTTGCTTCTTTTGAACGAAAATGAGTTCATAATAGGACCAGCCTTATAACATTATTAACCACACAAAGCAAATAAAATGCACAGCTGGGTACGTAATATTCGGTTTCACCCGAACTTCTTCTCTTCTTTCTTACTTCTTTTTATTAATTATTTAATATTATTATTAATTCTGTTCTTGCCTTTTATTAATGATATCTGTACCATAATAAAATATTCCAAAATTTTAATGTATGCTGATGATGTGAAACTTTTTAGGTCCTATGCGTCTATTGAAGAACGTCCCTTGCTTCAAGCGGATTTAAACTGCTTAGTTGCTTGGTGCAACGCGAATTCAATGCTGCTGAACATCAATACATGTAAGTTCATGTGCCTCTCTCGGGGATCTTTGCCAGCAGCCTCTTACATAATTGATAATTTTTGCCTTGTATCAGTAAATTATTTTGTTGACTTGGGAGTCACGATGGATGCTAAACTTAGTTTCAACCTTCATATTAATGCTACTGCCAATAAGGCTAGAGGTGTTCTATCATTCGTGAAAAGATGGTCTAAAGAATTTAGTGACCCTTATGTAACCAAAGCCCTTTTTACCACACTAGTAGACCGATACTAGAATACGGATCAGTATGTCTGGAATCCAAAATTCTTGCAGATAGGCTTGACTTTTTACCACACTAGTTAGACCGATACTAGAATACGGATCAGTATGTCTGGAATCCAAAATTCTTGCAGATAGGCTTGAGTCAATGCAGAATCAATTTTTACTTTTTTCTTTAAGGAATTTTCTTTGGGACTCTGCGTGTAATCTTCCACCTTATACTAGGCGGTAAAAGCTTATGAATCTTCCAACTCTCGCTAGTCGTAGAGAAATGCTAGGCGTATTATTTATGGCTAAACTACTGAATGGACTAATTTCTAGCCCCTTTCTTTTGAATGAAGTAAACTTCAATGCCCCATCACGAGCGTCAAGGCATTACAAACATCTTCTTTTGAGACAGTGCAGAACTTATTTCGAATAAATGAACCTTTGCGGTGTTTGTGTCATTATTTTAACTCCCATTCGAATTCATTTGATATAACGGACTCACTTTTTACTATAAGGAAAACTGTCCTATCCTATCTTAACTCGTAACAAAATAAAAATAAAAAAATAATAATCTTTATATGCTAAAAGCTTTAACTTATTTAACAATTTACTATGTGTATAATTTGCAACTGTTATGTATATAATACTCAGCTGATGATTTTTATTCTGTGGCTGAGCAGTTTTAGATCTCGACGCTTATCAAACCTCTGCCTATCAAAAACCCGGCAAAAGCAAAAACAAATCCGTGCGTCTGCCCCTCGTGTCGGTTGGGTGGGCTTTGGAGGGTATTAATCCGTTGGGTTTATTATTATCATTATTAATATACTATTGGGTTTCTACATAATCAGTGTACGAGTTTCTTATATAAAATATTGATATGGTGCATCTCTTACAATCTTTGGCATTCATTTGTCAGCTGTGTCATGATAAATTAAGTTTATTGCCAAAATTTTGTATTCAAATAATTTTATAAATGGACGCCACATATATCGATTACCAGATTTACATATTCATAATAATTTTGTCTAATTTTTTAATTTCGATATACTAAACAAATTAGTAATGAGCCGTGCCAGTTTTTTTCAATGCTACAAATTGCATCATGTCATGTGCATAATTTATAAACAACAAGTAAAGAAGGTTAAGTTCGGGTGTAACCGAACATTACATACTCAGTTGAGAGCTATGTTGACAACATAAGGGAAAATAACCATGTAGGAAAATGAACCGAGGGAAAACCTGGAATGCGTTTGTATGACATGTGTATCAAATGAAAGGCATCAAAGAGTATTTTATGAAGGAGTGGGCCATAGTTCTATAGGTGGACGCCATTTAGGGATATCGCCATAAAGGTGGATCAGGGTTGATTCTAGAATTTGTTTATACAATATGGGTATCAAATGAAAGGTGTTAAAGAGTATTTTATGAGGGAGTGGGCCATAGTTCTATAGGTGGACGCCATTTAGGGAAATAGCCATAAAGGTGGATCAGGGTTGATTCTAGAATGCGTTTGTACGATATGGGTATCAAATTAAAGGTATTAAGGAGGGTTTTAAAAAGTAGTGGTGGTAGTTGTATAGGTGGTCGCCTTTTCGAGATATCGCCATAAAGGTGGACCAGGGGTGACTCTAGAATGCGTTTGTACGATATGAGTATCAAATGAAAGGTGTTAATGAGTATTTTAAAAGGGAGTAATCCTTAGTTCCATAGGTGGGCGCCGTTTCGAGATATCGCCATAAAGGTGGACCAGGGGTGACCCTAGAGTTTGTTTGTACAATATGGGCATCAAACGAAAGGTGTTAATGAGTATTTTAAAAGGGAGTGGGCCTTAGTTCTATAGGTGGACGCCGTTTCGAAATATCGCCATAAAGGTGGACCAGGGGTGACTCTAGAATGTGTTTGTACGATATGGGTATCAAATTAAAGGTATTAATGAGAGTTTTAAAAGGGAGTGGTGGTAGTTGTATAAGTGAAGGCGTTATCCAGATATCGACCAAAATGTGGACCAGGGTGACCCAGAACATCATCTGTTGGATACCGCTAATTTATTTATATATGTAATACCTGCCAAGATTTTAAGGGTTTTTTATTTCACCCTGCAGAACTTTTTCATTTTATTCTACTTAATATGGTAGGTGTCACAACTATTTTATAAAGTTTTTTCTAAAGTTATATTTCGCATCAATAAACCAATCCAATTACCTCACCATGTTTCATCCCTTTTTTCGTATTTGGTATAGAATTATGGCATTTTTTTCATTTTTCGTAATTTTCGATATCGAAAAAGTGGGCGTGGTTATTGTCGGATTTCGATCATTTTCCATACCAAGATAAAGTGAGTTCAAGTAAGTACGTGAACTAAGTTCATTAAAGATATATCGATTTTTGCTCAAGTTATCGTGTTAACGGCCATGCGGAATGACAGACGAACGACTGTGTATAAAAACTGGGCGTGGCATCAACCGATTTCGCCCGTTTTCACAGAAAACAGTTAGCATCATAAAATCTATGCCACTACCAAATTTCAAAAGGATTGGTTAATTTTTGTTCGACTTATGGCATTAAAAGTATTCTAGACAAATTAAATGAAAAATGGCGGAGCCACGCCCATTTTGAAATTTTCTTTTATTTTTGTATTTTGTTGCACCATGTCATTACTGGAGTTGAATGTTGACATAATTTACTTATATACTGTAAAGATATTAAATTTTTTGTAAAAATTTTACCTTAAAAAAAATTTTTTTTTAAAAGTGGGCGTGGTCCTTCTCCGATTTGGCTAATTTTTATTAGGCGTTCATATAGTAATAGGAGTAACGTCCCTGCCAAATTAAATCAAGATATCTTCAACGACTGACAAATTACAGCTTGCAAAATTTTAAATTACCTTCTTTTAAAAGTGGGCGGTGCCACTCCCATTGTCCAAAATTTTACTAATTTTCTATTCTGCGTTATAAATTCAACTCATCTACCAAGTTTCGTCGCTTTATCTGGCTTTGGTAATGAATTATCGCTCTTTTTCGGTTTTTCGAAATTTTCGATATCGAAAAAGTGGGCGTGGTTATACTCCGATATCGTTCGTTTTAAATAGCGATCTGAGATGAGTGCTCAGGTATCTACATTCCAAATTTTATCAAGATGCCTCAAAATTTACTCAAGTTATCGTGTTAACGGATGGACGGACGGACGGACGGACATGGCTCAATTACATTTTTTTTTCGATCCTGATTATTTTGATATATGGAAGTCTATATCTATCTCGATTCCTTTATATATGTACAACCAACCGTTATCCAATCAAACTTAATATACTCTGTGAGCTCTGCTCAACTGAGTATAAAAATGAATGCATCTATGTATGCGCGTTTCGCATAGGTATTTAAAGAGGTGTAGAACATAATCCCGCCACGACCAAATCCCGACATAAAATCCCGACAATACGTGAATTCGGTACTGTTTATTTAAGACATATCTGCAAACCAACACTTACGCGATTCACCACCGGCTACGCGATTCACAGTATTTTTGTGTAGAACAGGTTTCTGTGTAATAATGAACTTTTAGTAAATTTGACTGGATTATGTCTTGTCGCGATCACTGAAAATTTTCAGGATTATGTAATGTCAGGATTATTATTTGCACACGTATAAAGTACTCAACTGATTTTCTCAGGGTTGGCTCATGTGCTCACCCGGTATTTATCTTGCTTTATAAAATTCTGAAAAAGTGAGCGGTATCAACCTCCTATTAGGAACTATTAGAATTCGCTATATCTCCGTACAATTTTAGATATTATTTATTATATTTGAAAGATAAAAAAAAATAGGTAATGAAGTTGGATAGAGTAGAAACGAAAGTGGAAGAATGCACGAGAGTGGAAGTCGAGGCGAGAATGAGTGGGAGTGAAACAAAGATATAAAAATTCGCTATACCTCTGACATTCAGGGGTATACAATATTTGGTGTATATGTATTAGATTCTATATTCCAGGTAGTTAAGGTGGGAGAGGTAGAAAAAATGGAAGTGGATGTGTGAATGAAAGTCAGAGTAGAAGTGAAACAGAAATTTGAATTCGCTTGCTGCATAAATTTTATTCCCCCCCCCCCCCCCCACTCTCCCATTTTCTTTATTCTTCTATTCACTACTCTCCCTGCGTTTATTTCTCCGTCTTTTCCATCAATTATTTTCTCTCTCAAGCTCCCTCTCTTTCTGCCTATCCCTATCTCTATATCTTCATCTAGCTCTATCTTTTTCTTAGTCCCTTTCTCCTTCCCTGCTTTTTATTCTCTCAAATTCTTTTTATTATTCTCCATCCCTTATTCCCAGTTCCAGTCCCATTTTGTGTGGCAGTGAAACAAAACTGTTAATTCGCGATATATATGTAATCATTTGAAGATATTATCTTCATATTTGGTATATGGATTCCATATATGAGGTAATTTAGGTGCGTGATGCAGGGGCGACGGAAGAGGAGGAATGCGTATGAGAGTGGGACAATGAGAGTGAGAATGAATAGAGAATTAGAATGAGAATGGAGATAAAGAAAATAACGGAAGAATAAGAAAAAGTAGTAAATTCAATGATATAGAGAGGACCACTTTGCAAATAGAGAACAGGAAAACGACTGTCGGGTATCTAGTATTTAATATGAGAACAATAAATAAAGGTACGATAAAAAAATCTTCAACGCAAGTATTGAAAACGTTTGATTCTGAAAATGAAATAATAAGAAATAATGAACACAAATATTCCAAACTTTTCAATTTTTAACTTATTTTATTTATGGTAGTATAACAACTGGTATTTTACTGGTATTGACTGACATATTTTTTGCCATTTTGCTGATTTAAATATTTTTCTTTGTATTGAATACGGAATCAAATTTTAAGTAAATTAACTATTCCTTTTTATGCAACAAAGATCAAAAGTAGGCGGTATTAACCTTCGTCACTCTGCATGAAATTATGCTTGGATTCATTTTATCGACCTATATACATATGTACATACATTAGGGTGGAGTGATACTCTTAGGATTTTTTTCTTTTTTTTTTTCGTAATGGCCTAGCAATGCAAAGTTTGTCTTTATAAGAGTTAACCAAAACCACCAAATATTATTTTCGTAGGATTGCGTTTTGAGGTGCCCCCAGCCCCAATAAGTTGAGCAAAATAATCGCGATTTTACAAAGCTCATTATTTACATATTTATTTTATTTCTTTTTTAATATACATAACTTTAGTAAAATTACATATTATAACTAAAAACGACAAATCTTAAATGGCGTTTTACAGTCTTTTCTTGATAATAGTATGTTTCTAATAAAGTGTATAAGTAAAAGTTGTACTGGCACATACTAGGCCATGAAACTCAGTAGGCTTTGAAATCAACGAGCACAATAACAACAAGCGAAAGTAAATCAATGACAAAAAAAAAAAACAAGTAAGGAAGGCTAAGTTCGGATGTAACCGAACATTACATACTCAGCTGAGAGCTATGAAGACAAAATAAGGGAAAATCACCATGTAGGAAAATGAACCTAGGGTAATCCTGGAATGTGTTTGTATGACATGTGTATCAAATGGAAAGTATTAAAGAATATTTTAAGAGGGAGTTGGCCATAGTTCTATGGGTGGACGCCATTTAGGGATATCGCCATAAAGGTGGACCAGGGCTGACTCAATTTGTTTGTACGATATTGGTGTCAAATGAAAGGTGTTAATGAGTATTTTAAAAGGGAGTGGGCCTGTGATCTATAGGTGGGCGCCTTTTCGATATATCGCCGAAAGGTGGACCAGCGGTGACTCCAGAATTTTTTTGTACGATGTGGGTATCAAATGAAAGGTGTTAATGAATATTTTAAAAGGTAGTGGGCCTTAGTTCTATAGGTGGAGACCTTTTCGGGACATCGCCATAAAGGTGGACCAGGGGGGACACTAGAATGCGTTTGTACAATATGGGTATCAAACAAAAGGTGTTCGTGAGTATTTTAAAAGGGAGTTGTGGTAGTTGTATATGTGAAGGCGTTTTCGAGATGTTGACCAAATGTGGACCAGGGTGACCCAGAACATCATCTATCGAGTACTGCTAAATTACTGATATATGTAATACCACGAACAGTATTCTTGCTATGATTCCAACTACCTTTGATTTAACCATGCAGAACTTTTTCATTTTCTTCTACTTAATATGGTAGGTGTCACACCCATTTTGCAAAGTTTTTTTCTAAAGTTATATTTTGCGTCAATAAACCAATCCAGATACCATGATTCATCCCTTATTTCGTATTTGGTATAGAACTATGGTATTTTCTTCATTTTTCGTAACTTTCGATGTCGAAAAAGTGGGCGTGGTCATAGTTGGATTTCGGCCATTTTTTACACCAATACACAGTGAGTTCAGATAAGTACGTGAACTGAGTTTTGTAAAGATATATAGATTTTTGCTCAAGTTATGGTGTTAACGGCAGAGCGGAAGGACAGACGGTCGACTATGTATAAAAACTGGGCGTGGTTCAACCGATTTCGCCCTTTTTCTCAGAAAAGAGTTACCGTCCTACAGTCTAGGACCCTACCAAATTTCACAAGGACTGGTAAATTTTTGTTCGACTTATGGCGTTAAAAGTATCCTAGACAAATTAAATGAAAAAGGGCGGAGCCACGCCTACTTTGAAATTTTCTTTTATTTTTGAATTTTATTGCACCATATCATTATTGGTGTCGAATATTGACATAATTTACTTATATACTGCAAAGATATTTAATTTTTTATTAAAATTTAACTTAAAAAAAATTTTTTTTAAGTGGGCGTGATCGTTCTCCGATTTTGCTAATTTTTATTAAGCATACATATAGTAACAGTAGTAATGTTCCTGCCAAATTTCATCATGATATCTTCAACGACTGGCAAATTAAAGCTTGCAAAACTTTTAAATAACCTTTTTTTAAAAGTGGGCGGTTCCACGCCCATTGTCCAAAATTTTACTAGTTTTCTATTCTGCATCATAAGTTCAACTCACCTACCAAGTTTCGTCGCTTTATCCGTCTTTGGTAATGAATTATTTTGATATATGGATGTGTATATCTATCTCTATTCCTTCATACCTGTACAACCAACCATTATCCAATCAAGGTAAGTATACTCTGTGAGCTCTGCTCAACTGAGTATAAAAAACCAAAAAAAAAGTTGTACCTACCGTCTTTTTTAAAGTTTAATTACGTTGGGGCACCTCTAAACATACGATCAGTGAAATAAAAATTTTTAACCTTATTTCTGGTCTAGAAAAGCAACTTTCTGGAGGTCAGCCAAAAGCGATTTTAAAAAGGAATAAATTCGAACTACTTGATTTATTTTGCGAAAATAACCAGGACATCCATCTACTACGAAAACGTTAATAAATATTGTGACGAATATTACCATCACTAGTAATAAACTCCCAACACAACAACATTGAATCGAGCCACACTGTGTACATAACCACATCAATCATCATTTACCCTCATATATATAAGACACGAAGGGATACTACGCGCACACACTTGTAATCATCAGCGAAATATTACTCACATATACACATACATATGGATAAAAACTACAAATATACATGTATATAGCTAATTACAAGTAGGAAATATGTACAGCAGTTCTAGCAGGCGAAACGTCTAGACGTAGTAGAAATATGCGAATGAAGCAACATAGAGTATAAAAGAGCGCAAGCTGAGCAATCATCAGTTGCGAATTATTAATGTTATTGGGAAGTACTTTAATAAAGGCCATTTTTGCATTATTCAATATTGGAGTTATTTATTCAACAGTTTAGTGATTCGAACATTAATAGAAGGTTCCAAATAAGAGGAATTCAGTAAATTCGTTACAATATGTAAATTTTTATGTGACGTGTTTATTTATATTAAACTAGCAACATGTTTAATTAGAGTTTTTATGTTCCTCATAAACAAAAATTTTAAACTATATACCTGAATAAATTTGCATAGGCATATGTGAATGAAAATCAAGAAAATTGTTATTGCTGTTTTACAATTTTTTTGTTATTATTTAAATATACATTAGGGTAGACCAAATATTTTTTTCCCATTCTGGTATATTGAATGTATTGTACAGCACACCTGTAATTTCAGCTTTTTTGTAATGTTACGAGGTGTTTCATCGCAGCTTTATATATTTAACATCGAATAACTACAAAATGAAAAGAGAGGACTGTAGACTAGTGACGAGTATTCTGACTGAACACTGACTTCTGGCGTCACATGCATTTAAATTAGGCTTGGCCAGTGGAAGCAGATGTAAGATGTGCAGGTTGGAGGAGAAAACGATCGAGCACGTTTTGTGGCTCATGCCCTGCACTTGCCAGGCTAAGATTACAACTATTATGAGTGATAAAGATGTCAGATCTAGAAGCAGCAAGTAGCCTAGGTCCTAGAAAGCTTCTAGAAATTATGAAGAGGATAGAGCTATTTTACAATAAAGGTCCTGGGTTTTGATAGAGTTTTTCAGTTTCGTCATTAAACAAACTTTTAGTTATACTGCGGAACCATTCAGTCTATGTGAGGTACTCATGGACCGGCCAGTTCAACCTAACCTTACCAAACCACAAAACCAGTCAAGCTAACAAAAAATATATATTTTTTGTAGACCGCTCCGTTTCGATTTGCATAAGAAATTAAAGTAAATATAAGGCACACCTACACATTTAAACAAAAACCGAAATTTTACAGACTATCTTTTGGATTGGATAATATTTTCACTAAATCAAAAGGGAAATCAATTATTTTGACCACCCTAATATCAATATGTATATTAAAATTTTTCATTGCAATAAAATTTGCATATTTTATGAATTCAGTTTAGATTAAATTGGTATTAATAATATTAATTCAGCGATAATTAGTATGTAATAAAGATAATAGACCGGAATAAAATAGAGCACGAGGCAAATCTGAAAAGAAGCTCGGCCCAAAATCTCCTCGGCCACCATCGTGCCTTGATTTATTTATTTTATACTACAATGGCCGTATGGTCTGTTATGGCCTGTACTCCACCTGCACAGAGGCACTGAACCACGTTGTAGTTGTTAACGCTATATACTTTGCCATCAGGTCTACAGGTGGAATATGCAGAATGTCATACAATGCAGTCGTCGGGGTTATTTTTAAGGCTCCCTTTATGCTATTTAATGATAGTCTAAATATCCCCTATAATATTTTGAGGTAAGTTCTTTTTAATGTGACTGCCTAACAAATAAGGTCTCCGTAATATGGGACAAACGCTGCAAAAACGCAATGAGAATCAGAGCGCGATATATCGCTCGCACACCCCTGTATTTTTTCACTCTCTGCTCTACATTGAGCATTCACGACAACTAACTGTCTGGAATGATGCCTATATATTGCGTTGCCTCATACAACCTCTATTGTGAAGAAGTCTTCTTGCAACGTAGCTGACATGCAGCCGAGCCAACTGGTTACTGTTGGATGTAATTCAATGATCGCCCATATAGAGACATTGTTGAAAGCTCCCGCAATGTCTTAGTAGACTCCTAAGGCATAGTCCTAAAATTTCATGACTTTCTCTAGGTTTATAACCACCCTATGCAGTACCTTGTCTACCGCTTTGCATTTGCTACACGGATGTTGTGTTGTGGAGAACAGTTTTTCATCCATGTTGGACTTTGTGTATACATCTTGCTGTCTTTAAAATGTTTTGAGCAGAAAGTATATTAAGCTAGTGGGTTTATAGTCTTTTGGATACATATCACCGATATTTTCTGCCTTTATCAGGAAAATGACACGGGCAATTATTGTTCTTATATTATTTTGAGCCATTCGATCCCTCTACTCCAAATTCCTAGAATGACAGGAAATATACTATCTGAGTCCGCCCAGGGCAAAGAGAGGCCAAACTTTTTATACTTCCGGCAATGAAAGTATCTGCCAAACTCATCCGATAACTCTATCCGATACTCAAATGATATACTTTCTGTGAGCTGGCGGATGAAACGCCGATTCACATTCTCTGCGAATGCGGCGCTCTGACAAGGCAGAGACTCTTCCATCTAGGTGATTTGACTCTTGTTCTGTATGTGATATTGAGCAAAAAGCCTGAAGAGGTACTTAGATACATGAAAAGCCTCCACATAAAAAATTAGGCTGAAAGGTCATGCACAATAGATCTACACAAAGGTCGCTGTGCTTGCAGGCCTAATAATAATATTAATAATAATAATAATAATCTTATTCCGGCGGCTTACACTTAGAGAAACTCTTCACCGCCCATTTTCTTCTTTTCTTGGTATCTGTCACAAAGCCCGGCACTACTTACTACGTGATCAAAGTGTAAGTGTTGTCTACTGGCTCTTCAGAATCATCTAACAATTGCAAGTCTGTGATGCAGAATCCATGGATAGAATGAAACGGCATGGAAAGCTCCATTTTTATATAAACAATTTTGTATTTAAAATTAATAGCGCTAAACTATTTACTATCTGTGCATAAACAAAATTGATCTATTAAAATTACTAGTGTAGTTTATTAATTCCAAAAAAATGTGACGTATACGCCATGGCATACCACCCCCGAGCGTGTAATTAACAAAACAATGAAACAAAAAAAAAAGAAATTCTTTATATCGCCAGTCACCTTTAACACTGACCACCTCGTCGCCATTCTAATCATTGGCGAGTATTGGTGGGTGTGACATGTCGCATTATTTCTTATATTACTGAATTCAATTTGCATAGTGTTGAGTGAGGTTAGCAAACTTGTTGAGTTGCTGCTGACTGTTGCTTTTTTTATAACTAAATAGTGACTTCTGATTTGTTGGGCACTACTTTTATTTTAGTTTTCTTTAGCAAAGTTGCGCAATTTTTCTACGCTTTTACATTCATTAACATATTTAATTCAGTGCAAAATTGCATTGCGGGAAATAATATATAAATTTTGTTTTGTGGCATGAAATGCGGATATATTGTTTAGAGTTGTGGGAAATAGTTTATCTTAGATTAAAAATACTTTAAAAATTTTGGTTGAATTCCGCTGTGTGGGAAGGGAGATTAAAATTAAAGTGACAAATGAAAAATGTGTTTTGCTAAAATATTTAAATTTAGCTTAGATAGATTTTATGTGACAAGAATTATTGTTTCTTCAGTATACGATAAATCACGCTCAAATAGTCTTAACTCATGTTGAAAGTTACAAGGTCTTTATTAACTTTCCCTTAATGTATAAAATATACTATACTAACTGCAGAACTTAACCGCTCTGCTACAATATTATATAAAATCGTGCAGTTACTGACATATGCTGATGACATTGCTATCATTGGCCTAAACACCCGCGCCGTTAGTTCTGCTCACTTCAGACTGGAAAAAGAAGAGGTAAAGCTGGGTTTGATGATGAATGAGGACAAAACCTCCTGCTGTCATCGAGCAAAGAGTCAACGCATATGCGCCTTGGCAACCACGCTAATGTTGGCAGCCATAATTTCGAAATAGTAAAAGACTTCATTTATTTGGTAATCAGCACTAACACAAACAACATTATCAGCTCTGAAATTCAGCGGAGAATCTCTCTTGCCAATAAATGTCAATTTGGACTAGGTAGGCAATTGCAAAGTAAAGCCCTCTCTCGGCAAAAAAAATCATGCTCAACAAGTCACTTATCGTAGCCGTCCTGCTATAAGGTGCAGAAGCATTGACCAAAGCAATATCAGTTGAATAGTTTCTCGAAAGATTTATTTATGCGAATGAAAGATGACGCTCCAACTAAGAAAGTGTTCTCATCGGAACTCGCCTATGGAAGCAGAGGAAGAGGTCAGCCCCCACTCCGCTGAAAGGTGAAAAACGATATATAAACTCCATTGGTATGACCAATTGGCGCCAGTGGTCAGAGCGAAGAAGCTACTGGCGCGCCTTTGTTGGACGGTCTTAACAATTTAAAAAACCGATAAGCGCAATTTAAGTAAGTAAGTAAGTAGAGTTGTGGTCCTCGACTAGAAATTTTTAAATATTTTTTATACAATCCATTTTTAAGAAAATTATTCCAATAACCAAGAACAAAACATCTTATTTTATTAGAAAATTGCATGTCTAAATTAAGGATTTTTTTTTATGAGTGCACATAGAACTGAATTGAGTTTTTGAGTTTTGAGAGACAGGTGGAGAAAAACTTTCCCTCCTCTTTAGCGAAACATACCTGCCGTGGCTTACTGCACAACTGTCAAAATCGATGAGTAAGAGCAAATTAATGATGAGGCTGGTGTTTTGTAAAGTCATGTTTTGCAACGTTGTGTTATGATATTTTACGTTGTGTTATGTTATGGTATATTATGTTATGTTATGTTATATTATGTTATGTAATATTATGTTATGTTACGTTGTATTATTGGCGGCCGCCGTGGTGTGATGGTAGCGTTCTCCTCCTAGCACACCGAAGATCCTGGGTTCACGCTCCGCGCAAAGCAACATCAGAATCTTAGAAACAAGTTTTTTCAGTTAAAAGACAATTGTTTTAAGCGGGGTCGCCCCTTGGCAGTGTTTAGCAAGCACTCAAAGCAGTGTATTTCTGCCATGAAAACATCTCAGTGAAAAATCATCTGCCTTGCAGATACCGTTCGGAGTAGGCATAAAATAAGTAGGTCCTGTCTGGCCAATTTGTATGAAAAATTAAAAAGGAGCACGACATAAATTGGAAGAGAAGCTCGGCTCAAGATCTCGTCGGAGATTATCGCGCCTTACATTTATTTTGTTATACGTTACTGGAAGACCCGACAGACGTTGTCCTGCCCTAAATTTGGCCTATCTGAATACATTTTAATAACCTTTTTCCGACTGACTCTGCCCTCCTCCCTCTTCGCTTTTTCCTAATCCTTTCATTCATTGCCCCTCCATCTTTTTGGCTTCTTCTATCTCCATCTTCGTCTCATTCTATAACTTTCTCAGTCTCCTTCTCTCTTTTCTCTTCTCTCAAGTTCTTCTCATTCTTCTGCACCCCTTATTATCTGTCCCTGAGGGTTGTATGTATTTTATTCCAGTCCCAGTCCCACTCCGAGTCTCAGTCCCAGTTCCACTCCGACTCTCAGTCCCAGTCCTAGTCCTAATCCCAGTCCCAGTCCGTCTTTGGATAATATATTACTCTGTACTAAAGCACTCATAAACAGCTTTCATTTGATATCCATATTGTATAAACACTGTCTAGGCATTCACTGGCCCACGTTTTGGCCTATATCTCGAGACCCAAGTCACCCAGGGGTATGAAAATTACCCTCTACTAAAGCACACACCAACAGCTTTCATTTGTTATCCATATTCTATAAACACATTCTAGGGGTACTCGGGTCCACGTTTCGGCCTATGTCTCGAAACCCTGTACGCCGATCGCAACCAAACCTATATAGTAACCACCGCGTGAGGTTTACGCAACTTGTGTGAAAGTTTGAACAAAATCGACCGACGCATCTCTTCAAACACCGGCGACCAAGTAACACACATTTTATCCTTTCTTTTTATATATATAGATTTTTATTTTTCACACTTCACTATAATATTAAAACGAAATGCAGATTTTCGGTGCTTTTGAAATTAAAAATTGCACATGGAACAACTAAAGACTCTCCTGAATTAAAAAAAAATGTCTTAGTACTTCTAAATCGCGGGCCCCCTCAGAAACCCGGTCTGGGGGTAATCCCCCACCCCCTCTCGCCGGGCCTGGTAATGTGCTATACTTGATATCATTCGCTATAATATTTTTATTGATAAGCACGTTGTTTAATTAAACACCAACCAATTACACGGAAGTATATCCGCACCCCTGAAAATGTGAGTGCCGGTGCGTATACGTAACATTTTATTAAAATTGCAATAAAATAATATTGTGACTATAAACTGAGATATAACTTATCCTATCTTTCAAGTTAGATCAAACTACATACGGGTGCAAAACAAATTCAAAATCGGTTCAGTAGTTTAGGAGTCCATTTGCGCCAAACATAGTGACACGTGATTTTTATATATTAAGATATTATGTTAAGTTATATTAAGTTTTGTTATATTATCTGTGGTTATGTTATGTTATGTAATGGTATTTTATGTTATTATATGATAGTTATATTTTGTAATGTTATGTTATAGTTGTTGCGTTATGTAATGTTATAATACGTTGTGTTACGTTGCGATATGTTATGTTCCCCTACCAGGTGCCCCCTCCCCCCACCTTGGTGGTGAATGATTACCAAAATACTGAAGATACTGGGAAACCAAGTACTCAGGGTGATCCAAAACTAGCATATGTATCTAGAGGACACATCAGCCCGTAAGGTTCAGAAAGCAACACATCTCAAAAGTTCAGTAGAAATAGGAAAATGTGATTATGACCTGCTAAGTTATACAGTATCACCGTGGCCCGGAATCAGCCACCGAATTTAAGGCATTCACCAAGGACATAAAAACAGCATGACTTTTCTCCAAGAAGTTTTAAGCTACATAAGATCGCCACTTAAGAGCGAAACACACAGATGAGAATAGCAAACTGAGGTAAAAAATAGGAACGAACAATTTCCAACTCATAGGCTAAATACTTGGAAGCCAAAAATAAAAGAGACGAAAGGACAAATAAATTTAAGCACTTGGGGGTCTTGGTCCAACGTACTGAGAAGGGAGCCCAAACAACTGCCAAATGCGGCAGCTACTCACAGTCTAAGTCTCAAGGCCTAAAAACAGTCTTGAACGGTCTGGATACAGTTGCGATTAGTGTGCAAAGTCCAAGTGACACATTGACAGAAATTTGTTGAGAAACCGAAACAGACACAGAAAGTCTCATATCAGAAGTAAATTGATATGACCCCTCCTATAATTTTTTCTTATTTCTAAATTACATACATCGACTTACTGAGTGAAACCTCTGCTACGGTTTGTTTGAAGAAAGCCCATAGTGAGGCTGGAAATGGCTCGCAATAACACAGAAATGGTTTTGGTGACCTCAAAGCGGACTGTGGATGACTTAGTCCTAACCACGGGAGATTATGAAATAAAGTCAAAGCCTTTCGTGAAATATTTAAGAGTAAAAGTTGACTCAAAACTAACTTTTAAGGAGGACTTCAATGGTGATGGGTGAGAATACAAAATGCTAGAGTTAGTGGAGCCCTAACGCGAATAATACTACCGTCAGCTATAATCTAAAGTAACCAGCCCGATAATATTATATGCAGCACCAGTATGGCACAGATCTAAAATGAAACACCAAAAAGATATAATAGCAGCCTACCGCATTACTGCTGTATGAATCTATACTAATTGTATATGCTTATCGGCCGGCATCCGACGACGCGGTCCTTCTTTTATCTTAAAAACTGTCAGTAGTTAAGTGAGATGGCCAATCTGTGTGGCATTGGAACCAGTAGACCATCTGAAGAAACCAGGAAAAGCGCAAGGCAACGAGCATTTGTTAGATGGCAAGTAAGGTGGAAAGAATCGAAGAAAAGGTCGCTTTATATTCATGTTAGCTCGAAATATAACAGAATGGTACAAAGCGCAAGCACAGCGAACAATACTATCACCTCACGCAGATATTGAGTGGGCAAGGCGATTTCAGGTCGTATCTACAAAAACGTAAGATAGAGGAGGACCTTTTCTGTACACACTTCATTTTCATTTCTCTCGTTTTTATTTACAGAGTTTTTTGAAGACGAGGCTTCCATTGGGAATTTAGTTCCCCTAATATGCAGAGACGTATATTGTTGGACTGCTGTGAGTAAAATGGCGTTTCTAGTGATGACGAAATTGATGCATGCCACAAGGTAGCACAGACGAATGCGCATGCGAAGTAGTGGCCTGCCCCCCCCCCCCCTCTCACGTAATGCCTAACGCAGATACCGCGGGTTTTAGGTACATGAACAGGATTCACTCGGTCTCTTTGGGCCACTTGAGGGCAGTGCGCTGCCCTAACGTTCAAGAAAAAATAAAACCATTCCTAAGATATGCATTCAAAATTGTCCTATCAAAGAGTTTCTTTCAAAAGCCCTCCACATCGACATAAATTCACAAAATTTTGAGGTTATGTAAGGCTTGTGTGGATTGTTTTCTTAGAAAATACATTTTAAAACTGGCAGCAGAGATAGGCTGTTGTTTCACTCAGCTGTGTAAATTTGGAGATAACAAAATACACATTGCGGCCGTTATGCAGTTTTTTTGTCATGTTGATGTATTATATCCAATTAATTTCTTTCCATGGATATTTTTAAGCGTATTTTTTTACAGTGATCGAATTAATATCTACTTTTCATGCAGACACTTATTATTATAACGTTGCTTAATCACTTCACAAAAGCATTTGCAAAAAACCCGAAATACATAACATTAAAAGTCAACGCGCTTAATATTTTACCACTCACTTTTTGCGGTAAACTTAGAAAATGCCGAAAGCATTAAAATTTAGCAATTAAAAATTCCGGTAAACTCACTACCCACTTGTCACTGCTGCACTTGCCCTTGTTTCTGTGCCGTTATGAAACTGTTAATATTCAATAGATTTCAAGCTTTCGATTGAAAAATTGTATCAGCGTAAATATGTTGGCGTAATATTTTGTCTGCTATTGTCGAGTTCTTTGTGAATACAAACAAGTTCGTTGCTTAAGTCTTTCGTGCGTCTAGTCTCAATAACAACGAGTAGTAATTGCAGAGTAAGCAAACCATATGTTTTAAAGTAAATGGTTGAAATATTGACTGATAATGCATGTAAACCGCTTATCGATAATAAAATTACGTACGTAAAGCTAAAAGTCTACTGCGATGACTTGCGCGAAAAATATTCTTCAAAATCAATGCTGCCACTTGCAGCAAATCAAAGCTGCCAGCGCATGTACATTTTCATTAGTGAGCAAACTTTTCAAAATCATTGCCTACCTGCTTTTAGTTTCTTCTTTTTTTTTGTTTGCACTTTTATTTTGCTTCATTTGAAAATATTTTTTTTTTAATTTTTTCATTCAATAAATTACTAAATTTATTTTGTTTTTGTTTGTTTGTATGTGCTGCCACACCTCTCATTACACATCTTCTGCTTTAAAAGCGATTCAACAAATAAAAACGAGTACAAAGTAAAGTAATAAAAAATTTATTTTTCAAAACATCACTCACCTTGTTCGCAAGTTTCCGTTGCGTGTGTTGTTCAGCGTTTTTGCAGCCAACTTGAAACTGTGGCTACTGCCACCAGCACCAACACTGCCCATACTACCACCACCTCCTGCCAAACCTCCGCTGCTGCTGCTAGCGCCATTCAGCTGACTTGCACTCGTGCGAGGTAAACGTGGATTTACAGCACCGGCACGCACTGACGCCCCACTAGTGCCAACACCACCACCAGCGCCACCATTGCCGGCTGCCGAAACAGTGTAACTGTCTATATTGGTGAGTACTGCGCAAGCGCATATGAGCACCAGCAAGGTGATGGTGAATGATGAGCGTTGACTGCGATAACAACTAAAGTTGCTGCTGACGCTACTTGCATTGTTAATTTTCATGTTTTTGTTATAACTGCTTATCGTCGTTATAATATTTGTTGTTGTTTTTATAATAGCCATCGTTATTGTTTTTGGCGAGCATTTAAAGAACCAGTTCTTAGTTTCTGGCTTTTGATTTTTTTGCTTTTCTAGTAACAACTTTTGTTGTAATTGTGATGGCGCAAAAGCGTCATGTTGTTGCTGTTTTTGCTGCTTTTGCTGTTGTTTGACTTGTTGTTGTTTGGCCTATAAGGCCGGCATTGTGCTGTGTAGTATGGTTATTCGTTTGTTTTGAGCGCAATTATGGCTGCTCTTCAATTGATTTATTTTTAGTTTCTTGAATTGATTTTTCTTTTCTTTTTCTTTTTTTTTTTTTTTTATTTGCAAATTTTTTTCAATTACTTTTGTGCACTTTTTTCCAGGTGCAAGCACCTTTTGTTTTCACAACAAATCACTATTTTCACCTTTGTTTTGTATTTATTGGTAAATATTTTTTTTCAAAATAAAATTGAAAACACTTCCCTTGTAATGTATATAATATTACTGTATTTTCTGAAATAAAAATTGGCGCATGAAATATAGTGAAATGCGTTGAAATTAAAAGGAAAAGTTGGCGATTCTCGTTAGTATTCTTTACACAGTTTTTTTTTTTTTATTTTATTAATAAAACATTTATATTTAGTTTCTTGCAATTATCAAAACTTATTCTTTTATCTTTTTTTGAATAAATGTTGCACTATGAGCCTTCCTCAATATTCTGTTAATTTCTTCAAGAAAGTTGTATGGACAATACCTCACATGATTTCCAAAGACTGGTTGAAAGAAGTTCACCTTAAATATCGGTTCTGTAAAAGTAAAGGAATACCTTATAATTCAGTCAACCTTTCCCGGTCTTAGTTCCCTCAGTCCATCGAAATACTCCCTTTCTAATTGTATTTGCGAAAAGGTCAAACAAAGTAGAGAAACACATAAATATATTAGGAAAATGCCCACATCATGGTGTAATAAACAAGACAGGTAAATTTAATATTACAAAATTCTGTTGCATTTGACAATAGGTTAGGTTAGGTTAGGTTAGAATGGCCACCGGTGCGAGCACCAGTACACTTAGGCGCAAAAAGGTCCCATTGTGATACCACGCGGATTTCTCCCCTACTTTTACCAACAGGTCGATTCAGCAAACGTCAGCAATTTTTTAGGTTCCAACTTAGCCAGAGCACAAAGATCGTTAAGGAATTGAGATCCCAGAGATTTCTTCCTCTTGCTCCAAAGCGCAGGACAATCGCACAGAAAATGCTTGACTGTTTCTATCTCCTCTTCGTTTTTGGAGATCCTGCAGTAATCATTATTGGGAGCACCCTGCCGTTGTGCATACGTCCCGATTGCCAACCACCAAAGATATGTCCCACCTTCCAAGTAGAAAGGAGATTTCTGGTGCGTGTCTCAACCCATTTAGGCGACACGAACTTAGTGTGGCAGCAGGATTCAAGATTGCTCTATCTCACAACCGCTTCCCTAAGGAAAAATCACTTTCAAAATGAGCTTACAGGTAGCGAGGGGCAAGCTCAGTCCCTTCCAGGACGACGAAAGTGGAACGGATGTGCCCCCTCTTGCAAGTTCGTCAGCCATCTCATTGCCCCGTATATCCGAGTGTCCAGGCATCCATACCAGACTGAGGGAAGTTTGCTCAGCGATTTCGTTAAGAGATTTGCGGTACCTCTTTACTGTTCTGGGCTTACATATGACAGATACAGGCGCTTTTTATGCAGCCTGGCTGTCAGAGTAAAAAAAAATTTAGTTATACCCGTGAAACCGTGTGATCTACGGCCTCATTTATAGCAACCATCTCCGCTTGAAAGATGCTGCAATGGTCGGGTAGGCTAAAGGATAGATTCCACCCTAGTTGAGGTGAAAAGATACCGCTACCCACCTTTTTTCCAGTTTGTAGCCATCAGTTTATATCTGCAGCTTATCGCTCAGGGCCGGCGGCTCCTTCATTCAATAATCCCTATCCGGGATAACCACCCGGCGAAGATAAATCCAAATTCTTAAGGATGGCTGCATGACAATACACGCGCTCATAAATTTAAGGATTGTATTTAGCTTAATGCCAAAGTGAGCGAAAGATAGATGACAGATGAAAGATAATCGCGTGTGACAAATATCGTAATTAAATTTAAATAGTATAATTTTTCAGTTCTGAAGAACTTTTAAGCTATTAATTTAATAAATTTATTTTCAGCAATTGCTAAGTACATACATACATATATTCATATATGCATTTAATTATATTTACAAGCTTTGGGCACGCGTCGCACGTTAAATTCACTTTTATGTCACAAAAAAACTTTGAAAATTTTGTTTGAGTAAATTAAAATCTTGCTAATAAGCACTTACTAAGTATTCGCAAAAATTTCTAAGCATATTATAGGTAGGCATTTAGCATGGTGCATATAACAGTATTATGGCTTATTAGCTGATTGCATGAAAAATATTATTTTTCTTTTTTTATTTACAGCACTAACGTCGCTCTTTGAATTATTTTGGTAATAACTTAAGAGGCTGTCGTACAAATCACTTTTTGAGAACTTGTTCAGCTGGAAATTGTAGTTTTTATGCGACGCGTCATTGCTGTCATTTCTTTGGTGTTTTTTTTTTTTTTTCTTATCTGTTTTTTACAATTTTTTTTTCGTTTCCAACGCTGCTACGGCGCATTGCTGTTAAGTTTCTGCAATTCGATACTTGGACATTTCTATGATTTAGATTTCAAAATGAAATTTTTATCTGTTTGTTATGTTTTTCGTTTTCATTTTTTTACAAAATTAAAATTCTGTTTTATTTGCAGTAATTTGCATTTATAATTGCGTTAATTAATTTTAAAAAAGTTGCACTATGCTTATAATCACTTTTATAAACGTTTAATAAAACATGCATTAAGGTGCTTAATAAAATGGAATTAAGTTGTTTGTGAATAATATTTTAATGAAAAGAAGTATTTACAAGCATACATAAATAGTGAGTTTGAGAAAAATTAGTACTACAATATTTTTTTTACGACGGTAGCCATAACATATTGCTGCTTTTTGAATACGGATATCACATTGGTTAGTCCCTCGTTTATATTTCTATCATTAAAAAGAATTATTGTTGTAGTTTGAAATTGATCTCTATTTGTTGTCAGCATGCAACGGCGGAAGGTGTTGTGCAATCAACGGAAACGAATCGAGTTTCGGAAGTAACCCAACAAAAACAAATAAGGACGGGACTGTCTTCGACTTCATACCTTTCATGAATGGGGCTGAACAATAATCTTATCCCATTCGTAATCTCCAAATAATGCGCTGTATAAGATAAGATATATATAGTGAACATATGTACATACCTAAACGATTTTAAGATATATATAAAAAATGGCAAAAAAACCCTTATCTGAACGATCGGTTGTATGGGATATATATTATATATATCTCCGATCAAAGTCATTTTTTCATAAAATTTTCTATGATATATTAGAATATATATCACCGAGTTTCACGTTTATACTTTCTAAATTGCGGCAGAAATGACCAAAATCGTCTTATCTAAACGATCGGTTGTATGGGAGATATATGTTATAGTGGTCCGATCCTACCGGATCCGGCAAATGTCTAATATAATACAAAAATACATCCTTGTGTCAAAATTTGAGGGACTAGTTTGCGTTCAAACAGACAGACGGACGGACAGATGGACGGACGGACAGACGGACATGGCTATATCAACACAGTTCGTCGCCCTGATCAATTCGGTATACTTAATGAAGAGTTTATCTTCTATATTTCTCAACGTTGCAAACATCGGACCAAAGTTAGTATACCATTTCATGTTCAATGTTAGTCACGAAATCTTGCAATCAACTCAACGAAAACCAAGTTTGTTCTTTCCCAAAAAGGTACACAACAACATAACAAGTTGTATAAACCGATGCATCACAGGGAGATTAAAACTTTTAACGTTATTTGGCTGACGAAAACCGGCAAATTTATTTTCTTTGCCTGGGTCCGTATCGTGTTCTACGTTCCGTAATCGAAACAGATTTTTTAAATTCAAAGCGCTCTAAAATGGTAAATTGGATTAGTGGCAAATTTGAGTTAGTGAAGTGGATGGAGACTTCATCCATGACCTAGCCAACGAAGCCTCTGGTCTTTTATTATTTACACTATCATTTTGCGTAGAGCTCATCATATATAACTTAATTTATATTAGACGATTCCATATTGGGTGAGGACCTCGAAACTGATTGGTAGATATAAAAAGATCTATAAGCCTTACCGCATATCATCTGCGGTTTAGTGCTCATATTCTCAAAAATAATTTTGTTACATTTCGGCTGATATCTTCCAAACAGTTTGGGCTATCGTAATGAAATTTTGTCTGCAGACCGTCAACTTTTGAAAATAGTATCACAATATTCTCTAGTCGCTCTTTTCCGCGTCTATTTATACACTAGTTAAAGACTTAGAATTCGTGTTTTTCGACACTAAAATTACAGTGATATACACCAGCTACTACTCGGCGCAATGTTGCGCAAGAAAAATTAGTTTCAGATATTAAAGACCTATATTTATAGCTATTTTTTGTACTAAGATGAGCAAAGCTCACAATCCCTCCCTGCCTATACTAAAGTGTGTGTGTGGTTATTTGCCCTTAACGCCCATTTCGTTTAGAGTATTCCTGTGCCCCCTCCCCTCCTTTTCTTCCTATAGCCCACAATCTCCTCGCTCCTCACGCTCTCTCATTTATCAGCCCCGAATTCTTTACCCCCTTTTCCCTATTCCACCCTCTGCCTATCTCTCTTCCCCTTACCCTCTATCTACGTTTTCCTGTATCCCTCCCAGCTCAGTCCCTGTTCCTCTTCCGTCCGTGTACATCTTCCTTTCCCTTCGTCACTGCCTCTGCTTTCCTCTGTTGTGCTTCCTTAACTCTCCTTCTCTTTGTCCCGGTCTTGATACCTTGAAATCTCCTTATCTTTTTTCATTGCCCAGCTCTCTTCAGCTCTTCCTCCTGCCTTATTCAAAATATATTTTTTGAAATATGACGGTCCATGGTTCACTTCCCGGAAAAAAGGTACCTCAAATATTTACCTAGTCAAAGAGGTAGTTTGGTACAAAAATTCAAGCAAATCTCACCCCATATATGGTATTTTCAGGAATGGTCGCGCTCTATAATTTTAATGCTAATGTCAGCTTAGCTTTGGCTAAAACAGAATAATTTCAACAAACTCTTTGGGTATGCTGACCACTCCTAACAGATAGCAGTAATTAATTTATTACGAAAATATTTTTGTAAATTGACTTTTTCTGTAGGCTGTCCTAACATGCTTGGAAGAAATTTTGGCGACTTAGGGCTGTACACCATTTTTTAAGTTAAATTCTTAAGAGACGTTGAGCAAAGTTTATGAGAGTGAGATTGAGAGGTTAAAAAAATGTGTAAAAACCCCACATAGACTGGATTTACCTTAGAGTTCTGAACATCTTAACATAAAAAAAAATATAGAACCGTTTGCCGGGAAAGTGAGAGACAGTCACAAAAAGCAACAGGTACGCATAACAGGTTTAATAGGGGTAATTTCCGTTCCGTATGACATTGCAATGTAAAAGGAATCAGTTGAGAGAACTGTAGCTCTATACTAGTTCTTTATGGTAAAAAATTTTCTATAACCTAAAAAGACCTCGCTATAATCGTGAAAGAGCTAAGCTGATATTTGTAAAGAATTTGCCATTGAAAGCCTTGTAAGCAACATATTTCTGCTTGACTTATAAATCTTTTCAAGTTTTTCTTATTTTTAATGCATTGCTCATCTTTATATGCAATTCAATCAACTATTTTGCATATCAATGAACATCTTACGAAGCAAAGAATAATGTGAGGTATTTTATTTTAGTACTTAAGCTGCATTTTTATTTGACAAGCACAATTATTGTTATGTGTAAAAGCCTGCAGAAACATCAGCTTTGAAAAACTGCAGCAAAACTCAGCAAATGCAAGCGGATATTAATCATAAACACAAACTAGCCAATACTAACAAATGAGCTCGTGCATTCTATCAAAATTCAACTCAACAACTCACCATGCGAGAACACTAAAGACAACAAAAGTCATGTTTGTTTCTTAAGTTTAATGAATTTGAACGTCAACACTACAAAATAATGGTAGAAGTCAAGCACGAGTAGATCAATAATAATATCAAAATAAAGTAAAAGATGTGGTACAAAAAAAAGCTTAAACAAAACCAGCAAATAAAGAGTAAAAAGGTAAAACACAAAAATTACAAAAGCACAAAACCTGACTGCTTGCGGGTCCAGTTTTGATAAAAAAAAACTTACAAAGAACGTTGGCTAGCGCGACTTTAAAATTTGCAAATGCATTCACAATTTTCGGCGCATGCGCGCGCGCAACCTATTGCAAACACACAGCCATACTTAAACATAGGACATGAATGCAAAGGTAATTCAATGCTAGACGCTAAAATTTTTAATTTAAAAGTGCTAGACACTGTCCAGCAAGTGAGCGTAGCTACGGCCACGGTAATAGATAAAAATACTAAAAGACTAGCACACCAAACTATGAGAAACGAGCGGCGAGCTAGAAGCGTGTGGTAGACAGTAGGATGGACAGTTAGTCTGTTGATTTCTTAATAAGTTAGACAAGGTAATGCAAAACCAACAAAGCTTTTTGTAATCTAACGCAAGCACTTATTTTTAATTAAAAAACATTAAAATCGATCCAATGAAACTCACAGTAGAGGAAATCATACTCCTAGGGGGACACGCGTCAATCTGGCACAACTTAAATCCGGATACTGGTAAGAGGATAAACTCTAACTTATCCCCGATTAACGTAATGTGTGTTCTGCATATAACGTGACCCCAAGTAACACCAACTTTTTTTTTCCAATAGCAATGTGAAATTAACATCTAGATTAAAAGAAATAGTTAATAATGCTTCGATGGGTTTTCAAACAAACAAGTTCACACAACACGCACTCTAAAACTGAGAACAAAGGATAAATAAAAAAAAAAATAAATGTGAGGCGCAATAACCTCCGAAGAGATCTAAGGCCGAGCTTCTCTTCCAATTTGCGTCGTGCTCCTCTTGATTTTCCCTACAAATTGGCCGGACGGGACCTACATGTTTTATGCCGACTCCGAACGGCATCTGCAAGGCAGATGAGTTTTCACTGAGAGCTTTTCATGGCAGAAATACACCCGGAGCGCTTGCCAAACACTGCCGAGGGGCGACCCCGCTTAGAAAAATTTTCTTATAATTGAAAAACATTATTTCTAAAATTTTGATGTTGCTTTGCCCGGGAGTTGAACCCAGGGCATACGGTGTGATAGGCGGAGCACGCTACCATCACACCACGGTGATGACAAAGGATGAAGCAGCCAAAAAACGCCCTTCACTTCGTACTATGTATTTTCCAAAGTTATTTTTGAGATTTTAGGTGCTATAACCTCCGAAAATATTTTAGGCAGAGCTTCTATTTCAATTTGCGTCGCGCTCCTTTTTAAGTTTTTCCTACAAATTGGCGGGCGGGATATGCTTGTTTTATGCCGACTCCGAATGGCATCTGCAAGCCAAACAAGCTTTAGCTGAGAATCTTTTCATGGCAGAAGTACACTCGAAGTGCTTACTAAAAACTTGTTTATAAAATTTTTATGCTGCTTTTCCCGGGGCGTGCACCCAGGATCTTCGGTGTGGTAGGCGGAGCACGCTACCATCACACCACGACGGCCGCTACTAGTCGCGAAAAAAATTTCAAAATCCATCTGTAACAATGCATTGATCAACTTGCTCGTAGATGCGGAGCAGCAATCTGGATACAGCATTAGACATGGAAATGCGTAATCAATTGCACGTTTCTCTTCTAGAGCTGGATTTTTGATTAGGCAGTTTCATACCCAACTGACCTCTACTGCAAGTTTGCGCAATTAACTTGGCTAGTTGTTGCAAAAACTTCTAAGATTCGCTATAATAAGTGACCTACCTTAACAGATGCGGATATATTTGGTCTCTAGG
The DNA here is from genome assembly GCF_040869045.1 of Eurosta solidaginis. NCBI lineage: Eukaryota > Metazoa > Arthropoda > Insecta > Diptera > Tephritidae > Eurosta > Eurosta solidaginis. Next base: position 260,972,818 of record NC_090321.1, read on the forward strand.
TAAGGTTAGGTTAGTCGGTTAAAAACTGTCAAACCTGGGTGCTGTTATCTCTAAATAAAGTGCAGCGTAATAACTATAAATGTTCTTCGACATAGGGCAAACTTCAAACCTCGAAAAATTCTCCGACGACTCGGCTACATTCATACCGAACTATTTACGCTCTGTCCTTGCAAAATTTAGGTACTTCATCATGAAATCTCTAAATGACTCAACACTGTTATCTCCATGAAACTAACACAAAGGGGGCTCCCAGAATAAGGAGCTGAACCATATAGAGTCCACTCAGGCTCCAATCATTAATATCTCACCTTCCCCCCCCCCCCCCCCCCCCCCCCCCGCCAAGCGGGCATTCTTATTGGTGTCCACTTCCTGCTCGATAAAACAAACTCAAACAAAAATATCAGCAGTACAATTGCCAGAGATGTGGCACTCAGTAATTTACATCGAAAAGGTGCCCGATGTCATTGCAAACTAGTTCAGGCACTTTAACATCAACTTTAACAGCCATCTGGCTGTATCAGAAGATTTTATACTTTCTAGTACGAGACGCACTAGATGACATTCCGTCAATCGCATTCTTGATGACGTCATCCACCGCATTGGTCAGGCAGCCCAAGCCTTCAACTGACGCCGATCTTCAACCTTGTTCAGTGATACGCGCTACGAAACATCTTTATAAGTGCAGCAGGCAATAGTAGCATCAAATATCTATAAAAATAAAGTACCACTAATGGCCCAGTTGAAAAATCTAGAGACGTGTAGAGACATGGGGTTGTGAATACTGTCTCAGCAACCGATCGTAAAATCAGCGGGCATGCAACACTAGGGCTATAAGTTTGATTTTAACAAATATTGTAAATAGTAATTGGGCCAATAATATTTAACAAATAAATAAAACGAGCCGATTAAAATAAACCAAAACCCCTCAACGCAACCCCACTTGTAGTTTTGAAGATTTTAAATAGCATTCGATTCATTTGTTGATGGCTACTCAGATTGAAAATTTTATAAATTTGAACAAATTGAGTTCGAGTAACTTTCATAAGACTTCCTCAAAACTTTCTTTGAACCAAACCTGAGGATATGGCACTCTTTACAATTTTAGAAAATTTGCAGAGATAAGGTGTTTTTTAACCGGCAGCTCATTTAGATGATTTTCCAATATATGCTGAGCATACCGAGATACGAAAACAGAAAAAGCAAGTAAGGACAGGACTGTTTTCGGCTTTCCCGAATACTTCATACCTTTCATGAATGGGACTGAACAATAATCTTATCCCATTCGTAGTATCCAAATATGTAATAGGCTACATAAGATATGAAATATATAGTGAACAGATGTACGTGCCTAAGCGATTTTTAAGATAAATATAAAACAAACAAGTAAAGGTGTCTAAGTTCGGGTGTAACCGAACATTATATACTCAGCGTGAGATTCAATTGTACATTTCATTTCAGATAAACTACTTTTCTACAAAACACGTGGCTCTGCCCGTTTAAAAAAAAAAATGTCTCCCCATTTCCTCTTACAGTAAAACTTGATAAGTGAAATATCATTAATTCAAACCTATTTTTTGCTAAGTTATAGCTTATTATTCTAGTCTGCGACCCTTTTAAAAATCTTTTATATAAAAGTGGGCGTGGTCTTTAACCGATCTCGTCCATTTTTACTAGAAATATTTTTGCTATAAGCAAAATATGTGTATACAATTTTATTACGTTCCGTTAATTTTTCTTCGAGTTATGGCTCCCGAAACATAGAAAATTTCTTAGTCATAAAAGGGCGATGCCACGCCCATTTTTTATAATTTGAAGTTTTTCCTATTTGTTGTTATAAATCCACTTGGGATATGAAATACCATTGATATAAAGCTTTTTTTTGCAAAGATATAGCTTATTTTATTCATCCACGACCCTTTTAAAAATCTTTTATATAAAAGTGGGCGTGGTCCTTAACCAATGTCGTTAATTTTTCTTCAAACTTTAAAAGTATCATATTCATACGGCCCCGACAGGATCCCGACACACTTTCTTAAAAAATGTGCCGCAAACATCTATCAGCCGCTAACAGATTTATTTAATTTATCTTTAATTTATGGCGTTTTCCCAACAATATGGAAGGAATCTTTTCTTATTCCGCTTCATAAAAATGGAAGCAGGTCTTCAATAGAAAACTACCGGGGCATAGCAAAGTTATCCGCTATCCCAAAGTTATTTGAGGCTATTGTTACCCACCACCTAACATTCCCTATTTCCCCCATAATTGCAAGCTCGCAGCATGGGTTCTGTAAGGGCAAATCACCTATCACCAATTTACTAGAATTTACCACCCACGTTTCTAATGGATTTAGAAAGGGCCTTCACACTGATGTAATTTACACCGATTTCAGTAAAGCTTTCGACAAAGTATCACACCCATTACTTATTCATAAGCTCAGTCAACTCGGTTTTCAACCCCGTCTTATATGTTGGATTTCTTCGTATCTTGGTTATCGTACGCAAAAAGTAATCTTTAAAAATACACTTTCTGGGGTCATCAATGTTTCTTCTGGTGTTCCTCAGGGCAGCCATCTTGGTCCGATTCTGTTCTTGTTGTTCATAAACGATATATCTGGTACAATTAAATACTCAAAAATCTTGATGTACGCAGACGATGTAAAACTTTTCAAATCATGTGCCTCGGTTGAGGAACATTCCTTGCTTCAAATGGATTTAAATCACTTGGTTACCTGGTGCAATGTAAATTATATGCCGCTCAATCTCAAAAAATGTAAATTCATGTGTTTTTCTAGGAGAGTTTCGCCACCAGCTTCATATTTAATTAACAACTATAGTCTAGAAACTGTAAATAATTTTATTGACTTGGGAGTCATGATGGATTCCAAACTTAGTTTCAATCTTCATATTAATGCTACAGTGAATAAAGGCAAAGGTGTTTTTGCATTTGTTAAACGGTGGTCAAAAGAATTTAACGACCCTTACATAACTAAAGCACTTTTTACAACATTAGTTAGGCCAATATTAGAATACGGCTCGATAATTTGGAATCCGCGTTATCAAGTCCATGCAGACAGTCTCGAATCAATACAAAAACAATTTTTACTATTTGCCTTAAGAAATTTCCTATGGGACTCTTTAACTAATCTTCCACCTTATACTAATCGATTAAAGCTTATCAATCTTCCAACTCTTGCTAGTCGAAGGGAAATGCTTGGTGTGATATTTATGACAAAACTTTTAAATGGATCAATTTCGAGCCCACTCCTTCTGAATGAAGTGAACTTTTGCGTTCCCTCTCGGACATCGAGACACTTCAAACCTCTTCTGCTGAAACAATGTAGAACGAATTTCGAACAAAATGAACCTTTTCGGCGTTTATGCCAAGATTATAACTCTCACTCAAACACATTTGATTGCTCGGACTCCCTTTTTTCTATAAAAAAGATTGTTCTCACTTCTCTAAATTAATGTATAATACGTTTGCTTCTGTTCTCTTTAAGTATTACGCTTGGCTGATGAAATTTCTTCTGTAGCTGAGCAGTCTCAGATCGTGACGCTTGACAAACCGCTGCCCATCAAAGACTCGGCAAAATAAAAAAAAAAAAAAAAAAAGTTATTATATATATATATAAATCGATCGCGTGAACAGGATTAGCCTGGTTTCATTGGGCCACTTGAGGGCAGCGCGCTGCCACAACGTCCATTAAAAAAAAAAAAAAAAAAAAAAAAAGCATTCCCTAGAGTAAAGGCACTCTCTCTGCCGAATTTTGTTATGATAGGTTTAACGATTTTTGATTTATGATTAATAATATTTGTAATATTGATTTTATCACACGCCACGCCCATTTTAAAATTTTTTTCAAACTTGTATCAAGTCTCAATATCAGTCCTTGCGTCAAATTTCAACATTCTAGGTCTATTATTTACTAAATAATCAGGTTTTTTGTGTTTCCCAAAATGTTATATATATAAAAAGTGGGCGTGGTTTTCATCCGATTTCGCTCATTTTCAATACCAATCAATTATGGATCCAAATAAGCTAGTGTACCAAATTTTGTGAAGATATCTCAATATTTACTCAAGTTATGGTGTTAACGTGCAGACGGATAGACGGACGGACGGACATAGGATAGCATAGGTTAGGTGGTAGCTGCTCTGATAAGGATAGCTCACTTGGACAACACGAAGGTTCGTTGTGATACCACAAACACCAAAAATAACGGTGACTTAGATCTAGCTACTTAGAGAATCGTTGAATATATCCTCGGGAGATCCAAGTGAGTCGCAACCGAAGTACTTTCGCCTAGTTCTGGTAAAAGCTGGACAATCAAGCATAAAGTGATTTGGTGAATCCACCTCATCATCCTCCATACAGCTGCAGCAGGATGGAGTTTCCAGTATAATGATACGTACCGCATGGATACCCATGGGACAGTGCCCTGTCAAAACCCCAATGACCATTGATAGGTGAGCCTTAGTGAACCCAATTATTTCAGCAGACCTCCTGCCATCCACTTTTGACCAGAAAGATCTAGCTACCCAGCAAGACGTGGTATCCGCCCAACGTTTGCTGAGCTGACTCTAGGCCCAGCTATGGAGGAGCAATCCACAGGTGGCCAGCGGGATCCCGAAATCCCTACAGCCATCTTCATCCGGTTCAGTTGTACCTATGCGGGCTAAGAGATCCACTTGACAGTTACCCGGGATATCACTATGGCCCGGGACCCAGATAATCTTAATTGTAAAATAATTCGATGCAATCGCAAGCGAGGTCAGGCACTCCCAGACTACCCTCGATCGCACTGTAGTTGATTGGATGTTAAATTCCCTAACCGTAGTAGCATTGGATAGCGTTCCATCCACCGCATCCTTAATCGCAGCAACTTCCGCTTGGAATACACTGCAGTGATCAGCCAACTTAAACTTGCGGCTTAAATTTAGCTCTTGACAAAAGGCCCCCCACCATCCTTTCCATCCAGCTTCGACCCATCCGTGAACAATTTAACCGGTCCCATGCCCCAGAAAATTCCTCTTCCCCACTCGTCTCTCGGTGGAATGACTGTGGTGAAGGTTGCATAGGGAGCAGTTATCGGCATACAGTAGTCCGTTCTGTCCGGGATAAAGTCGAAACTGGTAAGAAGGCTAGAGTGTCCGCGGTCAGAAAGTCCATATCCCATATCACGAAGCCTGACCAACGACCTTGCCGCGGCCTCCTTTCCCGCAATATCTACTGGGTATATGTTCAGCATGACCTTCAGTGCCAAGGTATGTGTTGTTCCGAGAGTGCCACTGATACCGATCAGCGCCGTCCGTTGCACTGACACTAACATTTTGGAGGTGCTCGCTGCGTCCAGTGCTTTCCACCAGACCAGCACCCCATATAGCAGAATCGGTTTGACCACCATCTCATAAAGCCAGTGTACTACTCCTGGCGAGAGTCCCCATGTCTTTCCGATAGCCCCTCTGCAGCAGTACAAGGCAATGGCGGCCTTCCTGGCCCGATCTTCCACATTGGGTCTCCAGGACAGTTTATTGTCCAAAACAATCCCCAAATATTTAACCCTATCAGAAAATACCAACGGTACCTCTCCAATCGATGGAGTTCTGAAATCGGGCATCTTATATCTCCTTGTAAAAAGAACCAATTCCGTTTTTCCGGGGTTGATCGCCAATCCACATGATTCAGCCCACCTAGCCACAGTATCCAGGTATCCCTGCAGAACATCGCACACAGTGCCCAGAAATTTGCCTCTGACTAGGATAGCGAGGTCATCTGCATAGGCAGCCACCCGACAACCATTGGCTTCTAGCTCCACAAGAAGCTCGTTGACTACCACAACCCAGAGGAGAGGAGATAGGACACCCCCTTGTGGCGTACCTCTGCACACCTTCCTCTTAATTATGGCCCCTCCCCACTCCCCTGCGACAATTCTGCCGCATAGAAGTTTGCTAATAAATTCAAGCAGAGCCGCCTCGACTCCTAAACCCACCAGATCTCTTTCGATTGCCCCGGTAAGACATTATTAAAAGCCCCTCGATGTCGAGAAAGGTACCCAGAGTATACTCTTTGTATTCTAGGGACCCCTCTATTTGCTTTACAATCGAATGGAGAGCCGTTTCCGTCGATCTGCCCTTGCAGTACGCATGCTGCGAAGCCGACAGTAAACCCCGAGGTATCCTTTCCCGTAGGTACAGGTCAATCAACTTCTCAAACGTCTTAAAAAAAACGACGAGAGACTGATTGGCCTGAAATACTTAGGTGATACATGAGAGCTTCTGCCGGCCTTCGGAATGAAAATAACCCTAACCGTGTGCCAATAATTCGGGATATAGTTAAGCTTGAGGCAGTTAGTATAGATGATGGCCAACCAGCGGCAGGAAATCCCCAAAGACTTTTGAAGTTGCGCAGGAATGATTCCATCCGGGCCCGGAGACTTATAGGGCTTGAACGACCCTATAGCCCACGTTATTTGACTTTCCCGTATTGGAATGGCAGGCACTTCTGCATGGCCAACGAACGCCGCGCTACTCATCGACCAGTTCCCACCATCATCCTTCAGATACCCGAGAGGAGTGCGATTCCTATAGAGTATTTTTCTAAGCCTTGCGGTTTCATTGCAGAACGGAAATGGCTCAATAAATTTTTTTTTTTTTGGTACTGATAATTTTGATATATGGAAATCTATATCTGTCTCGATTCCTTTATACCTGTGCAACCAACCGTTATCCAATCAAAGTTAATATACTCTGTGTGCAAAGCACGCTGAGTATAGAAATAGGTATGTAGGTACTTTGTGTGAGGATGCAAAGTTTCACGTTTTTTGTGTTAAAAAAGGGGCAGAAATTACAGTTTGTATGGGGTATATATTGTATATAAGACCGATCTATACAACTTTTCAGACAACAATGAATGCCCTATACGTAAGCACACTGTGAAATTTCAAGCCTCTAACTCTTACAATGGGGCAGTAATTACGAAAAGCTTCTTATCTGAACAATCGGTTGTGGGAAATATAAGCTATATATACTACCGATCTCTTCCATTTTTTCAGGCAATGTGTGCAATATTTGCAATATACGAAAGCATATGGTGATGTTTAAAGTTTCAATCTGAAAATTTGAGGAAGATGTAACAAAAGTCCTCTTTTCTGAAATATCGGTTGTATGGTGGATATATGCTAAGTGGCCCGATACGACTGGTTCCGATAAATGTCTAATCCGACACCTAAACGCACCCGCTGACAAAATCTTATCAATATATCTCAAAAACTGAAGGACTAGTTTGCATACAAACAGACAGATGGACAGACGGACACGGCTAAATCAACTTAGCTCTTCATTCTGATCATTTCGGTAAACTTATTGGTGTGCCTATCTCTTTTCCTTTAAAGAATTACAATTTTGAGATTCTTGACAAACTTAATATAATAATTAATTTTCATGAATGGTATAATTATGTAAGAAAAATTGTTAAATAAAATAACTAATTAAAGTATTTTTAAAAATAAATAACTCTTGGAATAAAAAAAAAAATAGATTAAGCGAATGTCTGCTATCAAATTCATTTGATATGATTGCATTTCTATGCGGAATAATATTTTTGGCTTCTTATGCTTTAAGTGCACGTTTCTCTGCTTTTTGTTGTGACAGATACACAAAATGGCAATCGCAATTGCTTTTGGTATGATTTAGTTTCAGCTTATTTACAGTTAACATTTTTTTTTTTTGCTTTTTTATAATTTCAATGTTTGGGTTCCATTTTTTCCTCTTTTTCTATGACGTTCAAGTTTTTGTTGGTGCAAAATCTTTGTTGCGTTTACTTTTGTCTTTTGTTGGCAAAATCTGCACTATTTGCACACAAATACATACCAACACACACATTTGTGCACTTATTTAATGTGCATACATAAGTTTTAATGGATTATTTTCATGTGCGCTAAGCGACATAATCTATTTATGCCACACAAGCTTTTATATATATATATATTTTTTTTTTTTTTTTTTTGTCACAAGTACACAAACTAGAACACATACATTCACAATCACTGCAGTATACACAGGGACTCATATATAATTATACAATTGCATTAAAACGCATATGCATTTCATGCAGACTGGTTTTTTCATTATGTTCCATATGTTGTTACATTTCCACCAATTTGAAAAATAATATACCAATTTGTTACAAAAAAAATATTTGATGTTATTATTTTATGTATTAAAAACATTTGTCAATGGGATTATTTCATTATTATTGCACGTTATCCAACCAAAGAGGTGCTCAGTTCTTCGAGTTGGGTACTGAGGATTTAAAGCAAAATTTCAAAAATTCCAAAAAAAAGTTTAATCAAAACAAGTAAAGGTGTCTAAGTTCGGATGTAATCGAACACTATATACTCAGCGCGGGCTTCAATTGTACATTTAATTTCAGATAAATTACTTTTCTACATAACACGTGGAACCTCCCGTTCAAATGTCTCCCCATTTCCTCTTAAAATAAAACTTGATAAGTGGAATATCATTAATTCAAAACTATTTTTTGTTAAGTTATAGCTTATTATTTTCTTCTACGACCCTTTTAAGAATATTTTATATCAAAGTGGGCGTGGTCTTTAACCGATCTCGTTCAATTTTTCTAGAAATATTTACTGCTATAGGGAAAATTTGTGTACCAAATTTTATTACGATCCGTTAATTTTTCTTCGAGTTATGGCTCCCGAAACATAGAAAATTTCTTAGTCGTAAAAGGGGCGGTGCCACACCCATTTTTTTAAATTTGAAGTTTTTCCTATTTATCGTTAAAAATCCACTTCGGAAATGAAATACCATTGATATAAAGCTCTTTTTCGCAAAGATATAGCTTATTTTATTCGTCCACGACCCTTTTTTTAAACTTTTATATAAAAGTGGGCGTGGTCCTTAACCGATTTCGTTAATTTTTCTTCAAATCATTCCTTATGTAAAGGCAACCTCTCTGCCGAATTTTGTTACGATGGGTTTAACGATTTTTGATTTATGATTAATTATATTTGTAAAATTGATTTTATCATAAGTGGGCGGTGCCACGCCCATTTGGAAAAATTTTTTATCAAGAGTCTCAATATCAGTCTACATGTCAAATTTCAACATTCTAGGTGTATTATTTACTAAATTATCAGGTTTTTTGTATTTTCCAAAATTTTATATATATAAAAAGTGGGCGTGGTTATCATCCGATTTCGCTCATTTTCAATACCAATCTATTCTGGGTCCAGATAAGCTAGTGTACCAAATTTGGGGAAGATACCTCAATATTTACTCAAGTTATCGTGCTAACGGTCGGACGGACGGACATGGCTTAATCAAATTTTTTTTCGATACTGATGATTTTGATATATCAAGTCAATATTTATCTCGATTCCTTTATACCTCTACAACCAACCGTTATCCAATCAAAGTTAATATACCCTGTGTGCAAAGCACGCTGAGTATAAAAAATTGTTTGATTGATATTAAGGGAGTACAGAAGTACAGAAGTAAGTGGTGTTGGAAACGTTGCTATAGAAAATGAAAGCTATCGATCGTGAACAACTTTTTTTTGGTTTTAAATTCTTTGCATATTTTTTTTTGTTTTGACAGTATTCATTTGCTATTCAAAATTGAAAAAATAAAGTACGGTTTTTGAAGTTGCGTATTTGCCGTAGCAAATGCATAGCCGTATATGTCTTTGGCGTTTTGTGTAAAAACACTACACAAATTTGCAAAGGCAACGATGTTAGGCCATTTGCACAAAATCCTGAACTCCCTTATTGCAAATTTTTTTTTTAATTTTTTTAAGTTTTTTGGGCATCAAAGTTTGAAATTAAAGCTTTTGTGAAAACGAATTGATTTGGGTTTTTCACAATTAAAACGAAAATATAAATAATTAATATTTCAAAGAAATAAAAAAAGTGTTATTAAATTTTCTTAGAGCTCTCTTTCAGATTTTTTCATTAGAGATCTTTTGGAAATAATAGCTTTTGATTTTTTTTATACTCAGCGCACATTGCACACAGAGTTTTTTAACTTTGGTAACATAACGGTTGATTGTATAAAGGAATCGAGATAATCAAAATCTTCAGTATCGAAAAAAAAATTCGACTAAGCCATGTCCGTCCATCTCCATGTCCGTCTGTCCATCCGTTAACACGATAACTTGAGCAAATAATGCGATATCTTCACCAGATTCTGTATACGGGCTAATCTAGACCCAGAATATATTGGTATTGAATATTAGTGAAATCGGAAGATAACCAAGCCCACTTTTTATATATATATACTAGCAGACTCGGCAGACGTTGTTCTGCCCTAAAGTTGGCCTATCTGCATACATTTTCAAAAGCTTTTTCCGTCTAACTCTGCCCTAACCCTCTTCACTTTCCCTAATCCTTTAATTCACTCCTCCCTCCGTCTTTTCCGCTTCATCTATCTCCATCTTCGTCTCATTCTATCTCACTCTCAGTCTATCTCTTTTGTTCCAGTCCTAGTCCCAGTCCCACTTCGAGTCTCAGTCACAGTCCTAGTCCTAATCACAGTCCCAGTCCGTCATATAGATCGTAAACACTAATATAGGCTAATTGTATATATATGTAAATAAGTTTGTGGGTATTATTAATTCATGTCTCTGTTTCGTCTTCGCACGCATATTTATCAGTTTTGCCAGGTTGATGCGACTAAATCGAATATCACAATGAAAATTACTTTAGAGGTCTCAGCAACAGCTTTCATTTGATATCCATATTACCCATACATTCTAGAGGTACCAGGATCCACGTTTTGGCCTATATCTCGAGATCCTAGTCACCCAGGGGTATGAAAATTACCCTCTACTAAAGCACTCATCAACAGCTTTCATTTGTTATCCATATTCTATAAACACATTCTAGGGGTACCCTCGTCTACGTTTGAACAAAATCGAGTGACGCATCTCTTCAAACTCCGGCGACCAACTAACACACATTTTAGCGTTTCCTTTTATATATATAGGTTTTTATTTTTCACACTTCACTATAATATTAAAACGAAATGGAGATATTCATTGCTTTTGAAATTCGGCTTTAAAATTGCACATGGAACAACTAAAGACTCCCCTGAATTAAAAAAAATGTAATAGTACTTCTAAATCGCGGGCCCCCTCAGAAACCCGGTCCGGGGGTAATCCCCCACCCCCCCCCCCCTCTCGCCAGGCCTGGTGATGTGCTATACTTGATATCATTCGCTATAATATTTTTTATTGATGAGCAGGTTGTTTAATTACACACCAAGCAATTACACGGAAGTATATCCGCACCACCTGAAAATATGAGTGCCGCTGCATATACGTAACATTTTATTATTTCGTATAAACATTTAAAAAAAATTACAATAAAATAATATTGCGAATATAAACTGAGATATAACCTACCCTATATTTCAAGTTAGATCAAACTACACACGGGGACAAAACAAATTCAAAATCGGTTCAGAAGTTTGAGAGTCCATCGTGGACAATCATAGTGACACGTGATTTTTATATATAAAGATTATTTTGGAATGCACAAAAAACCTTATTACTTGTTGGTAATATACCTACTCATATTGAGACTCTTGGTAAAAATATGAAAACATTTCTTAAAACGGGCGTGTCACCGCCCAATTGTGACAAAATCAATTTTATAAAAAAGTATTAAACATAAATCAAAACCGTTAAACCTAACATAACAAAATTCCGCAGAGAGCTTGTCTTTACTATAAGAAATGCTTCGAAGCAAAAGTAACGAAATCGGTTAAGGACCACGCCCACTTTCATATAAAAGATTTCTAAAGGGGTCGTGGACGAACAAAATAAGCTATATGTTTGAAAAAAAGAGCTTTTAATTGATATAATATTGGTTTTCCCGAGTGGAAGAAATAGGAAAAAATTAAAAAATTTTTTAAATGGACGTGGGTGGCACTGCCACTTTTTTGTCTAAGCAATCTTCTATGCTTCGGTAGCCATAACTCAAAGAAAAATTACCGAACTGTGATAAAATTGGGTACACATATTCTCCTTAGAGCAGACAATTTGTCTAGAAAAAATGGATGTTATCGGGTTAAAAACCACGCCTACTGTTATATAAAAGAAGTTTAAAAGAACGTAAACTAGAATAATGAGCTATATCTTGTATTAGTATTGTATCCATGATATTGCACTTGACAAGTTTTATTGTAAGAGGAAATTGGGAGACATTTTTTTTAAATGGGCGGTGCCACGTGTTATTTAGAAAAGTAATTTATCTGAAATGAACTGTATAATGCAAGCTCACGCTGAGTATGTTATGTTCGGTTACACCCGAATTTAGACACCCTAAATTGTTGTTTTTTTGGGTATGAAGATAAAACATAAATAAATGCAAGGTGTGCTAACCTCCGCAGAGGTTTAAGGTCGAGCCTCTCTTCCAATTTCGGTCGTGCTCATTTTAATTTTCCCTAAAAACTGGCGACACGGGACCTACATGTTTTATGCCAACTCTGAATGACATATGCAAGGCAGATGAGTTTTCACTGGGATACTTTTTATGACTGAAATACACTCGAAATGTGTGCCAAATTACTGCTGCCAATTAAACCCGCTTAAAATTTTTGTTTTAAATTTTCGATGTCGGCTTATACGGAGCTTGAACCCAGGAGAGTTACGCAATTATTTTCTTCTTGATTTATTGTTTTTTTTTAACAATAGGTGGTCGTTTTCGAACAGTTTTGGTGTATTTTTCATGAAACTTTTAGATTCTTTCAATATCTAGACAAAAAATAATTATTATTTTTTTTTCAAGGTATTGTTAAAAAATTTATTGCAAATTTGAAAATTCGCATTATTTTTAAATAACGTAAGCTTAAGTTGATCTTAAACATTTTTTTTAATATTGAAGGGATTGCTTACTTGCATTATAATTTTTATTCAATTCTCTTGTTCGGATTTGCTCAGCAACATCTTTAAAAACTTTTTTCTGTGAATTTATTTACAAATCATTTAGAAAAGATCGTATACGGTTATATGTAATCTTTTTTCCTTTTTAACAGTAGCTACCCTTTCAAACAGTTTTGTAATATGATATGCATTCTTTGTAAATATTGTTACGAATATTAGCAAAACTAAGGAGTGCTGCCATCTCTAAGCCGATGCTAAGCAGTGCCTTGCATGCACATCCATAGATCAATCATTATGTATCTACATAAACGAATCAATTATTATGTCTACATATATGTAAGTACACGCAGCTGAGAGTAACGCACAAGTACATGCAGATATCTTATCTGAAATACTCCTAAAGTTATGCAATTGTGATTGTGGAAGTGTCGCTCACACATACAAGCGCATGGGGTATGAGAGAAGCTATAAAAATTATACATTTGTAGTTTTAGATGAGAAATTTATAATTAATTAAGTAAAATTCTGGAAGCGCCTAGAAGATGCCACGAGGAAATCACAGAGTATAAAAGCATCAGCGGTAGAGGCGCTATGGGCAATTTTCAGTTAAGCACGCTATCTGTCGGGCAATAGATCAGTTTCATTTAAGCTATCAGTTTGGTTATTAAGCCAGCTAGTTGCAAAGTATAAGTGTTATTGTGAAGTACTTTAATAAAGGTCATTTTTCCAGTCATTATTCAATATTGGAGTTATTTAGTCAACAGTTTAGCGATACGAACTTAGCAAAAGGGCAAATAAGAGGATTTGCAGTAAAATCGTTACAATATAAACAAAGGAAAAAAATGATACGTTGGAGTTTAATTAATTTTCTAAATTATTTATGTTGTGATTTTCAAAAAAAAATTTTTAGAAACATAAAAAAAAATGAATGCGCATATATTTTTCAATATTTTGTTACAATATTTACTTTCAAGACTTTAGGTTACCCTATTATTTAAAATAGTTGCTTAGGGGTTTCAGAAAAAAATTTGTCAAATTGTGTGAATTTTTTGAGTATCTACTTAAAAAAAAATTAAAACAATTTTTTAAATGAGTCACAAAGTGTCAATAATATTCATTCGAATATCCCATCAAAGTTTTTTCTGATTAAAAAAAAGTTTTTCAAATCATTTTTTCCCGTGTTTTTTTTCAAGCTTTGAAGATTTTCGGATTTTTTCAAAAAACACATTTTTGAAATAATTTTTTTAGTTTTGTTTTTGATATATTTATAAAGTTATTTTCTTTTTTCTTTCAAGCGTTACGCATTTTCAAACAGTTTTGGTGTATTTTTCCCAATCCTTTTGAATTATTTCAATACTCCGTTTTAAAATAGTTGCCTACAGTTTTCAAAATAAAATGTGTCAAATGGTTTGGGTTTTTTGAGTATCTACTTAAATAAATTGAAAAGATGTTTACAAAAGATCTCATTAAATTTTGTTTCGGAATCACAAAAATGTTAAAATTTGTTTCCAATATTTTTTTAACAATTTAAAAATATTCTTTAAAAACTGTTTTCTTTTATAATTATAAAAAAAAAAATTTAACAGTGGCTTATAATATTTAAAGTTTTTTGACCTTTTTCCAACACGTTAAAAAATAGTTTTCAAATAGTTTGTATTTGTTCAGCTAACTACTTAAAAAGATTCAAAAGATTTTCATCAAATAATCGCTGAAAGTAGGCTTCAAACACTCGTTCGAAAATCCTTTCAAAGTCCTTTTTCCTTCTTAATTTCAAAAAAATTCGATAATTTATTTAATGAATACTTTTCCAATATTCGAATGCTTTTTTGATATTTTTATAAAATTATTTTTGTTGTTTACGGCCTTTGGATTATAACTTGTATTTGTATATTCTTAATAAAACATAAGAATATACAAATATTTGGCCTAGAGCTCGTTTATATTTAAAAAATTTTTATAAAATAATTTCTCTACATAATACATAGTTAACTGTTGTCTTCAAACACTGGCAAAGTTCAAAGTTGTTTGTATCGAAATCGCATACAAAATGTTTTCAAATACTTGTTTTCATATTTCATTATAATTATGTAACCTTGATTATATATATAATTCGAATTTTATATATATATATATATTTTTTTTAACATTTTAAGTCAACCTTTTTCAAAAGCTCCTGTGCGTTTTCCTGTCCCTTTTGACAAAACACAGCTAGTTCAACTTAAAACAATCATTAATTTTTTTAACGTTTTTAAAACCGTTTCAAAGAAACTCTGAAATGCTTTCTCGTTTTTTGAGCCTTTCTTAATTTTTTTATATTAAGATTTTTGAATAAAAAAAATTTTTTAATTTATTTTGATCAAAAAAAGACCTAAGTTATTTACTTTTTATATAATTTAGTCAAACTGCTGTTTCAAAATATTGCAATAATTTTATTTTGATTAAAAATCATTGTCAGATTTTATAAAAACAAATTTTGGGTAGCATTTTATATAAAGTTTTTTTGAATGTATTCTTCGGAAAAATTATAATTTTTTTTAGATTTTTAAAATTGTTGCCAATATTCATATTTGTTTTATTACTTTGTTATAAAATTATATTTATTTATTTTGTTTACAAAATTTTTTCGAAAGAAAATTCCCAAAAATTTTCTTTTCAATAGGCTGTTCAAAATGTTTTCTATTTCAACACGTTCATATAAGAATCAGCTATATGTCTGCATGTGTGTAGCTCTAATCGATAATAATAAAAAAATGTTGCGTATACGCACCGGTACCCGTCTTTTTAGGCGATGTGTTTTTCTTAGTAATGTCGCCCGTCGGCAGTGAATTGCAAGAACTCCGAGTGTATATCTACCATGAAAAGCTTCTCAGTGAAATTCAGTGTAAAAAATGTTCTACCAATTTGTAGGAAAAATTAAAAGGGGCACGACGCAAATTGCAAAAGAATATCTGCCAATGTCTCTTTGGAGTTACATCTATCGCGCCTTGCCGGGCCTGGCATTTATTTTTGATTTTTATTGTATTGTACTCAAAAAATCTAGTTAGAGTTTATTCAAATTTTTTAGTTGGATCTCTAGCAATGCATTCAATCTTAAACAAAGGTTTCCGACAGACAGATTTTAAAAACCATTAACTTTTTTGAGATTGCCCAATTTAAGCCTGAATGATACTACGAACTGCAAATATCTCAAAAATGGATCGTTAAAAAATTTAACTCAATTTCAGAAATCAGTTACTGATTTTATGTAATATTCCGGTAATAGTGACATCTAGTGAACAAAAAAAGTTTTATTTGTAATGTTGTATAAAAAAATAACAATATATAAACAAAAATGTTTTAAAGAAATTTAAAAAATTAACAGTATTGCTGAAAAATTATATATCGCAACGTTCGTTTCAAATTTATTTTTTAATTGTTTTTCATTTTATTTTTTTTTTAATATTTTTTTAATTATTTCTATTTTTTTTTTATTATTAATTTTCTTTTTTATAGATTTTGTATTTTTAATATCCATTTTTGTGTACATTAATTTTCCTTAAATGATTTTTAACCATTTAAAGACTTTGGCTTCCAATTATTATTAATATTTTCCACAATTTCCAATTCCTTCTTTTTTCTTTCCTTACACTTCGTTTATTTTTCACAAGCAATTTTTTTTTTTTCATTGCTTTCAATTTTAATACTTCATCCCCTTTATCACATTTGTTTATGGCTGCTGTTAACAAACACGCAAAACTAGTGGCAGAAAACAATATAAATGCAGCAGCAAATAAATAAAATTGTAAGATAAAAGAAAAAAAAAACACAAAAAAAAGCAATAACAAAGATTAACAACTTCAGCTAGCGATCGAATCACCGATAACCTCGACGCGATATTGAGCAACATCCAAAGCCGTCACTGTTAAGTATAGAGCAGTTGACGTTTTTAACTGATTGGTCAACTCTGCTATTATTATTATAATTTTTGCCACCTCTGGCTATAATTCAAGCATAATTTTGTTTATTCGTTTATTTAAATAAATTAAAAACATTTTATTAAAGTAAGTTCATAGCTTCAATTTCATATTTCACGCTTTATGTTGAAAAAAAATTTTTTTTTTTCAAATCATTATAACTTCATCATGCACCAAACCAAGTTGAAAGCAATATTAAAAAAACTTTATCTTTACACACCAGAAAAGACTTTTTAGCAACTTTATTTTATTATTTAACCGCAACGTTCAACCGCGTCTTCAACCGCACGCTTTAATGGTCGATACAATTCTGTTAACAACAGTGCCGAAAACGTCTGTTGTTAGTCGCATGCGCATAGCTTACCAAGTCAACTTTTGAGTCTGGTAATTATTGGTGGCATTGGCTGACTTGCTGGTGTGGTACTTGCTGTGGTGTATTTTTTTGGTGAGCGTGTAGCCGCTGTTGGGTGGTGAATGCGCATGCGCCAATGTTTTGTTGCAAGAAAAGCAAGCGCATATTTGACTTTTGCTTTTTGGCTTTGTTTCGCTTTCCGCGCAGTGCAAAATTGTTTTTCTTTTGAGTTGTTTTGAATGTGTTTTTGCAAAATTTGTTTTGTTTTGCAGTTTTTCATTGAAGCCTTATATATTTACAATTTTATCTGTTATGTTTCTATGTGAGTGGGAAAACAGCGAAGGGCGCCAATATTTTTTGTTTTTTGTAACCCAGACTTTGTAATGGCGGCCGCTGTGGTATAGTGGTAGCGTTCTCCGCCTACCACGGCGAAGATTCTGAGTTCAAGCCCTGCGCAAAGCAACATCAAAAATTTAGAAACAAGTTTTTCTAAGTGAGGTCACCCTTCGGAAGTGATTGATAAATACTCCGAATATATTTTGGCCATGAAAAGCTTTTCAGTTAAAACTCATCTGACGTTCGAAGTCAGCGTGAAACATGGACGTCCCGTCCCGCAAATATGTACGAAAAATTGAAAGGAGCACAAAACAAATTAGAAGAAAAGCTCGGCTTAAAATCTCTTGATGAGCCTGAAAGGATATCGCCAGCATGGGCTTTAGCAAAGCTACCCAGGACACCAGAAGCAGTGCAGCTAAATTAAAACTATTCTATTTACAAATGTATGCGAGCTGCGATGTAGTAATAACTCATTAAGTATAAATAGCGTAAGGTTATAATGAAGAAAAAAAGTAATAATTGTAACTAAATCCTCAATCAGCATCGAAGTTGGTAGTTGATAGTTTTAACGGTACATACCTTATATGGCTCAAAAAATAAAGCGATTGTATTCGGTACTCAGTCAATTCCTAAAGCAACCTCGTTAATCCACTGCAAAAACACATTCACTTTCAATTTTTGCATCTCACTCAATGCCTCAAATACTCAGTGACTCTCAAATGAGTGCTTGATCGCATGCAAACCATAATTGCAGCCACATTACTCACCTCATTCATATATTTGTCTCCAATTCTTTCATTTATTCAGTTTTTAAAGTTCTTATTATTAGATTTTAAAATTCGAGAGGATTTTGTTTAACAGCCGATGGACCAACAACTTCTACAACAAAACTTACCAGTGCGTCGGCAAAGTTAAGTTGCTTCACAAGTTTGATGACGAAAGCAAAATCCTCGTTTTAAGGTTTTTATTTAAGCTCGCCTTTCAAAATGCTACGCTTTGTTTGCAGCGAAATTGCTTTTTATGTTAACTGTGGGTTTGCTGTTTATCTAACTGAGCAATGTTATTTAACCGCTTTGTTTTTGCAGCGAATTGGAAGCAATTTATGAATGATTTACCTCAATCCATGGCAGAAATTTAACGAGCGCAGTAGAGCTTAATAATTGCATAGATATAAGCTCTGGAGTCTGCAAATTAAAATAAAATTTAACAACTAAGGAAGGCTAAGTTCGGGTGTAACCGAACATTACATACTCAGCGGCCAACTACAGCTAGCAAAACTATTAAATTACCTTTTTTCAAGTGGGCGGGGCCACGCCGATTTTCCACAATTTTACTTATTTTCTATTCTGCGTCATAAGGTCAACCCACCTACCAAGTTTCATCGCTTTAACCGTCTTTGGTAATGCATTATCGCACTTTTTCGGTTTTTCGAAATTTTCGATATCGAACAAGTGGGCGCGGTTATAGTCCGATTTCGTTCGTTTTAAATGGCGATGAGTATCCAGGAACTTACATGCCAAATTTCATCAAGATACCTAAAAATTTACTCAAGCTATCGTATTTACGGCAGACAGACGGACGGGCGAAAATGGATAAGTAAATTTCTTGTTTCGCCCAGATCATTTTAATATATAGAAGTCTATATTTATCTCGATTAATTTATGTCGTTGCGGGGTACCGTTATGCGAAGTATACAAAGCTAATTAGAGACTAAAGACTGCAATGCAATAATATGATAGCAATGACAAAGATAACGTCTACAATAGGAAATGTAAGAAGTGCGAGCTGCAGGAAGAAACGTCTGAGCACGTTTTGTGTACGTATCCTGCGCTCACGAGGTAAAGGCTCCAGCTGTAAGTGACGGTAGAGCTGCCAGATTTCGAGGCAGCAATTAAGCAAGGTCCTAGAAATCTTCTAGTATTTGCCAAGATAACGGAGTTATTCCATAACATAAGTTAGGGCACCTGAATTTGGTTCTTACGTTTGGTTTTCGAACAAATTTTGGTAAAACTATGTACACATTCAGTCTATGTGGGGTCTTTATTGACGAGCCAGTTCAGCTTAACCTAACCTATACAGCTCCAGAAAAAAACATAAGTATCATGCGTTCGACGGTTACTCCCATCACCCAGTGAACCATTATTATCCTAAATAGTGAAAATTCTTTTTTTTTTTTGTAGCAGTGCTTCGCACAATTGAACAGCTGCGCTCACTCCTAACAGGATCTTAGAAAAGAAGATCAATATTATTTAAGCACTTAGTTCGGTTTTCATTTATGTTGGGCGAAGTTTGTCTGCACACTTTACATCTGGGTTGCAGTGCTCATCTGGCAGTTGAAAATCAAAAAATATCACTCCGCTGGTTTAGAACGATATTTTCATAACCTGACCTCCTTTATGGCTGTTAATATCGCCTGAGAGCCGAAACAATGGCTTGATATCCCTATACTTAAGGATAGATACAAATCTTTCATGTATATACCACTGTTCACATTTTTATTAAGCTTGAAATCACACCAGAAGACGGTCGTGGACTCTCGGTCTAAAGTGCAGATATCGTGACATTCGTTTCTCTCTGGGATTTTAAACAAGAATTTGTAGAGACATTCGTTAGAGCATAATCCAGTTGACGTAAGTTTTCGGTAATGCTTGCCAGAATTGTGAAACGGGCTGAACTCCCTTCATTCTAACCGCATGACAAAATTCTTGGAGTTTATCATAAGTGTCTATCGGAAAGAGTATGTGTATAACTTCCATAGACTTTATTTGTATTGAGGGAAGTACACCTGATATAAGCATTGATGCTGACCTCCTTGGATCTTCCACACTAAGCTTTTTTTTAATGCCAAAAACAATCAGACCATTACGTTTGGCTTTTCAAGCCATATTTTACTGACGTCTGTTTTTCAAGTGGATGGAAACTCCAGCCGTTTCTCTTCAGTTTGCTGTCCAAAATAACGCAGAGGTACTCAACCTCTCATGAAATTTTGTAGTACCTGATAAATAGAACCATTTTAGTCTTCGCAGCATTGACTTTCATGATATTTTCACGCTACCAGTCCTCAACGAAATTTAATGCATTCTGCAGTAGGTCGCTTGGAGTTGGCGGATATTTTTTTGTTGTTATTAAAACTAGATCATTGCTTTAGGCTCTACAGTGGAGAGGATTACAAACTACCTCAAACTATGCCCTTGGGTGCGTATATATTAAAAAAAGAAATTGGTTGGATGGTTTTTATCTTTAGAAATTGGTTCACGAGTTCAAGATGGGGCTGATCTAGCTCCATCTTCAGCAGCTAGTCAATTACCGCTTGTGGATAGGCTTGTCATAATACAACTCGTCTGCTATTTAAAAGACAGCGCTACTAGCTCTCTTTCCGAAGGGGAAAGAAGACCATAGCTCAATTCAGTTTTAAAACATGACAGAGGACTATATTATCGATAGCATGGTTTCCCTGGGGATCAGTCCAAAATTTTTGTCAAAGTTATAGACTCAGTCAAGCTCGATAAGATGCTAATAAAGGCAGCCAAAAGACTAGCAGAAGAAGTTTGCTTGCACAATCCTTGAATTTTACACTTTTTGAATGCTGAAGAAATCTGAGCACTTTCAATTAAATACTAGAAGCACTGAACGGCTCTCACTTCTTCCTAAAAAAAGTAGCACTAAGCAACCTTTCAGATATATTATCTCATTAATGAATGCAAATAATTTTAAAATTTCGGCATAAAAGTAAGTAGAATGGTTCAACAGATCTGCATCAAAGCGGGCCAATAAATAAATCCTAATGGTTGGAACCATAATTGGACGGATTGGGTTTTATCGCCCAGATGACAGTTCTTAAGCAGACAACTAGGAAAAGGTTGGAAACCTATGTGTAATTATTAAGGTGAGATTAGCCATTGAGCTTACGTTGTTTAAGCAATGGTACACGCGGTCACACGCGGCCGGTAATCTCCAGTACAGCTGGGCCTGATACAATGCCCTCACTGGAGGATATTCTCAAGGAGGTTGTACGCTGTATTAAGGGCTGTTCAATCGTTGTTCGGAGATGTAAAGGACTGTAAATGGGGTAGTCTCCTTTTCCAGCTTCTTTTGTTTTTTAGATGTTGCTGCTGAAATTCGTCCACATTATTAGTCGCAGGTCAGTTTATGGTTGCTTTACTTCCAGGGAAGGTTTCGACGTGTACTTCTAGCAGTTTATGCTTGTAATGTGTATCAACTCAGAGCTCTTTGTTACCAGCTAGAGTCTGGTCTGTGGCTGCCCGCTTCTGTGTGTACCATGCCCCGGTTGCATACCAACGCGCCTGCAAACTCCAAGCAAGCTGCAACGCAGTAAGGCTGAACGCCCAGGCATGGGGAACCATCCCCGAAAACGTATGTTAATTAGATTATACCACATCGATTCTCTCTGTAGACAACAAGTTCTCAATCAGAATCCCAGAGAGGTGCGTGTGGGATAACGACACTAACCTAGACCCAGAGAGCACGATCATCTTCACGGATGGTCCCAGGCTCAACGGTAACGAGGGTAGTGCAATTTACTCATAGGATATTTTCTTTCCCTAAGCATAGTGCTGCCAAGCCACTGTAGCGTCTCCCAGGCAGAACTAACTGTCGTAATGGAGACCGCCCATTGGCTGCTATCTAAGAATCCCACATCCGTGACAATTTACTCTGACGGTCAAGCAGCAATAAAATTCCTCGAGGGCAAGAATACTTCATCGAAATTAGCAACAGAATGCAGACAGACTCTAAACGAACTTGCATCCCAGCTGTTGTATGTGAAACAGCTGTTGTATGGGTCCCAGGTCACAGCGGTGTGCCCGGGAACTGTGCCGATGAACTAGCGAGGAAGGCTAATGAATAGATAGATTTAAGCCATTACTCCCCCTCTTGCTGCGTGCAAATAGTGGCTCACATCGTTTTTTACCCAGAAGGCAAATGCGCGCTGGAACTCACATGCGCGGTATCCAAATAAACCTAGCCTCGTGTAAATGATAACCAAACTAGGTTCCTTATTAACCTCGACCGTCTCTGCTTGAGTTCACTGATTGGAATACTAACGGGGCAAAGCCTGATGGGAATACATGGCGAACGCAATTGTTGGAGCTGCGGAGATAAACAGGATATAGAAAGCGTCGAGCAAATCCTCTGTAAATGACCTGCTCTGGCCAGGATACGTATGGAATATCTGAATAAGCATATCATCGATGGCTTAGCAGAATCTGACTCTGCGGAAATCGAAAACATTTTATGCTACATCAAAAAGACAAATTCAAAATCTTACACATCTAAAGGAGAAAGGGCTATAGCCCAAATAGTGGTGTCACAAGGGGCAGCCACTTTAACCTAACTCAAACCAATGCGCTTGCGTTACAGTTTTTAAATTTTTTTAGAACTTTAATAATTGAACTGCTTTTTGGAATGCCCCCTAAAGTAATGGAGAATGATTAATGACATAGCAGACACTTTCATGAGTTAGCGTACAGATTAGTTTGGCATGTTTTCAATAAATGTAACATCTTGTGCTTTCTGTAGTGACAAATTCAATTAGTAAAGCATTTTGTTTGAAACTCGATAAAAACTGTGGCATCTTAATCAATTAAGACGCGAGTTAAAATATTTCCTGGCACCAAGTCTAGCCAACACCCACAGACATTTATATAATCGAACAAGTAAAATTGGTATATAAATTTGTACGTTCACTCATTGATTTAATTTTTGTCACATGCATTTTATACAAAAAAAAAATACAACAAAATATTTTGCACGAACGCTACCTTTTTGCAATCAATCATTGACAAATTGCATTAGAAAAATTAAACACTAACAAACAATAACAAATAACGCATAACTAACAAATAAAATAACAAAACAAGCAAATGGCTTTAAAAAAAAAAAAAACACTGTTATCAACCAAAGCCATCCGTTTGTAAGCAATGTTGAACGAAAAACGTGGCAGCATAGACAGCATGCAACAATGGCAGCGTTCTTTTGACAGCTAGTTGTAAAAAACATATAGAAGAATACTGGGAAGTATGAAAAACAAAAACACCAGTTAGAATAGATACACAAATTAGGAATTCGTATTAAATATACTAGGAGAATTGATATATTGCGAAAGAGTGGAATTGTTATTCATTAGAAAGCTTCTTCACCTTTTGTAGGAGCACAACTTATGGTGTGTTTGTGCTCGGTAATACTTTTTATGATAAATAGTAGAAGTGTTATATTCTGCACATCCCGCCTGCATACGTAATGGCCAAACATATCACGTTGGTAGCTGCAACAAGGCTTAAGACCTCGGGGCTGGAGTGCAAGCGGTCATAACAGTATAGCGCCTTATAATATCGGGAAAATGGAATATATGGTCGCTGTTATGAGCTTCGAAAGAGATTGTGGGCCACAATTGAGCCTGAGAGTTGGCGCCAGGATGCCGAAATGGTAGAAAATACTAATTATGTATTCTGATGTTTCTAAATTAAAGAAATGGCTCGGATATGCTGTTTACTGTGTTGATACAGAAAAAAGTAATATCGTTCAGGCGAAAATTATAGCGGTTAAGAAAACAGCAGAAATTCTCGAGCAAGCGTGCTTAAGCTGCAGTCGCGTCTATATATATATTGGTAGACGGGCAGCGATTTAGGCAATAATATCACACAGTAATTCATCAGGAAGTGTCATTAATAGCAAAGAAGCATTGGAAAAAATTCGCTCAGGCTGGAACATACATCCATAATGGGTTCCCTGGCAAAAAGAGATAGAAGGTGACGAAAACCCTATGAACCCCAGCGGGTTAGGGGGCTTAGAATACATCCGCGGTAGGTATGTCTGTCGTAAGAAGCGACTATACTACCAAATTGATTCAAGAGGTTGTGCAGCGCAATCCTCTCAAGGGGATGCCAGCGCAATATATAGCTTCTCCAACCCAATTGTCAGCCACACCTACCCGTGGCGAATCATGTTTCATTAACAGCCCAGGCTCTGGCGAACCGGAACTCCTGATGGATCTAGGGGGTGGGAGGGCGATATGGCCTAGAAGGTTTCATGTGGTCACACCAAATCGTTCCCGAGATGGTCGTACCGGATCTGCATCCGGCAAAAGATCATAAACATTGATAACACTCCACAAGGCCTTCGGGGAGTGTCCTTATCGCTACAACAACAACAACAACAAAAGGCCGATGAGTTGGCGAAGGAGAGTGGAGCACTTGCTGAGCTGACGATAGACGTCCCAATCTATTTGGGAGAAATGAAATGGAGACAGGAGTTGCATATAATCCATTAAGCAGGAAAAGCGTGGACACAAGAGCGGGGCTGCAAAACTTCTCACATCATGTGCAAATACTGCGATATTAGACTTACAAAGTGATACGTTTCCCTGCACAGAGAAGACTTTAAGCTCACGACGGGCATACTAACTGGCCTCTTCTGGAATCACATGTCATAAGTAAGGCGCTCGTCAGGTCAATGAATGCTCCAGCTATTGGGGGCTTCAGAGTTGCTAGCTCAGCATTTAGACAGCAATCAAGATAGGTCATAGAAAACTTCTACTATATGCCAAGAGGACGGAGTTAATCTATTCCTTAAGTCCTGGCACCTAATTGGAGTTCTACCGTTGGATCGTCAAACAAATACTGGTAGCACCTTGGACACATTCATTCTATATGAGGTCTTTGTTTACCGGCCAGTTCAACCTTAACATTACAAAGAAATTATTTTATTTATTGCAACTTTTGCAACTTGACTGCAAAAGATTAAAGCTCATGTGACAACATGCAACATGGTGGCAACAATTGAACATGTTCAAATTTATTTGCACCAATGCACTCCCTAAATATGTAGCAACTTTTTATTATTATTACTATGTTTTTTTTTTTCATAGCATAAAGGCAGCACAAGCTGCAGCTAGCAATACGCGAGAGAACAAAGGCCAACAGTAAAAATCAAACGCACAGCATGTAAGCCAATCGATCGTTTGATAGAAATTCAAATATTCAACGTTTGTTTTGATGCTGCAGCCACTGGCATTGCCTGTTATTTTATTGTTGTTTTTGTACTAGTTACCAAAGCCACAAAAGCTACTACTTAAGTTTGGGTATGCTTGCCTATTTGCTTGCTCGCCCTCTAGCCAGTTAAAGCCATCACTCCATTTCCCATCGATCTCTCGCAAAAGCAAGCAATTATTCGCACACGATTTTTGCACCACAATCGTAATATGTACACGCATTTATATGTGTGAGCAGTGGCGTAATGAGGTTTTCTTGCGTCCGGGGAAAATTTTTTTTGGCGCCCACCCTGCCTCCCCCCTTATTTCCAAAACAATATACTTTTATATTTTCAAAAATTATAAACCAATAAAGTCAAAGGCTGAAGATATCATCTATAAGTAGACTATGATTATATTTTGCAGTCACATATTTCTATAAAAAGTTCTGTTCCATCGGATTATGTATTATAAAATTCACCCAAGTGCTTACAATTCGTTTCTAAGTCGTCATTATCCATTTTTCATAACGGGAGAAATTTCACATTATGCGGAAAGACCAACATCTCTAGCCGATTCTCCGGGCATTTTGCGGCGCCTTCTTTCTTACACGTTTTACTATATCAATATCCAAATTTTCACAAAGAGACTTCGCTTTTTCTATTGCTTCTTCACAGAGAGTGTCTCGAATTTGGATAGTTCAGTCGCTAATGATTTATGCTTCTCTAAAATGCATCCCCGGATTTTGTAATCTGAGCTGCACACGGTCAATCATCCTTAAGATTTCATACCAGAAATAAACTAGCGTTTTCTTTTCTGGCAAAATTGTTACGCTCTTTGTACGCCGCGCTAGAGTTTTAAATATATTTTGTTCTATTCTAAAAAGCAGGTAAAGCCTTTACGGGGTATTTCGTTCCTTTGTGAAAATTGTTGCCTGCTCGCAACGCAAAAGCGCTACACTTTTACCCTGCATAAAAAGCGGTGTGGCAGTGCAACTCTGCAAAACAGCTGATCGTGACAATTTATTTTTGTAACTTCACAAATTTTTAGCGAAGAAAATTGAAATGAAGGAAATAATTGGTAATGATTTTTTCTTATCATTGACAGCGCGTTTGTGAAAATCAACTAATACATGGGGTAGCCTTTTAACTCTATTAAGGCTTTGTCAAAGCTATTTATTTCAGAAAAGAAAACGCGATAAAATTTAAATGTGAAAATAAAAAATGCTTCTGGTGTCACTTGTGGGGTTAGTGTCTTCTGCTAATTGTTCTAAGTTTATACTACATTCTCTAGCCTTTTTAGTATAGAAAATTTTTTCCAGAAATCAATATTTTCTAGAAATCAGTTATAATACAAATACAAATTATCCAGGAAATTCTGATTTGCGGACCATTTGGCGCCGCCGTGTGAGCAGCGCCCGGTGCAAGATGCCGGCGCCCCCCTCGCAACGCCACTGTGTGTGAGTGCACTCCATACAGTGGAGGTCATAATATTGGTACAGGTGTGATTGTTTTACTTTAGTAGGACGGAAGGCTGGATATGAAAAATGTGTGTGGTTTCTACCGATTTCGCCCTCTTTCTTAAGAAACAGTAAGGCCCATTTTTTCAGTGCGAGTTTAAACTACAGTTAAAGGTGACTAAAGTTTAAACATGCCACTATGGCCGCTTAAGCCGAGATGCGCACTATTATTTAATGTTATCGACCAAAGTGGCAAGGTTAAACTCTAGTCAACTTTAACTAGAGTTTAAACTCGCAAAGAAAAACCTGGCACTAGAGTCACAAAAATAGTGTAGTTATAAACCGCAAGATTATTACATTAGCCATGATCCCGTCGCATAGATCCTGGAAAGTTAAATAATTTTGCATGTAAACGCAACAACAACAATTTCAGCCAGATAAATGCAGATAGAAGTCTAGCTCAATTTGTGAGCCAGATAGTTTGTAAATTTCTGGTCTATAATTTGGCAATGCCGCCTTTAATAAACTTACTTTTTAAAAAAATATGTCGCTGCTTGACCTTTATTTCTGCCTATCACAATTCATGTGCACACAAATATCACGACCTCTACTTCTCAAGACTCCCAATGATCCAGAGCATTCTCACGAGAATTTAGCGTGATACGGAGCTGTAAAACTCACTGGATGATGGCTTATATCTATCTCGATTCCCCTATGCCATTGCGTATAACCCTTACCCAATCAATGTTATAATACATTTGGCAATGAAAGTGCCAAAAACCATTGTACTTAGTTGTAAAAGCTTTGCAAAGGCTCCTGAACGCTCACACTCAAGGTATATGGAGAGCAAGGAAATACTGAATTTCTTAAGCTCCGCATCTATTGAGTAGGAACGGCATACGAAATAATCTAGCGTCTCTGATATCTACACATATGATCCTTGCATATAAAGCATAGATGCAATTGGACAAGCTGAGTCGACTAGAAAGAACCCATAAATTTTAGCTTACCTCCTCTTAAAAGTGGAGGAATCGAGTTTTTATGATAAACAAAATATCTGTAAAGAAGTCATTTTTGGCTCTCGAGTTGGAATATGTGATAAATGCGGATCACATGGTTGTTGCTATTGTTGTAACCACAAAAACTACCAGAAGATTTAGTCAGGATTGCAAGACACATACATATATCCATTAAGCTCTGGTAAAAGTTCCTTCTGGTACTGAGCCGACCACCGCGTTGGCGATATTGCTTTACCCCTAGAGCATTCCGATCTCTCAGGTACGCCTTATGGATGACGTGCTTTAATGCTGAAAATTATTGATCTATGGTTCAACTGAACTCAACATACAGATCATTGTTGTAGTGAAAGGCGTTCTATATAGCTAATATTTTTTATACTTTTGTCAAAGATATGCGGCCTAGAGGAGCCTTCGCCTTCAGGACCTAGTAGGAAATGCCTGCTAAACTAGACTGGAGCAACTTTAATTTTGACAAATCAGTAGCGAAGGCTATTCTATAGCACCATAATCTTTTTAAGAACCATATCATTTTGCACTGTTTTAGAGAGACTAATAGCAAGTAGAAGCACTCTCCCCCTTGTGAAACTTTCCACTAAAACTCCTTATAACTCCAGGTTATTAGAACTGGGAAACCTCACACGTATTGAAACTCAAGGTAGTGGATGTAGTAATATAAGGTTACCACACCAGCCTTCAAATATGTATACGTTATTCTGTATTGATTAAAGCAACTCAGTGAAGAGTCGACTCATCATTCAACCAACTATCAAAAGAAGCGTATTGAAAATTGTAAGAGCTAAGCATTGGTTTCGAAAACATTGTTATCGGCTTGATATCGGTGAGGTATGTACGTGTTATCGATTTAATATCGAAGTGACATAAATTTATTGTCGGTAAACTAAATTATAGAAGATTATTTTATCGACGGATTCTTGATTTTAAGTCGGTTTATCGGTTCTTCATCTAAAAGTTATCAATTTTTCATGGGAAAATTTTTGGTTTATTATCAAAAAAAAATTTTTTTTATCGAAAAGTGACCTATTAGCTATCTTGGTATTACTAGCTATCGCTTTTATTGACATGTGATTAATTTCTTATCGATAGCAATGTCATCGACGGCTCATTAATTCGGAATGAAACGTTTACCGACAGCACTTAAAAAAAGGTATGACTGTGGGTGGGTCGATCGGTCCAAAATAGATTTTCATATGAAGATTTTCAAGACGATAAATATATTTTTAGTCCTTGCCAGAAATATCGATTTCTGCCAGCGTGCACTGGGCCTGCTCGTGTTAGTCTAAAACACAAAAGTTTCCTAGACGTACGATACCCTGCAGAGAAAATGGAAAACAATCACACAAAGCACCAATTTCCAACTACAGGTCTGAACTGGTGATAATCGGATATAGAGCGGGACAGTTAGCAGTCACACTTGTACTGATCGCGCTAAAGTCCGAGCTGTATGTATTTATATACTTATTTATTTACTGCTCATTTCTGCTATCCAAAATTTTTTTCAACATCCCACAGAGGAGTCTACGCAATCACGAGACTTTCTGGCTGGACACGGTTAGAACAAATTACGCGTCTAATATTCCGATTTTAAGAGCTTTAAAAGAGTTTAATGCTCTTTCAGATCCTGTAGGTCTGGATTTTTCCTCCACAAAACACATATTTAAATCGATATTAAATGATTTATATACGTAAAGTTTTAGTTAATTTTTAGTTTTTACGCTTAAATACTTGTACGTCTATTTTATTTCTTGTAATCTGTATGAAAATTTTTACATTTTCTCGACTAATACGAGATAAATAAATAAACAACTAAATATTTAAATTAAAAATTCAAAAGGTGTGACTATTTCAGAACCACCTACTACTGAACCTGTTCCTAAAGTCAAAGCTATTTTGCGAGGGGACAGAACTAGTACTAGTTGTAGTGCACTTCGCTGCAGGGTTGCTGTAACTTTTGTATGCCCTCCACTGTTACTAAGTACAATACATAAAAATGCGTTTTTTTTTTTTGGCAACTTATTTCGATTGTTTCGCGCGCGTGTTGCACTACATAGTATCGACGTTTCTGTTGTCATGCGCTAAACTATCAATTTTGTTGCTTAGGTGTTTGTTGTTGTTGCTATTTTCTGTTGGCGCTATTTAATTTGGTGGTGTGGTCACTTGTTGCAGAACTGAAGTCAATCGACAGTCATTGCCCTAGTTTTTTTTTTCCTTTTCTTTTATCTCGTTTTAATTTTATTCATTTACAGTGATCGATTTGTAACGATGTACTTTTATTAAAACTACCCTGTAGGAATTGAGATTCGCATATTTAGGCCTCCGGAAGGTGAAATGGCTCATCATTAGCATGTGGTTTTATATTTCATATATGTATTTAATTGTGTTAATCATATATGACTGGTATAGTTTTTATACTAACTAGTATCAAAATGCATATATCTGCAGACGACTACAGTAGTTTCGTCAGTTTCTATTTGTTGTTGCAGCGATAAAGGGAATACCCGAGGGCTTTGAATGTTATCGATGTTGATGGCCCTTTTCCGGATGCAGATCCGGTACGTACCGGTAACAATCACCATTAAGGTACTAGCCCGACCATCTCGGGAACGATTTGGTATGACCACATGAAACCTTCTAGGCCATAATGCCTTCCCACCCACTAGATCCATAAGGAACTTGGGGTCGCCAGAGCCTCGGTTTTCAAAGAAACAGGATTCGCCACGGGTAGGTGAGGTTGACAATGGCGTTGGAGAAGCCATATATTGCGCTGGCAACCCCCTGCAAGGGTTGCGCTACACAACTCCTTGAATCAGACAGGCATACCTACCGCGGGTATATTCTAAGCCCGCTTGTCTTAATGTACTATAGGGGTTTTCAGTATGTGCATATTTTTTTGATCTTTTTTTCAAATGGCACAGTATAATCGAAACATTTTTAATTTTTATTATTTTTAAAATTACACAGTTAATTATCAGTATGATCCTGTCTTCGAGTAATCTTCAGGCTCGCCAAAGCGTGATGCTGCTTCTTACACATGTCAATTGACGCAGAAATCTTTTGGGACTTCGAAAAATTCCAGCCTCTACACTTGCGTCCATCTTAGATTCGAATATTATTATCAACTGGGATCATACCTCTTTTACAGTCACTCCTTCTTTGAAGGATAGTAATGTTAATACTGCTATCCAACTTCAATGAGGACTATTATCTATTTCCACACTAATATGCCTGCTAGAACTAGATAAAGATCGCAGCATTTAAAATTCTTGAGTATTGGTACTGTGCGGAGCTTTAGTAAGTCAATCAGAAACAAATTTTAAAGTAACTTTCTTTAGGCTGATGAAACTGTAGTTCTTCCAAAGAACATCCACTACACTATAGCACCATAAGTCGGCACAGGAATCTGATGAGAGCAGTCCTCCAAATGGTGTTGCTCTTAATAAGTGATAACTAATCAATGTTCCCACCGTGGTGTGATGGTAGCGTGCTCCGCCTGCCACACCATATGCCCCGGGTTCGCACACAGGCAAAGCAACATCAAAATTTTAGAAATAAGGTTTTTAAATTAGAAGAAAATTTTTCTAAGCGGGGTGGCCCCTCGGCAGTGTTTGGCAAGCGCTCCGCGTGTATTTCTGCCATGAAAATCTCTCAGTGAAAACTCATCTGCCTTGCAGATGCCGTTCGGAGGCGGCATAAAACATGTAGGTCCCGTCCGGCCAATTTGTAGGGAAAATCAAGAGGAGCACGACGCAAATTGGAAGAGAAGCTCGGCCTTAGATCTCTTCGGAGGTTATCGCGCCTTACATTTATTTTTATTTTTTATTTTTTAATCAATGCTCCTGTTAGCTGAGGTGATATCTAGATTTTCGGAAGTAGTGACGGGATAAAGTTCTGTATTGGTTACTCCGCCTCTGCCCCTGCCGCTTCAATGCCTTCCACGTCTACAAACTATGACATAGTATTTTTCCACTAATTACACGAATCCATGAAGCACAGTCTTTGTAGATTTCCCTCTCATAACTCATACAAAATTCCCTTATGAGTACTTAAAGTCGAGGGATGCGAGATTTATTGCCTAGGCATTTTGCCCTTCGGACAATATTTTGTACATTAACACGCCAGGTGCTTCCTACTATGTTGTTTTCTGATTCAGAAAAGTTTTATTTGAATAATTTCCGACAAGTACCCAGTCAAACCTTCCTGAGTCCTTAGGCGCCTCAATTTTCTCGCAATATTCTTGCCAGGTTTTTGTCTTTACAATACATACGGCATTTGAATGTTCACTTAGGGAGGCTCTATACCCCTGAAATCTCTTCTTGAAAACCTCTTGATCTTAAGTCTCCAAGCTATTTATACCACCATAGAAAAAGGTCTCTTTTCCCCTCAAGATTGGACTATCAGGTAAGCTTTTTGAACATTTCTTATTGACATCTAATCCGGCACACCTCATATCCCTTTACTGAAAAATCCTGAAAGTTCATTACTGTTGACGTTAAGGGCCACCTCCAAACTTAAAAGTTCCCTGAATTGGGAAATAAAGGGGTAGAAGAGTTTCCTTTGTGACATGCACAGACGAGGTTTGATATTAAAGTATCAAAAGAAGCTCATCTCGTTAATTTATCTCACTTTAACCCCGCAACAAATACCTGGCGTTTGCTACACCTCCCAATGATGGGACCGGAGCTATACAACCGCTATACCGGGATCTAGTAACACATCATCACCTGGCTCAAACCAATTGAGCTAAGCTAGAAGTATGTTGATAGCGTGAATCTCCTCAAGCTTATCATTTGATACTATTGCTGCTGGGGAATTTTTTGGTTTGCCCTCACCGATGGCGAATTTCAACTTTTTTTCGCTGGACCTGACTGCAGATCAGCAGAGGCTTGAGTTGGCCGTCCCTCGCTCTTTGAAAATGTTCAGTAAACTATAGACGTATCCGGGTTCTGCAGCTTAAGGTTCTTAGTAAGTTTCCACTTTGATTTCGGGTAACGAAATGCACTCCCGTGAACTCCTTGTAATTTCAGAAGTCAAAAAGATCTTTGACAAATGGAACAAATGCATCTATGCAATGCATTACCTTAGAAATCATAGCGATAAACCGACCCCGAATTGTGTAACCCTGTACTACTGGCAGATGTCAGTCAAGGCGGGGGTAAAACTTCACACGGCTTAAACTTGTCTTTCATCATTGCTTCCGGCATTTTCCAGCTGAAAACTGAAGCACTAATTTAAAAGCCCTCAATCTACTTAAACCTTTTTATACTCAGTTGAGCAGAGCTCACAGAGTATATTAAGTTTGATTGGATAACGGTTGGATGTACATATATAAAGGAATCGAGATAGATATAGACTTCCATATATCAAAATAATCAGGATCGAAAAAAAATTTGATTGAGCCATGTCCGTCCGTCCGTCCGTCCGTCCGTTAACACGATAACTTGAGTAAATTTTGAGGTATCTTGATGAAATTTAGTGTGTAGGTTCCTGAGCACTCATCTCAGATCGCTATTTAAGATGAACGATATCGGACTATAACCACGCCCACTTTTTCGATATCGAAAATTACGAAATGAAAAAATTTCGAAAAACTGAAAAAGTGCGATAATTCATTACAAAAGACAGATAAAGCGACGAAACTTGATAGATGGGTTGAAATTATGACGCAGAATAGAAAACTAGTAAAATTTTGGACAATGGGCGTGGCACCGCCCACTTTTAAAAGAAGGTAATTTAAAACTTTTGCAAGCTGTAATTTGGCAGTCATTGAAGATATCATGATGAAATTTGACAGGAACGTTACTCGTATTTCTATATGTACGCTTAATAAAAATTAGCAAAAGCGGATAAGGACCACGCCCACTTTTAAAAAAAAAAATTTTTTAAGTAAAATTTTAACAAAAAATTTAATATCTTTACAGTATATAAGTAAATTATGTCAACATTCAACTCCAGTAATGATATGGTACAACAAAATACAAAAAAAAAAGAAAATTTCAAAATGGGCGCGGCTCCGCCCTTTTTCATTTAATTTGTCTAGGATACTTTTAACGCCATAAGTCGAACAAAAATTAACCAATCCTTTTGAAATTTGGTTTGGGCATAGACTTTATGACGTTAACTGTTTTGTGTGAAAATGGGCGAAATCGGTTGATGCCACGCACAGTTTTTATACACAGTCATCCGTCTGTCCTTCCGCATGGCCGTTAACACGATAACTTGAGAAAAAATCGACATATCTTTAATGAACTTAGTTCACGTGCTTACTTGAACTCACTTTATCTTGGTATGAAAAATGAACGAAATCCGACTATGACCACGCCCACTTTTTCGATATCGAAAATTACGAAATGAAAAAAATTCCATAATTCTATACCAAATACAAAAAAAGGATGAAACATGGTAAGGTAATTGGATTGTTTTATTGACGCGAAATATAACTTAAGAAAAAACTTTATAAAATGGTTGTAACACCTACCATATTAAGTAGAAAAAAATGAAAAAGTTCTGCAGGGCGAAATAAAAAACCCTTAAAATCTTGGCAGATATTACATATATAAATAAATTAGCGGTATCCAACAGATGATGTTCTGGGTCACCCTGGTCCAAATTTTGGTCGATATCTGGAAAACGCCTTCACATATACAACTACCACCACTCCCTTTTAAAACTCTCATTAATACCTTTAATTTGATACCCATATCGTACAAACACATTCTATAGTCACCCCTGGTCCACCTTTATGGCGATATTTCGAAACGGCATCCACCTATAGAACTAAGGCCCACTCCCTTTTAAAATACTCATTAACACCATTCGTTTGATGCCCATATTGTACAAACAAATTCTAAGGTCACCCCTGGTCCACCTTTGTGGCAATATCTCGAAACGGCGTCCACCTATGGAACTAAGGATTACTCCCTTTTAAAATACTCATTCACACCTTTCATTTGATACCCATATCGTACAAACGCATTCTAGAGTCAACCATAATCCACCTTTATGGCTATATCCCTAAATGGCGTCCACCTATAGAACTATGGCCCACTCCCTCATAAAATACTCTTTAATGCCTTTCATTTGATACACATGTCATATAAACACATTCCAGGGTTTCCCTCGGTTCATTTTCCTACATGGTTATTTTCCCTTATGTTGTCACCATAGCTCTCAACTGAGTATGTAATGTTCGGTTACAACCGAACTTAACCTTCCTTACTTGTTAATAATGCGTTCCGTCACCTCTTGTGACCGATTACGCTTTAATTTTGTTATTGTTTTTTAGCGACAAAGATACTCCCTGAAGGGCAATGTTATCGATGTTAACCTTGCTTTGCCAGATATAGATCCAGTACGTTTTGGTAACAAGCACCACTTAGGTACTAGGCCGATCATATCGGTAATGGTTTAATATGACCACATTAAACCTTCTAGGCCACATTGGATCCCACCCTTTAGTTTCGTGAGGTCCTTGGGAGCGCCATAGCTTCACCTGTCATATATGTGTATGATACATTTATATTTTTAACAGGATTTACCTCCCATATGTGAGGTTGACAATTGGGTTGACGATACTCTGAAGCTATAAAGCCCTGAATTGCGCTTATCAATGCCTTGAAGTCTATCTCTTATTATAACTCATTACATTTGTCAACGGTGGCCGCCGTGATGTGGTGGTAGCGTGCTCCGCCTCCCACACCGCGGGTCCTGGGTTCAACTCCCAGGCAAAGTAACCTCGATATTTTGATATTTTGGATTTGGAAAACACTTCCAGTGAATTTCTGCCATGAAAAGCTTCTCAGTGAAAATTGATCTTCCTTGCATATGGCTTTCGGTGTCGGCATAAAATATGTAGGTCCCGTCCCGCAAATTTTTAGGGGAAAATTAAAAAGCAGAGCGATACAAATCGGAAGAGAAGCTTAGCCTTAATCTCTTCGACTACTGCAGTTTTTGTAGTTGTAGCTTTTACTGTCGTGGCTGTGTTGCGGTATTTTTGGCAAAGGAGACTAATACTCATTGGACACTACCACGCCACACGGCTTGTTTTTGGCTATTTCTTATATTATATATTAAGCCATCAGGAATAAAGGCTTCAGCAGATTCCAAGATTATTTTCAAGTTTTTCAGGAGGCAATGCTACTGGTACGCTTTCCCTAGTATTCAATGTCGATAAAAAATAAGCAAAAGCAAGTAAGGAAGGCTAAGTTCGGGTGTAACCGAACATTACATACTCAGCTGAGAGCTTTGGATACAAAATAAGGGAAAATCAATATTTAGCAAAATTAACCTAGGGTAACCCTGGAATGTGTTTGTATGACATGTGTATCAAATGAAAGGTGTTAATGATTATTTAAAATGTAGTGGGCCTTAGTTCTATAGGTGGACGCCTTTTCGAGATATCGCAATAAGGGTGGACCTGGGGTAACTCTAGAATGTGTTTGTACGATATGGGTATCAAATTAAAAGTATTAATGGTGGTTTTAAAAGGGAGTAGCCCTTAGTTGTATATATGAAGGCGTTTTCGAGATATCGACCAAAATGTGGACCAGGGTGACCCAGACCATCATCTGTCGGGTACCGCTAATTTATTTATATATGTAATACCACGAACAGTATTCCCGACATGATTCCAAGGGCTTCTGATTTCACCCTGCATAACTTTTTCATTTTCTTCTACTTAATATGGTAGGTGTCACACCCATTTTACAAAGTTTTTTCTAAAGTTATATTTTGCGTCAATAAACCAATCCAATTACCATGTTTCATCTCTTTTTTCATATAGAATTATGGCATTTTTTTCATTTTTCGTAATTTTCGATATCGGAAAAGTGGACGTGGTCATAGTCGGATTTCGGCCATTTTTTATACCAAGATAAAGTGAGTTCAGGTAAGTACGTGAACTAAGTTTAGTAATGATATATCGATTTTTCTGAAATTATTGTGTTAACGGCCGAGCAGAAGGACAGAAGTTCGACTTTGTATAAAAGCAGGGCGTGGCTTCAACCGATTTCGCCCATTTTCACAGAAAACAGTTACCGTCATAGAATCTGTGTCCCTACCAAATCTCACAAGGATTGGTGAATTTTTGTTCGACTTATGGCATTAAAAGTATTCTAGACGAATTAAATGAAAAAGGGCGGAGTTACGCCCATTTCGAAATTTTCTCTTATCTTTGTATTTTGTTGCACCATACTGGAGTTGAATGTTGACATAATTTACTTATATACTGTAAAGATATAAAATTTTTTGTTAAAATTTTACTTAAAAAATTTTTTTTTAAAAGTGGGCATGTTCGTCATCCGATTTCGCTAATTTTTATTTAGCGGACATGTAGTAATAGGAGTAACGTGCCTACCAAATTTCATCATGATATCTTCAGCGACTGCCAAATTACAGCTTGCAAAACTTTTAAATTACTTTCTTTTAAATGTGGGCGGTGCCACGCCCATTGTCCAAAACTTTTTTAGTTTTCTATTTTGCTTCATAAGGTCAACGCACGTACCAAGTTTCATCGCTTTATCCGTCTTTGGTAATGAATTATCGCACTTTTTCGCTTTTTCGAAATTTTCGATATCGAAAAAGTGGGCGAGATTGTAGTCCGATTTCGTTCATTTTAAATAGCGATCTGAAATGAGCGCCCAGGAACATACATACCAAATTTCATCAAGATACCTCAAAATTTACTCAAGTTATTGTGTTTACAGACGGACGGACATGGTTAAATGAATTTCTATATCTATCTGGATTAGTTTATGTCGTAACGGATTACCGTTATGCGAACAAAGTTAATATACTCTGTGAGCTCTGCTCAGCTGAATATAATAACAACAAATATTTGGCGCTATTTAAATCTGAAGATATTTAGGTCACAGTTCTCTTCCAATTTGCGCCAAATTGACGAGACCGGACCTACTTGTTTTATGCCGACTCAGAGCGGCATGTGCATTGCAAATGAATTTTCACCAAGCAGGTTTTTCACGGTAGAAATACACTCGGAGTTTTTGCCAAATTACTTCCGAGAGGCGACTCCGCTTAGAAAAACTTTCATCTAATGGAAAAAACACTGTTTGATGCCCGGGAGTTGAACCCCAGGTCTTCGGTGTTGCAGGCGGTGTACGCTATCACCACACCACGGCAGCCGTCGATATAAGAGGGTCAATATGGTTTGTAGTTTGTACCCATGTAATACTTTTTCTTGATGCTTTTCAGGAGATAAACCTCCAAAAACTTTCCCAGAATTCTCTCCATTTGCCAATACTTTAAATTTTCTAGTTATATGAATGTATGTATATTTGTAGTAAAAATAGGCATCCGTAAGAAATACAAGTCTGTCCATGATAATAGTCAACGTAAGTAAGATGTCAGTCTGATGTCAAAATTGTATCTCAATAGTTGATTATATAAATATTTGATAAAAACAGCCACATATAAAACTTAATACAACTCCAAAATGACAGCTGTGATGGCTTAATCATCGAACTGTTAATTTAAAAATAAATAAAACATTAAATCTTAAACGTTGAAAAACTACAAAATTAAGCGCAAAAGAAACGCTGCGTTTAAGACGCTAAAATAAAGTTGAAGAGCCATAAAAATATTCAGCAGCAACAACATAAAGATAAAAATCGATGACCACTGTGAGATATTTACTTGCGTTTTTATTGTTGTTTTAATGTATTTTCTTTTTATATAATTTTAATTATTTGGCTTGCTGTGAAGCTGCGAAAGTCAAAAATCAAAAGAAAGGAACGTTTAGTGAAATGATGCAAACACTCAAATACACAAAAAAATGTTGTGAATGATGGGAACCACAGAAATCTGTTCATTCATAACAAAAAAAATGTATTAAGTGTAAAGAGAAATATCAGCAAAAAAATATAATCAAACTGTTTGGTGAAAAATATAATGATATTGCACAAACCCCTAGCTTTAGCGCGTGCAGGGGCAGCTCAAGAAAAAAATTTTGGAGGAGAGCTACACGAAAAAAAAATCAGATTTCTTCTGAAGCCCCTATCGACTTGATAGTGGTGGCGTCTAGCGACTTTTTTTCGATACCCTATTTAGGGCATTCGAAAAAAAGAAATTACGTTGCTTATTCATTCCTCGGTTCATCCGTCAGCCTATCCTAGGCGTCATCCCCACAT
The DNA here is from genome assembly GCF_040869045.1 of Eurosta solidaginis. NCBI lineage: Eukaryota > Metazoa > Arthropoda > Insecta > Diptera > Tephritidae > Eurosta > Eurosta solidaginis. Next base: position 261,011,987 of record NC_090321.1, read on the forward strand.
GTATGGAAAAAGGTCATATAAAATAAAAAGTTCGAAAATACTATCACTTGAGGTTTATAGCAGATTCCAAATTATCTATTATAAGAAGATTAAGTACATACTTGAAAAAACACCATCTCTCAGCCCGTAGTATACATTTATAGACACCATATAAAGTATATGGAATATTTCATCATACAGTTGACTTCAATTTGTCGAGATATGATTTTTTCATCTGTTGTTACTACCAGCTTAGTTGTCGATGGTGTGATGTGATAGCCGAACTCTAAAGCGCAATATGTGTCTGAGAGCTTTAGGGCATTCTATCTACACCGTTTTGCATATTAGGAGGGCAGCAGTATGAAGGGAACCAAGAACTGTAGCTATGATGGATAATTTGCAGCCAGAGGGTATATACGGCTGTATTTCAACGCAATCTTCCCAATACCTTGTGTTGATAACAAGTAGGAGAAAGACAGAGTAGCCTTAGGCGAGAGCAGACTAAAGCGCTACAAGTGATGCATCGAACTCGAGAAACAAAGTTTAGTGAAAAACAATGAGGTCTGTTATGGAACGGTAGATGAATCAAATCAGAGAAGAAGAGAGGTGAAGGTTACGGATTAGAGTAATTAAAAGAGCACACACAGTACCGTGCAGCACTGATAATTGTCTAGCGCTTGGGAGCTGTTGTAGACGTAACAAACCTGGAGAGTGAGTGCTTGTCATGGGCCCCATAGGCGGTAAAAGTTAGCCAAATGTAGCTCAAGATTTTTGCCGCGATAAACCTTCGCTACAGCAATTAGTATGATGAGGAAGAAGCAAACACGTATAACTAGCGAAATGGCACTAAAACGATCCTTTTCTGCGACATCTGATGCTTTCAACTTTTCTGCGACTTCTGATGCTTTCAACGAAATACAACGTTGTTGAACTGTGTGAGATAACTCGAGGTTATCCCGGTCTTTGTGCTGAGAAGTAAAATTAAAGCTAAGTAGCCGAAGTGGCAATACTAAATTAACCTCACTTTTACCTGTAGCATAAGCTCGCACTGAAAAAAATGGCATCAAAATTATATCGTATTTTTAAATAATAACTTTAGTAGTATACACATATAAGAATTTTTTCTTAAGCATCATCTAAGTTTTAGAAACAGTTGCAACAAATGTAGTCTTCCGGAAGACTAAGTAAGTCTTATACCCCGGGCACATGAAATTTAAGAGATGTTTCCTTTATTTATATAGTAACAAATCTAAAATTGATTAAAATTCATATTTATTTATTTAAAAGAAACAGGCGTGGCATCGTGATGAAATTAATTTAATTAACAAATCCATATACAAATGGAAAATATTCACACAGGACACATATACAAATTCGCGATCGGTAGCTCTGCCGATTTTCCCCATAAAACTGGCAATGAAAAAATTAATATTATGTTCATAAAAATAAATATAACTACACAGCACTTTCATGCATTAATTAATGGATGGAGGGCGATCGACTTTCCCGAGTTATTGTCATATCCAGCTGAAAGTTTACGCATAAAAAAGGTCCATAACGCTGTACGCTGTGCCCGATCAAAAAATAAAGCCCTATCGACCTTATTCCTACAGGGCATTGGAAAAATTGAAAATGTTACCCGAAATTCGCCGACAGATGCAAAATTTCAAGCCCCGGTCAAAATTCTGTCAGAACGAAAAGCGAGACTTGCCCCCAAATTCCAACCTTCGCTAACGCTAAAATTCCATTGCCAAAAATATCTAAAACAGTATCAGGCGCGCAGAAAAGCATGCAACATTTAGTACCATAGGATTAAGGCGTTTATTGCTTATGACCTCATGAATAACAGCCTAACTGCTATACTTATACATAGGACTTAAAGTGTTGTTCCTTATGACCATATAAATGTTAGCATCACTATGCTGTTAGTAAATAATCCCAACAACAAAAACAGCAAGCAGCCACACTTATGTACATGTACACATTAAAGCAAGCAGACACACTTATGTACAAAGCAACAAGGAATATTCCATACCCATAAGCAGCAGCTTGAAGCAGAGAGATTATTTCATATACATATATGTAGCCGGCAGCTAAGAGCAGAAGTTGTTAATCACATGCATATTGCTAGAAGAAAAACATAAACTACAGATATACATGTATAGCTAAATAACCAAGCATGAGACACAATTACTCTAGAAGGCATGTTCGTGAAGCGTCTAGACCTTAGGAGAAATCGGCGAACGTAACCGAGAGTATAAAAGCAGCGCAACCTGAGGAATCAGTAATCAGTTTGATGTAAACACGCTATTAGTGAAGTATAATTGTAATTGGTGGCCACCGTGATGTGATGGTAGCGTGCTCCGCCTACCACACCGTATGCCCTGGGTTCACACCCCGGGCAAAGCAACATCAAAATTTTGTAAATAAAGTTTTTCAATTAGAAGAAAATTTTTCTAAGCGGGGTCGCCCCTCGGCAGTATTTGGCAAGGGCTCCGGGTGTATTTCTGCCATGAAAAGCTCTGCCTTGCAGATGCCGTTCGGAGTCGGCATAAAACATATAGGTCCCGTCCGGCCATTTTTAATGGAAAAGCAAGAGGAGCACGACGCAAATTGGAAGAGAAGCTCGGCCTTAGACCTCTTCGGAGCTTTTCGCGCCTTACATTTATTTTTATTTAATTGTAATTGTGAATTAGTACTCCCAAAATAGTCTAATAAAGGCCAATACTGCAATACTGAATATTGGATTTATCTATTCGACAGTTCAGCGATTTGAACGTTACAAAACATTTCTGCACACTTGATACTGTTTTAGATATTTTTGGCGATTGAATTTTAGCGCTACTGAATGTAGGAATGTGGGTGCTGGTAACCAATGCTCAGATATTATTGTCTTAATCGGAGGCAGCGAAGAAACACCCAGTAAAAACAATACTATCTTACCCACTCTTCACGTCAAATGCTACTACACTCTTTGTCAATGTACTCCGTGGCTGCCAATAAGCAATATAGGAAATAAACACTCAAAAAACTTTCTCAGAATGTCACAATTGGGGGGTTTTTCGTCAATTCAAAATTTTTTCGTCAATTTATTAAAGTTTTTTATAATAATGAAGAAAAATTCCATATACATATGGGGTATTCCATCCCATTTCGACCAATTTTGAACCCGACCCCTTTAGAATTGGCTGAAAGTTTTTCTTCTTTTTCTAGCTTACGAAAGACGTTTTTCAGAAGTTTTTCAAATTTTTTCATCCAACTCCAAAAAAGTTATGAATTTAAAAAAAAACACCGTTTTCGTTTTCAAAATGCTATAACTTTTTCAACAAATGACCGTTTGGGATCTTTTTTTTTTTAATTTGTTTTTAAATGTTCTTTTTGGAAAAAATTCAAAAAAAAATTTTAAAGTTTTTTTTTGTAATTTTTCAGTTTTTCGAGATTTTTCGAATTTTTCCCTTTTTTCCAATAAAAAATTTCAATGAATTCTGCAATCATCCCCACTAATCCCGGAGTGGGCCGAGAATTTTTTTTTTATTTAATTGAAAAAAAAAACTTTAACATTTTTTTTGTATTTTTTCCGAAAAGTACATTTAAAAACATATTTAAAAAAAAAAATGATTCTAAACGGTCAATTTTTGAAAAAGTTATAGCATTTTGAAAACGAAAACGGTGTTTTTTTCAAAATATTTAAAACTTATTTTGATTTGGAAAACAGTGTTTTTTTCAAAATGCTATAACTTTTTCAAAAATTGACCGTTTGGGATCATTTCTTTTTTTTAAAAACATGTTTTTAAATGTACTTGTCGGAAAAAATACCAAAAAAAATTTAAAGTTTTTTTTTCAATTAAATAAAAAAAAAAATTCTCGGCCCACTTCGTGATTAGTGGGGATGATTGCAGAATTTATTGAAGTTTTTTATGAGAAAAAAAAGGGCGAAATTCGAAAAATCTCTAAAAACTGAAAAATTACAAAAAAAAACTTTAAAAATTTTTTTGAATTTTTTCCGAAAAGTACATTTAAAAACAAATTAAAAAAAAAAAAAAAATCGCAAACGGTCAATTTTTGAAAAAGTTATAGTATTTTGAAAACAAAAACGGTGTTTTTTTAAAAATTCATAACTTTTTTTGAGTTGGATGAAAAAATTTGAAAAACTTCTGAAAAACGTCTTTCGTAAGCTCGAAAAAGAAAAAAAACTTTCAGCCAATTCTAAAGTGGTCGGGTTCAAAATTGGTCGAAATGGGATCGAATACCCCATATATAAAATAGGTCTTTTGTTTTGAGAAAGAAATTCTGGTCACAATTTTTCAACGCTACGATGGCTTTTGAGGGGAACTCTAACCCAGTTCCCCTGCGGTGCATCCGCCTCTGAGTGTGCGTGTGTTAGCTATTCCCAATGTATACTCGTACATATTCATGTTTATGGGTGTACCTACATATTTATAAGGAAGCCGTTGAACTGACAACAATTGATATAAAAAATTGTACCAAAAACAGTGCGGAATGTGAATTTTTTATGCCATTTTGAAAATTATTAATAACTTATTTTTTGTTTGTTGTTATAATTTTGAAATTTTTTCATTAATCCTAACGATATGCGAAAAATTCAGTGAATGTTTTGTACACGCACCAGATATGGGAAACAATAACGAATACATTTTTTTTAAACTCCGCTCACTTGCTGTGATGTGCGGTGCGTAAGCATAGTTTTGCCACCCTCATTTATAGCCAGTTGTGCTGTCGCAAAGTGTTGTTACACATTTTAATGTACCCCGTTAGTGAAGTATAGATTCTTATACATATCAATTTTGGAAAAAAAAATACTTGGCGCATTTAACCTCAGAGTCAGTGCCCTCGTCCCTGATTCTCCATGGTTACAGTTTGATAAGAACTCGGTAGGCATTGGATCCTCCCATTAGTAGGTTGTAGTAAGGCAAAACATGGGCTGCAGTTTTTAATTTATCCATGTCCTTAAGATATTATTGAACAGTCGCAAAATCTTAATAATATCCACCTTTCAAGCAAATCAATCTTATCTATGGTAATCGGGTAGCTGGAAAAGAAATTAACCACCTACACCACTCTAATTCACTTTAGGACAATCAAAGCTATGTACTGGATGTCTGTAATCAAGTAGCAACTATCACCTTGACCTATATTTTTAGTAAAAATATAGTCTGGTTCTCGGGATGGACTGGTTGTTGTTGTTGTAGCAGTGCTTCGCCCCATCCAGTAGGTGCGACCTATCACAAATTGTCATCTATGTCCTCTAATGGGAGGCCAAGGAAACATGTTGTTTCAATAGGGGTGGACCATAGTGAGAGGGGTGTTAGAGGTGTTGGTTCCACATAACAATTGAAGAGAAGGTTGGTATCATGTGGGGACACATAGCAAGCAGGACATACATTTTGTATGTCGTTGTTGATTCTGGATAGGTAAGAGTTTAACCTGTTACAGTACCCAGATCGAAGTAGAGCTAGAGTGACGCGCGTTTCCCTAGAAAGAGTGCGTTCCTCTTCTGCTAGTTCGGCTATTTTTCTTTAAGTACTGAATTCGCCGTTCAATTCCTGGCATACAGCTTCGACGCCTGTTTATGGATATCACTGACTTGCTTGTGTTCTTTTGCTTCATGCGGCTGTGTTCTTAGGTACCATATTTCCTCATAATGCTTACGGATATGACCCCTTAAGCCCCTGTGAGGTGTAGCCTCATCAATCAGATGTTTGTAGGGATGCCCAGGTATTCAATAAAAACTGTTTGTTCAGCATTGCACTTCTCTGCTTAATGAGGAGTAACTGCTATCGCCTCGTTGTGGATGGTCTGGTTTAAACCAGATGTTTTTGCCCGAATGGAAGCTTGGTTACCAGAGGAAATCTGCTATAGGGGACTCAGAGTTCCGCTGGTCATATAACGTTTGCTCATTGTAACAGAGTTTTACAATAGTGAGACCCTCACTGTTACGTTATTTCTCATTTTTCGTAGGGGGGTGTTGCCTTATTAAAGGCAGCCCATTATTTTCTCCTTGCTTCCCGCTATCACGTTGCAACCGAGCTATTGCCGTGCTGATACCCCATCTCTAGAACTGACGGCCGACTCTAAGTCATCTCACCATAGAAGTAATATGCGACCTCCTCCGCTCTCAACTACCCCGTCCGTCACCTAATGCTAAACCACGCCATTGGATTCACCACTTGTGATTGATATTTTGATAGATATTGTCGTCCGGCGGTGCAACTACATATCTGAAAAAACTCTCTGTATTTCATGGTTAGCTTTTGATACAACTAATAATTTATTTCACCATTTTTTCTAGGTACACTCGCTTTGCTTACTTGGTCTCTAAAAAGAATTCTTTAGCTAAAAGTGTCATCTAACCCAAGGAAAAGAATAAGATTAATAGAGAGCTGAGAAAGGCGTGTGTAGGTCAGCCATGGAGTTGCACGTTACCGCCCCTTGGCGCAGCTTTAGAGATGGCCAAGTTTAATCGAAAGGGAATTTGAATGCATGCATATTCCTATTTTAAGTCAACCAACAAAATAATTAGCCACACCTCGTTTCCAACGACATCTAACGGGTAAAGGATGTATTAGTTTCAGCATATCGCATTAAAAAATATAGAGTAATTTAAATAAGAAGGCCATAAACAATAAGAAATCAACGCCCCAATGTTCAGGTGCTAATTCAAGCAAATTGTTATGTTGTAAGTTAAAACACTATGATTTTTTTCTCAAATTTTTTGATTTATTGCCGTGGGCGTATAAATGATCTGATAATGCAGCACAAAGCAACAATAAATAATAAATCAACAATTTGATAAAAATCTAACGCACAATTCAAATTGGTGCAAAATGATTTGCTTGAACGCGCACGAACTTATGTAATTTTAAATCGTACGTAAGTACAAACTTACTTACCTACATAGCTGCTGGCACATGTGAATGGGCAGAGCGCCCAAAAGAGGTGAGTGGCTTATAACAAAGCAATGGAGCACACTTAAGCCAAGCGGGCCCATTGTGGTGGACAAACTTAAGTGCGTATGTAATTACGAAATAAAAAATAAAAATAAATATAAGGCGCGATAACCTCCGAAGACATCTAAGGCCGATCTTCTCTTCCAATTTGCGTCGTGCTCCTCTGGTATAGGGGCCAGTACCCCTTTATTCTCAGGCAATCTGGCGGAAGTTGGTGCATTTAAAGTATAATATCTCTGCTGCCAGCTAGCTAACTGGAAGATATGCTTTCTTGGCATACGTAATGGTTATTTTTGTGAAAGCAATCTAGCTCATAGTTTGGTTTAGTGAGCGCTTTTTTCCCTTCTGTTCTAGTTTCGGCCGCAGATCAATGTAGAAACCGAAAGAACTACTGCTGTGCCATAAAAATGCACTTAGTCCACAGATCGGCTCATGATTTTCCGCTTGGTGCCACCTCACAATTCCTGCTAGATATTTTCAAACAGCTACAGTGGTGGTGGTGTTCAGCGAGTAAGTCAGTTCTAAACTGAGTTCTCACCCTGCCAAAATAGCAAATAACAAGAATCACTCTCGACGATGCACCCAGTCCAAAAACTAAAACGGCAAACTCGGCATCCCTTGTTATGTTTTTTATACTCAGTTGAGCAGAGCTCACAGAGTATATTAAGTTTGATTGGATAACGGTTGGTTGTACATATATAAAGGAATCGAGATAGATATAGACTTCCATATATCAAAATAATCAGGATCAAAAAAAAATTTGATTGAGCCATGTCCGTCCGTCCGTCCGTCCGTCCGTCCGTCCGTCCGTCCGTCCGTCTGTCCGTCCGTCCGTCCGTCCGTCCGTTAACACGATAACTTGAGTAAATTTTGAGGTATCTTGATGAAATTTGGTATGTAGGTTCCTGAGCACTCATCTCAGATCGCTATTTAAAATGAACGATATCGGACTATAACCACGCCCACTTTTTCGATATCGAAAATTTCGAAAAATCGAAAAAGTGCGATAATTCATTACAAAAGACAGATAAAGCGACGAAACTTGGCAGATGAGTTGAACTTATGACGCAAAATATAAAATTAGTAAAATTTTGGACAATGGGTGTGGCACCGCCCACTTTTTAAAGAAGGTAATTTAAAACTTTTGCAAGCTGTAATTTGGCAGTCGTTGAAGATATCATGATGTAATTTGGCAGGAACGTTACCCTTATTACTGTATGTACGCTTAATAAAAATTAGCAAAATCGGAGAAGGACCACGCCCACTTTTAAAAAAAAAATTTTTTTAAAGTAAAATTTTAACAAAAAATTTAATATCTTTACAGTATATAAGTAAATTATGTCAAGATTCAACTCCAGTAATGATATGGTGCAACAAAATACAAAAATAAAAGAAAATTTAAAAATGGGCATGGCTCCGCCCTTTTTCATTTAATTTGTCTAGGATACTTTTAATGCCATAAATCGAACAAAAATTAACCAATCCTTTTGAAATTTGGTAGGGGCATAGATTTTATGGCTTTAACTGTTTTCTGTGAAAATGGGCGAAATCGGTTGATGCCACGCCCAGTTTTTATACACAGTCGTCCGTCTGTCCTTCCGCATGGCCGTTAACACGATAACTTGAGCAAAAATCGATATATCTTTACTAAACTCAGTTAACGTACTTATCTGAACCCACTTTACCTTGGTATGAAAAATGAACGATATCGGACTATGACCACGCCCACTTTTTCGATATCGAAAATTGCGAAAAATGAAAAAAATGCCATAATTCTATACCAAATACGAAAAAAGGGATGAAACATGGTAATTGTATTGGTTTATTGACGCGAAATATAACTTTAGAAAAAACTTTATAAAATGGTTGTGACACCTACCATATTAAGTAGAAGAAAATGAAAAAGTTCTGCAGGGCGAAATAAAACACCCTTAAAATCTTGCCAGGTATTACATATATAAATAAATTAGCGGTATCCAACCGATAATGTTCTGGGTCACCCTAGTCCACATTTTGGTCGATATCTGGAAAACGCCTTCACATATACAACTACCACCACTCCCTTTTAAAACTCTCGTTAATACCTTTATTTGATACCCATATCGTACAAACTCATTCTAGAGTCACCCCTGGTCCACCTTTATGGCGATATCCCGAAAAGGCGTCCCCCTATAGAACTATGCCCTACACCCTTTTAAAATACTCATTAACACCTTTCTTTTGATACCCATATTGTACAAACAAATTCTAGGGTCACCCCTGCTCCACCTTTATGGCGATATCTCGAAACGGCGTCCACCTATGGAACTAAGGAATACTCCCTTTTAAAATACTCATTATCACCTTTCTTTTGATGCCCATATTGTACAAACAAATTCTAGGGTCACCCCTGGTCCACCTTTATGGCGATATCTCGAAAATGCGACCACCTATACAACAACCACCACTCCCTTTAAAAACCCTCATTAATACCTTTAATTTGATACCCATATCGTACAAACACATTCTAGAGTCACCCCTGGTCCACCTTTGTGGCGATATTCCGAAAAGGTGTCCACCTATAGAACTAAGCCCCACACCCTTTTAAAATACTCATTAACACCTTTCTTTTGATACCCATATTGTACAAACAAATTCTAGGGTCACCCCTGGTCCACCTTTATGGCGATATCTCGAAACGGCGTCCACCTATGGAACTAAGGATTACTCCCTTTTAAAATACTCATTAACACCTTTCTTTTGATACCCATATTGTACAAACAAATTCTAGGGTCACCCCTGGTCCACCTTTATGCCGATATCTCGAAACGGCGTCCACCTATGGAACTAAGGATTACTCCCTTTTAAAATACTCATTAATACCTTTAATTTGATATCCATATCGTACAAACGCATTCTAGAGTCACCCCTGGTCCACCTTTATGGCGATATTTCGAAAAGGCGACCACCTATACAACAACCACCACTCCCTTTTAAAATCCTCATTAATACCTTTAATTTGATATCCATATCGTACAAACACATTCTAGAGTCACCCCTGGTCCACTTTTATGGCGATATTTCGAAACGGCATCCACCTATAGAACTAACGCCCACTCCCTTTTAAAATACTCATTAACACCTTTCCTTTGATAACCATATTGTACAAACAAATTCTAGGGTCACCCCTGGTCCACCTTTATGGCGATATCTCGAAACGGCGTCCACCTATGGAACTAAGGATTACTCCCTTTTAAAATACTCATTAATACCTTTAATTTGATATCCATATCGTACAAACGCATTCTAGAGTCACCCCTGGTCCACCTTTATGGCGATATTTCGAAAAGGCGACCACCTATACAACAACCACCACTCCCTTTTAAAATCCTCATTAATACCTTTAATTTGATATCCATATCGTACAAACACATTCTAGAGTCACCCCTGGTCCACTTTTATGGCGATATTTCGAAACGGCATCCACCTATAGAACTAACGCCCACTCCCTTTTAAAATACTCATTAACACCTTTCATTTGATACCCATATCATACAAACGCATTCTAGAGTCACCCCTGGTCCACCTTTATGACGATATCTCGAAACGGCGTCCACCTATAGAACTACAGCCCACTCCCTTTTAAAATACTCATTAACACCTTTCGTTTGATGCCCATATTGTGCAAACGCATTCTAGAGTCACCCCTGGTCCATCTTTACGGCGATATCTCGAAAAGGCGTCCATCTATAGAACTTAGGTCCACGCCATTTTAAAATACTCATTAATACCTTTCATTTGATACCCATATCGTACAAACGCATTCTAGAGTCAACCCTGATCCACCTTTATGGCTATATCCCTAAATGGCGTCCACCTATAGAACTATGGCGCACTCCCTCATAAAATACTCTTTAATGACTTTCATTTGATACACATGTCATACAAACACATTCCAGGGTTTCCCTCGGTTCATTTTCCTACATGGTTATTTTCCCTTATGTTGTCACCATAGCTCTCAACTGAGTATGTAATGTTCGGTTACACCCGAACTTAACCTTCCTTACTTGTTTTTTTTTGCCGACACTCCTGTTTCTCCAACTCCACTTCTCTTACGCCCTCAGTGTCTTCTCTGTCGCTTTTGGTCGCCCTGCTACAAAAGTGTAAGCAAGGGATCGCGAATTTTCTGATGCAATTCATTTCACTCAGACTGTATCCGGTAACTTCAAAGGCATGTTGGAGAATTTCCAAGAATTAAAAGAAATGGATTCAGCGAATCCTAGTAGAAATCTCCGACGGTAAGTGGTAACCTTTTCCCTTATCCCTTGACGTAGATATAACCATAACTGTATCCACAACCGCAGAATTATTCAAAGCTTAATAAGGGCATCCTTAGCTCTAACCATAGCCTTGACTGCAGCCATAATTCTAGGCAGCAGAAAACTCAGTCGTCAGTAATACCTATCCGTCACGCTAATTTTAACTGCACTCCTAAACTTTTTCACGATCTCCAGTTAAAGCTGACAATCTCTGTAAATTACAGAAATGGTTCGGCAATCTTAAACGATGAAAACACTCTCGAAGGTTTCAAAAAGTGATATCGATGTTGAGCGTACCTGGCTGGTTACAGATGCTAGACTTTTCAGAAGGTAGCACCATTAACGGGCTCGCCAGCCTCTCTCGGGATTGATTCAATCTGACTACATCGGACCGTTTAGATCATCTCTCACATGCCATCCCTCATTCCTCTTTCTTTTAAGATTTCCAGCTAGTTTCGCGTTCACTACCTACGCCATGTGTGGTGAGCACACCACCATCCGTTCCGATTTACGGGCAAACTCAATCTTTTGATACAAAATTTCAAATGTGATTATGCGTACAATTCACGAGCCCGATCTGCTAATCTTAACAACTCGCGGATTTAGTATTCGCTAATTTATAGTATCTTTCAGAAAAAATCACCTTCTCTGCCCTGCTTCAGCCAAGCCTATCCTAATTAAAGTTGAACAGTCACAATTATCTCCATTTAATAAATTCTCGCACAGCAGCACTAAATAGAAAACCATAATTATGTCATAATATCAAAGCTTAGCGGTAAAGTCAGCAAACATAGATTTCACGCTGCATTACATACATATTAATTTCTTCATATCGCGAAGTAGTAGTTAAGCTGATAGGCCCACTTATAATTACGCACAAAACAGGTGGAGCTAAAGTACATACATATGTAACGTGTATGTATGTATGTACGCATACGTAAGTACAGAGGAAATTTAATTATTAACAAGTAAGGAAGGTTAAGTTCGCGTGTAACCGAACATTACATACTCAGTTGAGACCTATGGTGATAACATAAGGAAAAATAACCATGTAGGTAAATGAACCGATGCTAACCCTGGAATGTGTTTGTATGACATGTGTATCAAATGGAAGGTATTAAAGAATATTTTAAGAGGGAGTAGGCCATAGGTCTATGGGTGGACGCCATTTAGCGATATCGCCATAAAGGTGGATCAGGGTTGACTCTAAAATTTGTTTGTACGATATGGATATCAAATGAAAGGTGTTAATGAGTATTTTAAAAGGGAGTGATCCTTAGTTCCACAGGTGGACGCCGTTTCGAGATATAGCCATAAAGGTGGACCAGGGGTGACCCTATAATTTGTTTGTACGATATGGGTATCAAATGAAAGGGGTTAATGGGTACTTTAAAAGGGAGAGGGCCTTAGTTCTATAGGTGGACGCGTTTTCGAGATATCGCCAAAAAGGGGGACCAGGGGTGACTCTAGAATGCGTTTTTACAATATGGGTATCAAACGAAAGGTGCTAATGAGTATTTTAAAAGGGACGCCTTTTCGAGATACAGCCATAAAGGTGGACCAGGGGTGACTCTAGAATGTGTTTGTACGATATGGGTATCAAATGAAAGGTGTTAATGAGTATTTTAAAAGGGAATGGACCTTAGTTCTATAGGTGGACACCTTTTCGAGATACCGCCATAAAGGTGGACAAGGGGTGACTCTAGAATTTGTTTGTATGATACGGATATCAAATGAAAGGTACTAACGAGTATTTTAAAAGGGAGACGCCTTTTTGAGATATCGCCATAAACGTGGACCAGGGGTGACTCTATAATGTGTTTGTTCGATATGGGTATCAAACTAAAGGTATTAATGAGGGTTTTAAAAGGGAGTGGTGGTAGTTGTATATGTGAAGGCGTTTTCGAGATATCACAGTATTCCTGCCAAGAATCCAAGGCTTTTAATTTCGGCCTGCAGAACTTTTTCATTTTCTTCTACTTAATATGACAGTTGTCACACCCATTTTACAAAGTTTTTTTCTAAAGTTATATTTTGCGTCAATAGACCAATCCAATTACCATGTTTCATCCCTTTTTTCGTATTTGGTATATAATTATGGCTTTTTTTCATTTTTCGTAATTTTCGATATCGAAAAAGTGGGCGTGGTCATAATCGGATTTCGGCCATTTTTACACCAATACAATGTGAGTTCAGATAAGTAAGTGTATTGAGTTAAGTAAAGATATATCGATGTTTGCTCAATTTATCGTGTTAACGGCCGAGCGGAAGGACAGACGGTCGACTGTGTATAACAAATCGGCGTGGATTCAACCGGTTTCGCCATTTCGAATTAAATGAAAAAGGGCGGAGCCACGCCCATTTTGAAATTTTCTTTAATTTTTGTATTTTGTTACACCATATCATTACTGGATTTGAATGCTGACATAATTTACTTATATACTGTAAAGATATACACTTTTCTTTTAAAATTTGACTTTCAAAAAAAATTTTTTTTAAAGTGGGTCTATTCTGCGTCATAAGTTCAACTCACCTACCAAATTTCATCACTTTATCCATATTTGGTAATGAATTATCGCACTTTTTCGATTTATCGAAATTTTCGATATCGAAAAAGTGGGTGTGGTTATAGTCCGATATCTTTCATTTTTAATAGCGATCTGAGATGAGTGCCCAGGAACCTACATACCAAATTTCATCAAGATACCTCAAAATTTACTCAAGTTATCGTATTAACGGACGGACGGACATGGCTCAATCAAATTCTTTTTCGATACTGATGATTTTGATATATGGAAGTCTATATCTATCTCGATTCCTTTATACCTGTACAACCAACCGTTATCCAATCAAAGTTAATATACTCTGTGAGCTCTGCTCAACTGAGTATAACAACGGAAGAATAGGCAACTCGACAACTAGATTGCACGTTAATTCAAGTTGCATACTCATACAGATACATATTACGTATCATACATGTGTACTAAATACCCTGCAAAAGTCGTGCGATATATCTCTAAAGAGAGCGGTCTGCGATTGATCGCTTTTGTACACATTGGGGTATAATTGATCCCCTATAGTCCCTTTTGGGTATGTGTGGCATCAGTCAGTTTGAAATTTATATAGCCAATTGGAAAATGAATAAAATAAAAAAATGTGATTAAATAGCATTATTTAAGAAAAATACGGAGCTCTATACCGAACCTAAAATGCTAGGACCATATGTTCCATTATCGTAATATTTGTTTTGTTTTTATTATTTTACAACACTAATACGAAAAAAAAATTAGAATATTGTATTGGAGTTTAAAAAATTATAAAATCCGTAAAAAATTCCGTATGGGTAGAAAGATTACTGTAACGACAGCCTGTTGTAGTGAATGCAACATAAATTGATCAGAGCCCTAGGAAACACGTCAAACCAAAGCACCCCCTCCTCGAACATATAAAGCAACATCGAACAGTCAAACCAGTTACCATTGCCTAATACACAACCATGTCAAAGCCCACTTCGTGTGTGTGAATGTAAGTATGCATGGAAAGTATTTTCCCTTGTGAAAGCGCTCTGTGAAAATCGTATTCTAGGGATCAAAATAAGAAACATTGCCGATGGATCCATACCTCTAAAACGAATTCTGATGTCCCCCCCCCCCTTTTGGGTCGAACTTTTGGGTAGGGGCAACTTCAATTCTACCTGCTGTGTCTTGTGCTGGCTTAAAAAAAAACAACACAAGCAATTTTACGATCTGCAATTGTGTCACAGTGATACCTTCATTTTTTAAAACGGTTGAATAAAAAATCCACACAACTATGTTTACGACATGCAAATGCATCACAGTGATGCCTTGGTTTTAAAACGCTAATTTCTAATAATTTTTTTTAAATTTCTTTTCTATTACTAAGTAAAATTAATTTTTTCATTTACATATGTTCTGACTAAATAAATTTCTAAAGAGAAAAATAAACTCCAAAAAGAAAAAACATAGGCATTTCAAAGTGGGATTTGTAAAAATTTGCCCATACGACCCAAAGGGGGGACATCAGAATTCGTTTTAGAGGTATGGTTCCTTCGGCAAAGTTTCTTATTTTGATCCCTAGAATATGATTTTCATAGAGCAATGGGCGATTTTTTTGCCTCTCCACAAATCGACCCGGCCTACTGTGTAGGCATGTATGTATCTGTGAATAACGTTTAGTGGCAAGAATGTATGGGTAATTCCTTCGGGTGTTGAGTGAAAAACGGGCGAAAAACCTGCCGTTCCACTTTGGCTGCGCTTAATAGCCGAAATAAAATATAAATTAATGATCGAAGTGTCCAAGACCGAAAAGGGCGTCTTACTTACAACTAGAGCGTGAAAAAAAATATTAATAAAAAGTTTTTTTTAAAGTGCACTTGTGAAAATAGTCGTATTTTTTGTACTGCGAGTGACAGCAAGTTTACGGAACCGGCCACCGGTACACTCAAAACGGACCTGCAACAAGCTTTAAGGTAAGTGAAAAGTACAGTTTGTTTAAATAAAATAAGATATAAAAATGTTATAAAACCCAAAATTTATAAAAATCATAAAACTTAATAGAACCCAAAATTTCATAAAATCTAAAATTAAATTAAATCTAAAATTTACTTACACTTAAAATTTTAATAAAACCGAAAATTTAGTAAAATCTATAATGTGATAAAAGATAAAATTAAGTAAAAGCTAACATTAAATAAAATCAAAAAAAATTTATAAAATTCTAGATTTAATAAAAGCTCAAAATAAGTAAATCTTAAAATTAAACCTAAAATTTAATAGAACCTAAAATTAAATTAAATCGAAAATTTAATAAAAACCAAGAATTCAATAAGTCCAAAAATTTAATAAAATCAAAAACCTATAAAACCTAAATTTTATAGATCCTAAAAAATAAATTCTAAAATTTAATAAAATCTAAAATGTAATAAAATCCAAAATTAAATAAAACCTAAAATAAAAAAAAAAAACATTAAACAAATAAAACCTTAAATAAATCAAGCGTTATAAAAATACTACTATCTTATAAAATAAATTAAACCAAAATAAATTTAAAAAAAATATAATAGTATTGTTCATTTTCTAAATAAATTAAATTTATAACCGCTGTCAAACCATAAATTAAATAAATAAATTAATTAATTAAATAAATAAAAACATAAAAACATAAAATAATTAATGCGAATAAATTAGATACACATTTACGTAGCCACATATACATACTTACACATGCAAATACAAAAAAATAGAACTCTTAGTAAGGTTTTGTTCTATTTCTATTACAGGTCCCCACCCGGCGGGGTTATCCCTGGACCGCATCCGCCCAAGAAGTTTGATGTAAATTCAATTGCGTGAAAGGCGACGGGAAATCCGCATAGAGGAAAAACCTTAGATATTAAACAAAAAAAACCTAGCGCAATGTTATTTTGAGCAGTCGGATGGAAAAGCAACAACCAATAAGCCAAAGAAAGAAAAACACTAAGGTAGCGAAAAACCACAGCAACCACAGAGAGGACGGGAAGACTGACAGCGATTTGATATTAATAATTTTATTGTATTTTTATATATGTATATACTTTTTTGTATGCGCAAACGAATTAACTTTATTTTGTGAGGAGAATTTAGCCTGGGTGTAATTCCACGTTTAGGGTTTAGTTTAAATTTTTTTCACGAAATTTTTGGTTCACTTTTTTCTGTTGAATATTTCCAGAAATCTTGTTTTTTTAAACCATTTGTTTGGGAACTTATGCCCGATGAAGTTAATTTTTTTTGGTATAGCTTTCCCTAACTTGTGGGTAATTTTGAACGGAGATTTTTCTTTTGGGCTTCACCCACTACTAGCCTTTCAAAGCTCACAGGATTTATTGCTTTGGCTTATCACATTTAAAAAGAAAAAATAAAGGTTGTGGAACAACATAGAAAAAATAAATAGCTTTTCAGCCGCGACATACAGAAGTATACATATATATCTAAATCCATATAGTATATATGGGGTATTCCATCCCATTTCGACCAATTTTGAACCCGACCCCCTTAGAATTGGCTGAGAGTTTTTCTTCTTTTTCGAGCTTACGAAAGACGTTTTTCAGAAATTTTTCAAATTTTTTCATTCAACTCAAAAAAAGTTATGAATTTTTAAAAAAACATCGTTTTTGTTTTCAAAATGCTATAACTTTTTCAAAAATCAACCGTTTGGGATCTTTTTTTTTTAAATTTGTCTTTAAATGTACTTTTCGGAAAAACTTCAAAAAAAATTTTAAAGTTTTTTTTTTGTAATTTTTCAGTTTTTCGAGATTTTTCGAATTTCGCCCTTTGTTTTTCTCATAAAAAACTTCAATCAATTCTGCAATCATCCCCACTAATCACGGAGTGGGCCGAGAATTTTTTTTTTTTTTTATTTAATTGAAAAAAAAACTTTAAAATTTTTTTGGTCCCAAACGGAGGAGGATGATTGCAGAATTGATTGAAGTTTTTTATGAGAAAAAAAAGGGCGAAATTCGAAAATTTTCGAGAAATTGAAAAATTACAAAAAATTCGTAAGCTAGAAAAAGAAGAAAAACTCTCAGCCAATTCTAAGGGGGTCGGGTTCAAAATTGGTCGAAATGGGATGGAATACCCCATATATATATGTATATATTTCGTGAAAACACTTGTTTAAGCCGGAATACTCACTTCACTTGGCAAATATTTATAAAGTTTTTATCACAACCTACTTCACTACTGTAATCACTTACAATTCTATTTAATTGCATTTATTTTCTTTAACCCCGTATAAATTGGGCTCCGGCGTTTTAGCCCATGACCGCGTGACTAAAAGCGGAAACTCATCCGAAGTAGCTCCTCTCTGTAATACATCTCGTTAGGCATTAGAAGGCAGACCACGTCACTATCTGTCCTTATTAATCGTTAGGTAAATATGTAGGTATTTTATTGTAACTTTTCAGCACGGCTCTCCGAGATGCGGCGCCTTATCGAGGAATAAAGCGGTAAGTGCAAGACAATAATACACCACGTTTGCCTATTTAGTACACGCATTTTTTTTTGTGTGCTTATGTATATTCTTTTGCTTTTGTTTGCTATTTTTCCTGCAACTGCTTGGGAAAGGGAGAGGAATTAGGTTGGATTGGGAGAAGCCTACAGCAGCGGCCGTGGTTATAGAACCACTTAAATGAACGGGTGTTAGGCACTGCAAATCCTAGTAATTTTTCTATATTTTTTTATATTACACATATTTTTTGCGGTTATTTTTATATTTCTATATTGAAACTTAATATTAACGTAACAGTTTTTCTTTGAATTAAGGCACATTTTACAGATAGATTTTTTTTTGGTCACAATTGATGTAAAATTAGAAAATACCTTTGAGCTATTTTAATTATAGACTTGAATTTTGAGTTGAATTTTTTATTACACAGTTTTTTAGAGGTTTAGGCACTTAGACGTAAGAATCATAAATTTTTTTTTGGATTCTTTTATTCACTAACTGAAATACATATTCTGAAATACGTTTATAACGTTTAAGAAAAAAATCGATTGGATTATTTCTATTTTTCTATTTTCTTTGAGTTAATGGGTTGAAATACCACTATGAGTAGATAAGATTCCCTTTTTGTTTGGTGCGGGCGTTGCGCAGGTGCGGAAGAGGGGGCGTGGGTATGTCGACTGACGTGGACAAATGTGAGTGTAACTAGGGACTTCGTAAACAATTGACAGACGGACTACTGTCAGGCTTCGCTCGTGATAAGGAGTCATATCGAAGCCCAAGGCTACATTCTATATGTAGAAGAGGGAGGGCAGACTCCACCTGACCTGGACGGGCCTTCCCTTTCCTATCACCTTATCTATTTCTCACCCTATCTCTATTTTAACATACAGGCACGAATCCCTCTATTTTTGGTTACGGGTACTGTAGACGAGGGCGGTGGAAAAGACCCCCCGGACGGCGTGTCGAGCAGCAACCAAAGGGGTATAAAGGGGAAGTGTCGAACATTACAAAAAGGAACTGTCCGACATTACCCGTAGGGGTAACAAGAGGACCAGTCCGACACTACCCGTTCAGGCATAAACAGGTACAATTGGTCCCTCAATAGGACATGCTCAAACAAAAGGGACCAATCCAATCCATATAAAGAGATCAGAACTGACTATAGTCTCATACTCCTTTGCGACTTATTCCAGATTCATCCTAGAGTAGTTGCATTTTTTGTAGGATATGTATAAATAATTATTTTTTAAGCTGATTTTTGCTGCTGACTTACGTTCGTTCATATGGTTGTGGTTACGGCTTACAGCGTCTTGAAGTTGTTACAGGAAAGATTACGCGTATCTTATGATTGCCAGTGTCAAAATCAGAAGTATCAATAATTGCAACCATTCAAAAACTATTGCTTATGACTTGGTCTTATCGCAAAATGATAGGCGACTTATTATTTATGTTCATACATATGTATGTGCGATAAGAAAATCGAAGTGTTAACAACTGTTGCTTTTGTAGCTATTGCAAGATAAACATACATAAATATGTAGGTATGTATGCGCATATGAACGAATCTTTCATACTGTGTATGCCAAAAATGGCACACATACATATATACATAAGTACTCATCTATTATGCTGGCCGATAGAATAGTTTGTTGAACAACCATGTTATCGATGAGGTATATATGGGTAATCGATAACATGCAATTTGTGGGATATCCTGATAATATTGCAGTGGTAGTTGTGACCAATAAACTGGACCTGCTTCAAGCATTATGTAATGACGTCGTAGGAAGAATAAAGGAAAGGCTGACCAATACGGGACTGAAGTTGGCTATCCAAAGACAAAAGTGGTACGAGTATTAGAAAGCTCCAAACGTTCGGCAAACGAGTTAGTCTTATCAACTCAAAGGATTCTCTAAAATACTTAGGACTTACCTAGCACGTTGACTCCAAGTTAACTTTCAAAGAGCACTTCAGAGCGGTGGAAGAGAAAATTACCAAAGTTAATGGAGCACTTATGCGAATAATGCCTAACATTG
Organism: Eurosta solidaginis; assembly: GCF_040869045.1. NCBI lineage: Eukaryota > Metazoa > Arthropoda > Insecta > Diptera > Tephritidae > Eurosta > Eurosta solidaginis. The sequence continues at coordinate 261,032,267 of NC_090321.1, forward strand.
GTGGTCCGAGCGAAGCTACCCATCAGCTATTGTGCACAGTAACCAACTCGATAATACTATACGCAGCACCACTGTGGTACGGATCTAAACAGACCCATCAAAAAGATATATTAGCAGCATACCGACTTACAGCTATAAGAATTTTCTGCAAATGCTTATCGGACGGTATCGTGGTCCTATCCCGGAAAGTCCAAGTGGACTTACTAGCAAGCGATATGGCCAATATTTATAACAGTAATATCGAGCGGCCATCTGAAGGCGCCAGGAAAAGAGCAAGGACACAAATAATAGCTAAGTGGCAAGAACGGTGGGAGGTCTCGAATAAAAGGCGTTGGACCTTCACGTTAGTTTGGGACGGGTTGGTGTCGAAATTCCGTATGTACAAAATTCTAAATTCAAAATTCTGCTTTTTAAAATTCTGCTTTTTTAAAATTCTGCTTTCTAAAATTCTGCTTTCAAAATTTTGTATTACAAAATCCTGTATTACAAAATTCTGTATTAAAATATAATGTTAACAATGTTAAAGAGGTCATGTAATTATTTTGAAAAAGTGCGCCATGCACAGTAATTCTGCTTAGAACACCTTTCTGCATAGGCGGCCTTCGGCAGCGCTTATAAAAAATAACCCTGGGCTACGCCATGCCAAGTCCGGGTGTATGGTATAACCGTGGCTACCGCCTTATGCGTAGGCGGCCTTCGGCCGAACTTTAGAAAAATAACCCTTAGCCGATCCGACACCGGCTACGCCATGCCATGATTCCGGAATTTTGACTTCTAGAGTTAAACATGCAGAATTTTAGAAAGCAGAACTTTAGAAAACAGAATTTTAAAAAGCGGATTTTTAAAAAAGCAGAATTTTTTTGCAATTTACAGAATTTTGTCACCCAGAATTTTTTAATACCGAATAATGACACGCTCCCATTTGGGACGTAGCTCATTGCATGAGCGGAAGCACGGCGAACTGAACTACTATCTCAGGCAGATACTGAGTGGGCATGGCGGTTTCAAAGAGAATTTATAGAAGCGTAGGGTAGAGGAAGATCCTCTTTGCTCAAGGTATACCGCGGAACTGCGTTCGGTCTGCTTCTACCTCCTCACGAGCGCATTTAAGATGGTCCTCCCCCTGACTCTTAAGCTGACATGGACTTCCAAGCATTGGGAAGTCTCAAAAGATTCCTGCTGCTACATCCCCCTTCCCTCATAGTTCGGCTCATAGAGCTCGCACCCTCGTCTTGATTTGACCTTAGCCGCACTGTTTTGACTTTCCTAGTCCAACTCTTCGCATCAAGCGCTATCCTTGAACTTACTCGCGCCCTCGCTCTCCTCTCCTAATCTTTGATCTCGTACGTTGAAAGTTTATGTCGTCGTTTTTTTCACGCAAATTTATAAAAACAAATGTTTGTATGTATGAGGTTATGTAATCAAATATGGCCACAGGGAATGGGTTCACATTTATAGGTTCACATTTAAGAATCATATCAAAATGAATGCTGCTCCACATTTCGAAAACCACAACGGCGCCACCAATTTTTCCCCTCTACTGCCACCGCCGCGTTTCGGTTTAAATCGTTCTAGGTTAATATCTGTGCTAAGCTGTTGGAGCTAAAGAGTACAAAGTATCTTACAAAGAACCAAAGGAGGTATGCTCTAAGCTGTAACCAAAGTAATAGTGCGATATTTTTGCTTCCAAAGACCAAAAATAACCCTTAAATACTTGGACGGAGTCAGAAGCCAGGTGGTTTTGTTTGTTTTTAAAAGAGGAATAAAAACTTAAAGAAAGCCGAAAGCAAATATAAAGCCACTTGGCTGTCGTTGTCTCCACCTCGTCTATCATTTCCTTCGTATTTATTTTTAAAGTCATGCTCTAATTTTTGAAAGTCCTCGTTTTGGTTTTCGTGATCGCCTCCGTTTTCTTGTCCGTCTTCACCATCGTCTTCGTCGACGACTCTGTTTTCCAATTCTTCTTCTGTTTCGTATCCGTATACATCTTGGTTTTCGTTTTCTTCTTCGTTTTCATTTCTGTTTTCTTTCGTCTTTGTTTCGGTCTTTCAATACATGTTTGTCCTTGTTTTCTTTTCAGTTTCCATTCCGGTCTGAGTTGTCTTTGCATTTTCTTTTTCATTGTCTTGGTTTGGCTATGATATTTGTTTTGATCTGGCCTTGGTCTTGATTTTGGTCTTGGCCTTGGTCTTGGTGTTGGTCTTGGTGTTTGTGTTGGACTTAGTCTTGGTATTGGTCTTGGTCTTGGTTTTGGTCTTGGTCTTGCTATTGGTGTTGGCCTTGGTTTTGTTGTACGCCTTGGTCTTGGGCTTGATCTTGGTATTGGCTTACTGGCTGTTGTATTCGTGCGTGGAAGTACTGAGAAATATCGAAAAAATGGTATTGTCTTGGGACACCCTAATATGCAAACATATACCTTTTAACACAGAAGCCTCCGAAATATATGTATGAAGATAGTCATCATGCCGTCAATGGGTCATTTAGTGGCAGCAACAGTAATTCCAGCAGCAATTAGAACGCTCATTAGAGAAACGCAATTGTGGTTGTACAATAAATCACCATCAATAACAACAACAGCAACAGCAGAGAAAACACCAACACCAAAAAAAGAGCACAGCTACTATCAATTGAATAAAATTGTATCCACAATAACAAAAAAAATAAAAACAAGAGCAGAAAATTACAAATTCATAGCAAGTTGTCAGTTGATTATAAGTCACAGTCGTAAACAGTAGCAACATTCGTGCAACAATAATAAAAACAACAACAACAACATTATATTGCTATATTTGCTATTACTACGTCTGTGACTCTTGCAATGGACTGACGATAGCGACGCGCTGGCAAAGTGATTAAGTGCGATTTGTGCTTCAACAATGTTGTTCTTGCTCCTACTGCTGCATTGGCAGTTCTTGTTGCAACATAAAAAGGCGTTTACAGCTTTGTAGCACTTTGATTTAAGCGCTTGTAATAGTTGACTATTTTATGCGAATTCATTTATTGAAGGAAGGAATATGCCCGCACGCTGGCACACAAACACACACCATTACACTCGAGCACCTTTGCCTGCGCCAGCCACATTCAAGCCAAATAATATTTACATAAACTGTATTTATTTACATATCCATATATATTTTTTATGTTGGCATCCTGTCACAAGCAGCTGCGTCGCACTAAATAGAACTAAGCAACAACAACTAGCATGTTGCTTCAACGCTCTGCAATATTCAGAGGTTATGCTTGCAACGTCGCTTGCAACATGCACTTATATCAACTCACAACGCTTGCAGCATTCTTGTTAGTTTTAATTTTTGTCGTGGTTGTTGTTTTTATTGCTGCTCTCTTAATAACTTTAGTTTAAGTCGTTAGTTAGTGCTTGTTAATTTCGCATTTTCGAAAGTCTATGAAACAGCATTTGATAGTCGCCACTGGCAGCATGCTCCTGCAACTTTTTCTCTGTTTGACACTCGCTTATTGCCTTTGGTTTATTCTCGCAGATTGAAAGTCAGTAGGCATATTATGCCACGTTAGAGCTGTGAACAATTTGCACTTGTTTTTGTTGTGCACAGCCTAGTAGAGTTTGTAGGCCAATAAGCCTTTGTTTTTGCTCAATGATTGGGCGCAATTTTAATTTTTGTCAAAGCGGAATCGGTAGCAGTAACAGCAAACATTTCACTTAAATTTATATTAAAAGTTTTTTCATATACCCAGCTGAGCTAGCACATATGTACGTTCCTGTTAAGCTCTATATATATGTACATTAAAGAGCGATTTCCATGGAGCTTGCCTACTGTAAAGGCAGGTAGACAGAAAAAGCTCTTCATTCGACTTCACTGCATTAATTGTATGCCAAGTTTCTTGCTTAAATCGCTTCAGCATTTCAGAATATCTGTACATTGTATATTGTAGATGGAAACCTAGGATTACATAGGATTACAATTTAAGAGACAAAATGTCATAGATGATACGGCATGAGCTGTTACCCAAGAATAGTTACCCAAGAATAGATTATGCCATATCGAAGAGTAGTTTAACGCTTTCCTTGTCCGGATTTTAAGGAACCTTTTCTAAGACTTAGTATCGGGCGGATCCGCGGCATAGAAGTCTTTGTCAGAGTGCAGTGCATGTGTACCCTTCTTGCAGTTATGCAGGCACGGCCGAATATGGCAACTAAAGAGATACATACGTAAGTATGTAAAGAAAGACCTTCACAGGAAACAGTTATTGAAATTTAGTATGAAAACAATGCTAAGAAAACCTCTAAAACTTGCTACCTGCTGCAATCGAAGAGCGATTTGTAAAGGGTAATGGGACAGTACAGACATTACCCCAGCGGGTTAGGTGGTCAGAATATACCCGCGGTAGGTATGCCTGTCGTAAGTGGCGACTAAAATACCAGAAGATTTAAGGGGCTGTGTAGCGCAACCCTCCAGTTTGCCAGCGCAATATATAGCTTCTCCAAACCCAATTGTCACCCTCACCTATCCGCGCCGAATCCTGGTTCACTAACAGACGAGGCTCTGGCGACCCCAAGCTCCTCATGGAACTTGGGGTGGGGAGGGAGGGGATGGCCTGAAGGTTTAATGTTGCCTCATAAATCGTTCCCGAGATGGTCGGGATAGCACCTTAATGGTGCTGTGGTACCGGATCTGTATCCGGCAAAGGACCATCACATCGATAACACTCCCCAAAGCCTTCGGGGAGCAACCTTATCGCTACAACAACAACAACAACAGTACACTGGTTTTGTAATATAAAATCGTACTATTTGGTAGGGCAAAAGCAAACTCGACGGACGTTGACCTGTCCGACAATTCACTTTCCGTGTATTATCTCTCCCTCTGCCTTTCTCCATCGCTCCTTCAATATCTTTCTTTTTGACCTCTTTCCCTTTTTCACTTGTCCTTATTTTGTCTCTTTTTCCTTATCTTTTTCTTATCTTTCCTCTTCCTTTTCCGCTATCTCTTTCTCTGCCTTTCCATAGAATGCAAACCTGCACCCACGTGACATTGTAACCAATGTGACCGTAGCCCAAGCCTTTAAAGTTGCCAAACGAGAACACTCTAGTTCTCGCATCAGCTTCGACTTTACCCAAAACAGAGGACTGTTTGCCTGATACTGTTTTCTAACCATCTGTATGTGCTAGAAGAAAGAGTAAGATGAAGTGGGATGAAATACTCATCTAGAAATAGTGGACCCATAATTTTTTTTTCGGCAGGCTGAATGGAAGAAATGGAGTTGGGGGATTTATTCTGTGAAGAACTAGAGGACTGCTGGGAATGACGGTTTACCGATCACTGTGGCATCTTTCGTCATCCAAGCGAAGAAAGCTGTCGTCATGGTTGTGATATTCAGAACACATAAATTTCGATATTTACTCGGAAAAAAATGCTCAAAGATTGCTTCCGATTGATTTACACCGCCCTTGACTGCAATCAAGCTTCTAGAACTTTGAAAATAGAATTGTTTGAGCTGGAGAAGGAAACGAATTTTCCGATAACTTTTCCGCTAATCCCTCTATTCAAGCCAGCCACATGTAGACCTCAAATAACCTAGAAGAATAAAAAAGTTGTTATCAAAATCCTGGGGTAAGTCTGTTTTGTCAACTAGAAAGTGGGCATCCGGCATATGCCTGTTCAATGTAGATCAACATGATCCAATAGTTGCACGTCGATAAGGGGTGATAAGTGTATGCTTAATATTGATTGACTTATCTTTGGTAGATCTATAGCTCTTATTTCGAGATCATTCACAGTGAGCCAGATCTTGGAGCCTTCTCTCATGGCTAGTTTTTCATTCCGGAAACGGCTCAGTTGCCTGGTAAAGAAATATATTTATGGTGTTTAGCGCAGTGGGAGTGACATGCATTTCGTGGAAGCCATGTTGATGGCTGGCTAACCAAAGACTTGCGTTTAAATGAGGGAAGCAGCGTCAGGATTGTGTTTATTTGCCCGTTGATTTGTAAACCTTGTTAACTAAAGTATGCGTTACATATTGCCGGCAGGAAGCGCTAGCGCATTTCCTCGAAAATTCTTGTCACTTAAATATTCAGATACTAACCAGTATGAGTAAACCCACAAGATTCTACTTAATGAACTCTTGAATATAATATTAATAATTTAAACGTAGTAATGTAAGGCTACAGACGTCACTTCTTTCCTTAAACTCACACCTGGGTATTTTTGAGAGATAATGGCTGGTTCCACCCAAAACTTTAAATTTTTGCTTACCTTTCCTTTGGAATAAATACTAACTTTTTATTGCAACAAATCAATTATTAAATTTAACATGCGATTGTCTGCTTGTCTATTTATTTTTGTTGTTGCTAGTTCGCAACAAAACATTTTGCGCCAATTATTGTCAAGCAATCATTGTTTTTCCACATCGCAACGCAATACTCAAATGTATGACAATGTGACCACGACTAAGACTAAAGCGGCAGTTTGAGCATTTTCGTCGTTCGAATATTTTAATAAGTTACTGTGTGTATTAAAAGTCATTATTATTATATTTGCAGTTAAATGTAAGAAATATCAAATTAAAGCAAAAATCTGAACAAACAGACATCATTAAAATATAAATGCTTGTAATTGTATTTTTTCAATAGATTTGTCATTATGTAATAATTGAAAAAATTGATATATTAATTTATAGTTAGATACTAAATAAATATGTATGTTAGCATCTGATTGTATTTAGTCTAGACAAATCACTTAATAACTACCATTTGAGTATAATTTTATGAAAATTTAGTAGCTAAGCTGTCTTTTCAATTAACCACTTCTGCTTATCGAGATATACGTTCTTTTGATGCGAAAGTAAAGGAAATGAAAGGAAAGAAAAAGAAAGAATATAAGGAAAGGATAGGTTTTTATACCTTTCATGAAAATGAAATGGTATATTAATTTCGTCACGAAACCCAAAATTGTAAGTCCTTAAAGGAAAATAGATAGACCCACCATTAAGTATACCGAAATAATCACGATGAAGAGCTGAGTTGATTTAGCCATGTCCGTCTGTCCCTCTGTCTGTTTGTATGCAAACTAGTCCCTCAATTTTTGAGGTATCTTGATAAAATTTGGTGAGCTGGTGTATAGCATATATCCTCCATACAACCAATTTTACAGAAAATGAGGATTTTTGTCATATCTTACTCAATTTAACAGATTGAAGCTTCAAGCTTCACCATATAATTTCATATATTGCACATATTGTTGTCTGAAAATATCATAGAGATCGATTGTTCAGATCAGAAACTTTGCGCAATTTCTGTCTCATTTTTACAGCTAGAAGCTTCAAATTTCACCAAATGCTTACGTAAATAGCATATATTGTTGTCTGAAAAAATCATAGAGATCGGTGGTATATATATTATATACCCCATATAAATTGTAATTTTCATCAAATAGTTACGTTTACGTCATATATTGTTGAAATACGTGATTCGTAGTCATAGCTTTTACACGCAGACCAAAAAACCTGAAACTTTGCATCCTCACACAAAGTACCTACCTGTTTTTTATTTTATATTTATCTTAAAAATCGTTTAGGTATGTAGATATTTCTTATCTTATACATCAGATTATTCGGAGATTACGAACGGGATAAGATTATTGTTCAGCCCCATTCATGAAATGTATGAAGTTTTTGTCACAGTCGAAGAGAGCTCCGTCCTTACTTGTTTATATGTGTGTTATAGATGAGATCTAGGCGACTTATCGATTTGTTATCGAATTGTTATATCTTATATATCTATACGGCCGCCGTGGTGTGATGGTAGCGTTCTCCGCCATCCACACCAAAGATCCCGGGTTCACGCCACGGGAAATATCAAAATTTTATAAACGAGTTTTTTCAATTAGAAGAAATTGTTTCCTACGTAATAATTACTTATAGTTTTCATAGCTAGATGACATTCATCCGCCCTGGGACCTTTTTATAAAGCTCGGTGGAGTTGAGCCTTTTAAAAGGACTTTGCGTAACCTGTTCGTCTCCAACCTTCTATATTGTCGCAAACGTTTTCCGAAGAGCTTCGTTTTTAGCTGGCGAACATACACGCAGTTTCATTTGATTATAAACCTCCTGCTGTTTTTCCTGATCTATGAAACCACAGAGCTGTAGCATGGTGGTTTCAGCTTTCATTTGGTCGAGAATAAAGGCGCTCAGTGCTGCTTTGCGGCTTTGATCATTGTAAACTTTACCAAGTAGCGCAACTAACAACTGCTCGCTCAAAATTAGCACAAACACACAAACATCACTAATGGCCATATTACGGAAATCTTTAGCGAAATTCAAGATACATTTTTAAACAGACATAAAATGTTATAATTTTGGAATATATAGCATCTAGGACAACTTAATTGCAGTAGTTGAAAGAAAATGTTTGCTTATACTCAAGTATTTATCTATTTTTTCTAAATTTATCTTTAGTATTAATAAAATGATTGAAGGGATATTAATCCAATGCAATTCTGCTCATCCTACTGTTCTTCATTCCACTCCATTCGAGTGCCTTCTTTCACTGAATTCGAGTGCCTTCCACTCTATTCGCAACATAACCTCAATTTAAGCTGTCAAACTATATAGTAAACAATGGATTTGATTACGCGAATTCATAATGATCAACTTAATTGGCTGTTGGAAGCTGATTCGTTTTTCGAATATATGTGTGTTACAGGAGTGCAAGGCGAATTCAATACCAGATGTTGTTATCCCAACAGCTGATTGCTTCTTCTTGATAATTTTCCATACAACGCCTTGTACCACAACATGTCAGTTAATCGGAATCAATGAACATTTTGTTTTGACTTGACATTCTTCTGCTCGGCGAATTGGTTGACTTCGCTTTGCATTGATTAATCAGTTTGTTTAGCGTGGCTGTAGGCTGAAAGTAGGAGTTGCCATAAGTAGACAGGAACCTATATATCTGTGATCGGTAGAGGACGTCAGGTTCAATCCAGTCTTTAATTAGATCCTATAAGGGGATCGAGTACAGCGAGTTAGGTAGAGGAGTTCTGGTTAGGTACAATCCAGTCTTTAATTAGAAGCTACAAATAAGGCGATCAAGTACAGCGTTATATCTATAACTTCTTTCCTGTTTAGGGTAAAACGTATGTACCGTGTTTACTGAAAATAAGATAATTAAGCAGTATAAAGTCCAAAAGACACTTGCCGCAATGATTGGTTTTCGTAGTACCTCAGACTCTGTTGTGAGAGTAAGATTCAGTACAATTGACCGATGAAAACTACTAGAGGTTTACTTTTTACTTCCTTTATATTAGCTTTGTTTCATATTTTTCTGCCAATTTCCATACAAAACTTGAGACTCTCGTTATCCATTTTTAGAGTCTTCCCGAAGGGTTAGAGTCTTGAAACTTGGAACACACATCGGAACCCAGTGACAATTTCACGTGAAGTGAAAACTTAGGTGGTGCTTTCTAGATTAAAGGAGCTTCCCGGTAACCCAGCGATCTGGACAAACTGTTGTCGATAACAGCTTTTTGGAAAAAAATAAATACGTTTTTAGCGGACATTTTTGGGTCGGACATGAGAATTTTAAAATAAAATAAAAATTGTTTTAGTAGGTCATGAAAAAACCCTTAAAAATCAAAGTCGAAAAAAGTCAAAAGAATTTAATTTCGCAGGCTCGAAAATTATTTTTTTGGGTATGCGCAGTGGACATTTTTTCCTGAGCCCAAATCGTATCGAAAAATCGATGGCGGACCGATGAATATCGGTTAAAAAATCGACCCAGTCTACTCTACACTCATGACGGATATTCTAACTGTAAGCAGCTTTTTGTCGTCACATGCTTTTAAATTAGACAAGATCAGTAATAGCAGATGTAGGATGTGCGGGTTGGAAGCGGAAAAGAACAAGTGACATAAGTCAGAAAAAGCGTCTAGTTATTTCATAACATAGGTCGTGGTTTTTGTCGTCCGTGTATACCGGTGGTGGTTCCAAATAAACGAAAACGTTCGGGTCTGCTGTTTTTTTTTTTTTTTTTTTTTTTTTTTTTTTTTGTGTTTCGTGGAAGGAGGAAATGCTTTATGCACTGACCGGGATATTTAAGCCTCACTGCGAGACTCTCCGAGTGTAGGACTCCCTTCTTCCATGAAGGCCTACCCACTAAAACCTAACCTCCCACGGCCCGCGCAAATCCCCGTACCTGGGACCGCGTTTAGCATTACTTCGGGTACGGGTGCGCGCTACGTGAGCTCTATGGCTACTCTCACGCTAATGGGCTAGGCATCCGTCGTCTGCCTCACATATGTGCTGACCGTATCCCATCTGTCTCTTCGACAGGTCATGTTATTAATGACACTGCCCGGGGATAGGTCGCCAAGTACCTCTTCTACCCTCCTTCGCTGATGGGAGAAGTGCCTGCATTCGAAGAAGGTGTGGCGTACATCGTCTATTTCCCCACAGTACAGACAGCTCGGGCTATCAACCTTACCCATTCTGTGTAGGTATTTGCGGAAGTAACCATGTCCCGTTAGAAACTGGGTCAGGTAAAAGTCTACCTCTCCGTGCGGTCGCTTCAACCATGGATCAAGTTCAGGGATTAGTTCCCTAGTCCACTTTCCTACGATGCTGTTGCTCCACTGGTCTTGCCGACGTCGGATCGATTCTTCTCGCGCCTGCATGGCAACAGCAGCTCTACTTGCTTGCGATCCGTTGTCATATATTGTTTTTCTTTCCTCAACGAGAAGATATATCGGTATGGTTCCCGCAACGACCAGGACAGCTTCAGCTGATACCGTGCGGTAAGCCGAAGATATTCGCAGCGCCCCTCTGCGTTGGACCGAGGTGAGGGCGACTCGGTTCTTCCGGTATTTCATTGCGTCCGCCCAGATTTCTGCACCATATAAGAGTATAGAATCCGAGGCTGATGCAAGCAACTTCCTTGTGCATGGCTTTGGGCCACCTGTGTTTGCCATTAATCTACTCAACTGCGCTATTATGCGCGCAGCTCTCTCGCAGGTCCCTCGTATGTGATCCGAGAAGTTGAGTTTGCTGTCTAATCTCACTCCCAGATATTTCGTTGAAGCGAGTGTTTCTATTGGCTGGTCCCCAACCATCATGTTCCTGGTAGTGGGAATACGTCTCTTTGTGAGGATGACGATCTCCGTTTTGGCTGTTGCTAACTGGAGACCGTGCTCAGCCATCCACCTATTTACATTACGCATGACCTGGTTTAATTTTAGCTGTGCCAGCTCGCAGCTTGGTGCTGTTATCACAGCTGCCACGTCGTCTGCAAATGCAACGAGGAAGGTGCTTTCTGGCATGTCTAATCGAAGAAGACTGTCGTAAGTTATATTCCAGAGATCGGGACCTAGTACCGAACCCTGGGCTGCTCCACCTGTTATTTTTACCCTTTTTTGACCGTGAGTACTTTCATATATTAGATACCTCTCTCTTAGGTAGTCCCTTAAAATTTCTAACAAATATTGCGGTACTTTGAAAGTGCTTTCTAGTGCCTCAAGCATGTCCTCCCACCAAGCTGAGTTAAAAGCGTTTTTGACGTCCAGCGTGACCAGCAACACTATAGGTCTTGCTCTGTGGCACGCTGTCTCGGCTTTCTTGACTGCGTCTATAACTTCTGCTATGGCATCTATTGTAGAGTGCCCCCTCCGAAAACCATGCTGTCTGGGCGACAGTCCTCCGGCGTCCTGTAACGCTCTGGTGAGGCGTTGCTTCAGGAGACTCTCCATCAATTTCCCTGCTGTGTCCAACATACATAGGGGACGGTAGGATGATGGAGAGTTGGGATCTCCTTTCCCTTTTGGAATGAGAACCAGTCGTGCTGTCTTCCATATGGTGGGGAAAATTCTTTCTTCGAGACATTTGTTGTACATGTGCAACATAAGTTCTGGGCAGTCGTTTGCAGCTAGTCTAATTGCCTCCGCGGGTATTCCGTCGGGCCCAGATGCTTTCCTAGGTTTCATAGTTCGCACGGCAGTTTTAAGCTCTTCTTCTTGGAATGGTTCCACGTTGCGATCTTCATGGGTAACGTACCCGCCCTCCCTAGGCAGTTGGGTGGGAAACAGGCCATCCACAATGTTCCTTATTTGGTTCTCGTCCATCAGCTGGTTTGGCGGACGGAACTTCTTCATTACTATCTTATATCCCTGCCCCCATGGGTCTCGATCCACTTCCTCGCAAAGCGCTTTCCAGCACTTAAGCTTGCTTGCTTAATGGCAGCACTAAGAGCTTTCTTCGCTCCTTTGTACGCTTCCGACTTTTCTAGAGCCTCAGGCCTGCCGCGCGCGCGAGTTGCTAGCCTTCGCATCCTGTGGCATATTTTCCGCAGCTCCGCGATTTCGCTATTCCACCAGTATACCTGCTTTTTACCCCTCCACACTCCCCTCCGTGGCATAGAGAGGTTGCAAGCGTGGCGAAGACAGCTCATTGTCTTTTCAACCGTCTCTTCCGTCGGACTGGAGTTGTTGATTATCCGTCGGGCATCCCCCAGTACTGATGCGGAGAACGTGGCAGAGTCGACCTTGGATGCGTCCCATGCTTTTGTTCTGCGTGGCCCGTTCGGAATCTGCCTCTGACCGGGATCGTTTAGGTGGAAAGTGATGTAGTTGTGATCGCTGCCAGTCAGATCCTCTATGACTCTCCATCCAGCAGCGGTCAGGAGCAGGCTTTCTGACACTAGTGTTACATCGGGGATCGAGTATCCAAAGCCTGGCCGTCGGTATGTAGGGGTCGTACCAGTGTTAAGCACGTTCAAACCGAGCCTGGCTGCCATCTCAAGGACTAACCTTCCACGGGTGTTAGTCTGCGGCATTCCCCATTCGACGGCTCTTGCGTTAAAGTCTCCCGCCACAACCAGGTTACTAGTTAAGTCCCTCAGGTCGTCTTCAATAAGTTCAAGCTTCTCCCTGAACGTTTGAATGGGATCATTCGGGGACAAGTAGCAGCTTACTATTGTGGTATTATTCGTAGTTAGGCGGACGTAGCCTTGTCCGGCAACACGGTTCACAATATTGGCGTTTGCATCTGTCATCCAGATTGCGGCGGTGCCGGTGTTGTCTATATGCCAATCATTTCGGGCTCTATAGGGTTCGCTGATGATAACGCTGTTAGCTTTATGGTCTAAGACCAACTGTTGTAGTAGCTCATCAGCAAGTCTGCTCCGGTTTAGGTTGCCTTGGATAAAACTAATCACTATTGAATTGAGACTTTGGCCTTTGCAACAGCGAGTGCCGCTCTGAAAATGCTGCATGCTCCAGATCCAGGGACATGATCGAGCTTCTGTGTATTACACAGGTAACATTTTGGAGCTGCGGTACAGGCCGAAGCTTTGTGGCCGCTTTGCCCACACTTCCAGCAGGCGTTACTCCTGTCTGGACCCTTGCATTCTGCCTTCCGGTGTCCGTAGCCGAGACACCTAAAGCAGCGTTGTACTTCTGCTCGCTGTCTGATTCGGCACTGTATCCATCCGATAGGAATTTTACCTTTCTTGAGTAGGGCGTTGCCAATATTCTCGTCCACTTCGACGACCGCCATTTTCTGTTCTCTTTGGTTTGCTGCGAACACAGAGACACGGAGAGGTCTAGTGATTTCTTCTTTTCCGACCTCCCTCCTTATTGCGTCTTGGATTTCTGTTTCAGTTGTGAGACAGTCCATACCATGTACTTCCAACTTCATCCGCTTGGAGAGCTGTTGTGCTTCACCGACCTCTCCTACTGCACTACCTATAGCTGCTCTGAAGGCCGTCCGGTCACTGCAGCGCGCCGTTTCAATCAGTACGTTACCAGATTTGGTTTTTCGTACTGACCGTACCACCGTACCTGTGTCATTAGGGCGGAGCTGGCCGCGTATGGCCCCTAGTACCTGGGCATAGCTTTTGCCTTCCACAGGTTTTACCACAAAAGTTGCTGCTTGTCTCCTCTTTCTCGCCCGTTTTTGAGCTTTAGGAGCTTGGACGGGGGTTGCCTGCTTGGCTGGCTGGGCCCGCTGTTTCAGCCTCCGGCGCGCTACATTGGACCAAGACTCACCTTGTGAAAGCGTATTTGTTCTTTCATCTCGTTTCTTTTTGGCTTCCAAGTCCTCCGAGTGGGAATCTGAGCTCGTTCGTGCCCTCTTGCTTTTTCGGCCCGATTCTCTGCTCTCATCTACCTTTTGGGCCCTTAACGATCCCATGCAGCTTAACGCTTCCTCGAGAAGAGCCATACCGGTTTTTATGTCCTTGGACACGGTCTTCTGCTTGAGAGCGGTTTCCTGCATCTCGCGCAGAACTGATACCGCGTACTCCAGCAGTTCGTCTTGGCTCTTCCCTTCGAGGCTTGTGTATGAGAGTGAGCCTCTTGGCGGAGTCGCACGTTTCTCCTTCCCAACAGCGCGCTGTGCAACGACATTGGGTGAGCTGACCGACGCTTTTTCCCTTGCAGTAGCAGGTGTTGACTGGCTGGGGTTATTGCGCAGCTGTGCTTTCGCTTCCTTTGTCTTTTCCGCCGATTCGGTGCCTTGTGTGGACATTACCGACAAGGTCGCTTTAGCGGGGGTTGTTAAAACCGGCGATCTCAGCACTTTAGTGCTCTTCTTGAACACCGCTTCATCGCCCCTTTCTTTCTCGCTTTGTCTACTTTTATCTTCCTTTGTTGTTTTTATTTTGTTGCTCATTTGTTCTATTGGGTCTCCGCTTCAAGCCGCTATCTCCGCACGATGTGCAGTCGCCGTCTTCAATTCCCGTGGTTATCTTTGCAGAAGCAGGGAGGCCACGCGTGGGTTGACACAGGTCCTTATGGGAGTCTGTGTTCAGAGCCAGAATACAGCGTTAGTCAGGAGTCGTCTCAACTGAGCCTGCACCACCAACTTAATGGCGACGTGCTTCGAACGTACTTGAAGACCTGCCAAGGTTTTAACGAGACGGAGACGATGCCGATATTAACCTACCAGCCGTTTCGGCAAGGTGTCACCCTTGCTTATTAAGGTAGTAGCCTGTCGTCATCGCCAGCCCGTAGCAATCAGTTCATAATCATATTTCCAGTTTTGGTCAACAGGATCTTACTGGTCTCGATCCTGTGGATGCTTGATGGGGTATTTTAGGGCGGCATCCTATCGCCCTTCCACCGGAACTTTGGGATGGTTTGCCCTTAGAGCAACACATTCCCATTTTTCCACTGGGTTGCTCGTTTTGGTTCGCCCTGAGTACTTAATTCACTCAGTACCTCCCGTCTTGTGGGAAGCGTTCCTCTATCCACCACCTGAGGAGGCGCCCGGTAGGGGACCGATACCCCCGCGGGTCTGCTGTTTACTGTGTCGATTCAGTAACAAGTAGATTCTACAGGCTGCCAGATCACTGAAGTGTCTTTAATGGGGGAAATTGTAGACGTAAGAAAGCAGCAGAAATTCTGTAGGAAGCGTGCTTAAGCTGCAGCCGTGTCAATATATGTATATTGATATTCAGGCGGCGATCGGGGCAATAACTTCACACATTACTTCATCAAGAAGTGTCCTAGAGTGCCAAGAGGCATTACTTCGGCCGGACCATGCATCTGTACTGGTGTCCTGGCGATAAAGGAACTAAAGTTAACAAAAATGCCGATGCGTTATCAGAGGAGTATATAGTACTCGATGAGTCGACTTTGGATGTCTCAATCCGTTGGGAGAATTTAAAAGGAGACAAGAGTTACACATGATCAGCAAGCAGGAAAGGCGTGGAAAGAAGCGCAGGGCTGCAAAATGTCTACCGACATTAGACTAAAAAAGTGGCTTATATCTCTAAAGGGAAGACTAAAGGCTTAAAATGGGCATATTAACTGGACACAGCCTTCTGGCGTCACATGCTTATAAGGTGTGCTCCATAATTAACAGTAGATGCAGAAAGTGTGAGCTGCAATAAGAAACGGTTAAGCACATCTTGTGTTCATGTCCTGCGCTCGCGAGTTACCAAATCTCGAGTCAGGTATTAGTCTAGGTCCTAAAAAACGTTTAGTATTCGCCAAAAGGGCAGAGTAATTTTATAACATAAGTGTTGGCACGCTTGGTTTTCAACTCAATTTATGTGAGGTCTTTATTTACCGGCTAGTTCAACCTAACCTAACTTTTACAGTAACGCATGACTCACTTTAGTAAAACGCTTTGTTATTGAACTATCGAATTGTTAAAAAAAACTTAATTGAAAATAAATTAATTTAATTGAACTAAATATACAAAATTACAGACACATTATAAAATACCATATGTATGCTTACTGCATACCAAAGTTTCAGTTTCATCGTTTTGTTCATTTGATTGTTTTTTAAAAGTATAGCAGTTTTTCAGCATTTGTTTATATAAATGCAATCCACACACACACACAAATACAAATAAATATTCGCATACTTTTTATATGTAACAAATGTCCACTTTGACTGAGTAATGTACATAGCTGCCGGACTGTCTAAATCTTAAGACATCACCTGGCAGCTGGTATCGGTATCACCTTCGGCCATCGCGCATCGGCATCTACACCGGCTAACCGTCACAAATTTCGCATGCGATACACAATCCATTTCCATCCAATCCATAAAAATTTCTAAGGCAGTGCAATGCGAATTGAAAGATTTTCTAGATTAATTGTCGGCTTGAGTGTAATTACTTGTTGCCAGTTGGATTAGCCAACACACTTCAGGGCAATTATTTGCATTTTTTTGATAGTTTTTTTTTTTTTTTTTTTTTTTTTAACCACTTTGAGGCCGCCGTCTTGAAGTGCAACTATTGGGAAAAAGATATTATCAATTAGCTATTTGCAGACCGTAATAAAATAGTTGATCAGGTGTTATAGCTCGTACAAGTGTACATGTGTAAAAACGCTGTCGTGATCTCCATATGGCTCCTGTCAATAAGTATTGTATCTTGTCCTAGTTGTAGCTTTCAGGCTACTAATGCTACCAATGGAAAATGTAGCACCCTTTTTCCTTTGAGTCTTCTCTCTCAGGCATTTCATGGTCGAACAAACAATTCGCCCTCTCCGCCACGCCTGCAATGTATTACAACAGACCTACTTCGATTGAACATGTCAGAATGCACAATCCTCGGCGCGAAGCTGCGAGCTGGTACAGCCTAAACTGAACCAAGTCATGCCTAATAAATATGTGATGGCTAGTCACGGTCTGTAGCTAGCGACAGACAAAAATGGATATCGTCAGCCTCAAAAAGAGACGCATTCACACTATCAACAGCACCGTAGTAACCACATGGAAGTTTTTACTTTTACCTGACTCCATTTCTACCTGGACACGGTTGCTCCCGCAAATGTCTCCACAGAACGAGCAAGGTGGAAAATCCTATATTGTGGAAAATTATACTATGTATGCCATACCTTCTACGAATGCGAGTGCTTTTCCCAACAGTGAAGGAGGGTAGAAGAGATACTTGGCAACCCATGCCCGGGCAGTGTTATAAAAAACAAGACCGGACAGAGCGACAAATGGGATACTGTGAGCACTTATAACTCTAGGCCTGTATCTGTAGTTATGCAATACGCGGTCTCAAAACCGGTTAAATGCGCGGGCCTTTGGAGGGTAGGTTTAAGTTAGCCCTTGAGGGAAGCAGAGAGTCCGACACTCGGAGAGTCTCCCAGTAAGGCTTAAGTATCCCGATAAGTATATAAAGCAGTTTCTCCTTCCACGAAAATAAAACATGGCATAACATAACATGGCATAAACTGACATATCATAAAATTAGTGCCTATAGAGTACGCATAAGAGTGTTTAGGGCCTTTAGGGCATTACAATAGGCACATTGGTGATCTTAATATCGGGCTGGGATTTCATAACGACGAATAAACATTCTTGTTCTGAAAACATCAGACTGTAGTAAAAGCCTTCATATTTTCGATTCAGGTTCTTGGGCTATTAATAACTACAAATCAAGTTATCATTCAGTCTACAGAATTTAAAAACATTTTATTAAAATACATTCACATTATTATACCGTTACACCCGGTAACTGTTGAGTACGCCTTTAAGTTAGCCTTTGTGAATGCAAAAAGTAAATGTACGTGTAAGTAAAAACAAATTTTTATAACAGCGCATTAATATATTTGGGTCAAACATCATGCCCGTAAATGGTCAGCATGAGGTTTGGTAAAATTGCAAAAAAAAGTATTCATGAATGAGCGTTTGGGGTGCTTTAGTTTTCTGGTCTGCTTGGGCGTTAATTTTTTTGAATATGTGCGAAAGTTGGGTGTATATTAAGATGCCGCTTTTGTTTAAAAGGTGATGGCAAACAAGAGGGTATTGTTATTAGTAAAAGTTAAAATTTTTCTATTAAATATAGTAAAATAAAAACGAAATAAAAAAATGTTAAGCACTTCCTTTATATTAATGGACAAATATCAGCAAAAAATTTTGCCTAATATAAAGACATATTCTTGTTAAACTTTGATTTTTAAATTTTGACAAAAAATTGCCAACAAATATTTATGAGAAGTAAAAATATAAAAGTGGAGCTCACATTACTTGGATTGGAAAGTTGGTAGGAAAGGGGATATTATTAGTCAATCAATTGCGCTTCACCTTTATATTTCTACTTCTCACAAATATTTTTGCAATTTCTATGTCAAAATTTAAAAATCAAAGTTTAGCAAGAATATGTCTTCATATAAGGAGCACATTTTCCGTGAATTTTTGCCAATTTATATAAAGGAAGTGCTTAACATTTTTTTATTTTAGTTTTATTTTCTCCTATTTTTTACATTTTTTCGGTGTCTTAACCTATCTGTTAAGTTTCACGCTTGTAGCTCAATGAGAACTTACGTAAAAATCAATCCCAAATTTCCCTTCGTTCCGTATGAATTTTATACTCAGTTGAGCAGAGCTCACAGGGTATTATAACTTTGATTGGATAACGGTTGGTTGTACAGGTATAAAGGAATCGAGATAGATATAGACTTCCATATATCAAAATTATTAGGATCAAAAAAAAATTTTATTGAGCCATGTCCGTCCGTCCGTCCGTCCGTCCGTCCCCCCGTTAACACGATAACTTGAGTAAATTTTGAGGTATCTTGATGAAATTTGGTATGTAGGTTCCTGAGCACTCATCTCAAATTGCTATTTAAAATGAACAATATCGGACTATAACCACGCCCACTTTTTCGATATCGAAAATTTCGAAAAACCGATGAAGTGCGATAATTCATTACCAAAGACGGGTAAAGCGATGAAACTTGGTACTTATGACGCTGAATAGAAAATTAGTAAAATTTTGGACAATGGGCGTGGCACCGCCCACTTTTAAAAGAAGGTTATTTAAAATTTTATAAGCTGTAATTTGGCAGTCGTTGAAGATATCATGATGAAATTTGGTAGGAAGGTTACTCCTATTACTATATGTATGCTTAATAAAAATTAGCAAAATCGGAGAACGACCACGGCCACTTAAAAAAAAAATTTTTTTTAAAGTCAAATTTTAACAAAAAATTTAATATCTTTACAGAATATAAGTAAATTATGTCAACATTCAACTCCAGTAATGATATGGTGCAACAAAATGCAAAAATAAAAGAAAATTTCAAAATGGGCGTCTTTTTCATTTAATTTGTCTAGGATACTTTTAATGCCATAAGTCGAACAAAAATTTACCAATCCTTGTGAAATTTGGTAAAGGCATAGATTCTATGACGGTAACTGTTTTCTGTGAAATGGGCGAAATCGGTTGAAGCCACGCCCAGTTTTAATACACAGTCGTCCGTCTGTCCTTCCGCTCGGCCGTTAACACGATAACTTGAGCATAAATCGATATATCTTTACTAAACTCAGTTCACGTACTTATCTGAACTCACTTTGTATTGGTATAAAAAATGGCCGAAATCCGACTATGACCACGCCCACTTTTTCGATATCGAAAATTACGAAAAATGAAAAAAATTCCATAATTCTATACCAAATATGAAAAAAGGGATGAAATATGGTAATTGGATTGGTTTATTGACGCGAAATATAACTTTAGAAAAAAACTGTGTAAAATGGGTGTGACACCTACCATATTAAGTAGAATAAAATGAAGAAGTTCTGCAGGGCGAAATAAAAAACCCTTGAAATCTTCGCATGAATACTGTTCGTGGTATTATATATATAAATAAATTAGCGGTATCCAACAGATGATGTTCTGGGTCACCCTGGTCCACATTTTGGTCGATATCCCGAAAACGCCTTCACATATACAACTAAGGGCCACTCCCTTTCAAAACCCTCATTAATACCTTTAATTTGATACCCATATAGTACAAACACATTCTAGAGTCACCCCTAGTCCACGTTTATGGCGATATCTCGAAAATGCGTCCACATATAGAACTAAGGC
Source organism: Eurosta solidaginis (assembly GCF_040869045.1). Classification (NCBI taxonomy): domain Eukaryota; kingdom Metazoa; phylum Arthropoda; class Insecta; order Diptera; family Tephritidae; genus Eurosta; species Eurosta solidaginis. The sequence goes on from NC_090321.1 coordinate 261,052,571, forward strand.
CCACTCCTTTTTAAAATACTCATTAACACCTTTCATTTGATACCCATATCGTACAAAAAAATTCTAGAGTCACCCCTGGCCCACCTTTATGGCGATATCTCGAAAAGGCATCCACCTATAGAACTAAGGCCCACTCCCTTTTAAAATGCTCATTAACCCCTTTCATTTGATACCCATATCGTACAAACACATTCTAGAGTCGCCCCTGGTCCACCTTTATGGCGATATCTCGAAAAGGCGTCCACCTGTAGAACTAAGCCCCACCCTTTTAAAATACTCATTAACATCTTTCATTTGATACCCATAGCGTACAAACACATTCTAGAGTCACCCCTGGTCCACCTTTATGGCGATATCTCGAAAAGGCGTCCACCTATAGAACTAAGCCCCACCCCCTTTTAAAATACTCATTAAAATCTGTCATTTGAAACCCATATCGTACAAACAAAGTCTAGAGTCACCCCTGGTCCACCTTTATGACGATATCTCGAAAAGGCGACCGCCTATTGAACTAAGGCCCACTCCCTTTTAAAATGCTCATTAACCCCTTTCATTTGATACCCATATCGTACAAACAAATTCTAGGGTCACCCCTGGTCCACCTTTATAGCGATATCTCGAAACGGCGTCCCGCTATGGATCTAAGGATCACTCCCTTTTAAAATACCCATTAACCCCTTTCATTTGATACCCATATCGTACAAACAAAGTCTAGAGTCAACCCTGCTCCACCTTTATGGCGATATCCCTAAACGAGCATTCTAGAGTCACCCCTGGTCCACCTCTATGGCGATATCTCGAAAAGGCGTCCACCTATAGAACTATGGCCCATTCCCTTATAAAATACTCTTTAATACCTTTCATTTGATACACATGCCATACAAACACATTCCAGGGTTACCCTCGGTTCATTTTCCTACATGGTTATTTTCCCTTATGTTGCCACCATAGCTCTCAACTGAGTATGTAATGTTTGGTTACACCCCAACTTAACCTTTCTTACTTGCTCTAAATATCTCAGTTCGTGCGCCCCCTAGCGAAACTTTTTGTATTGTGTCATCGGCTGTCATCGACCTCTGAATTAAGCTCTAAATTTTTAGCCTCTAGCTCATCGAGAAGTTACTTAAACCCCGGTTTCAAATTTCCAAATTATTATATAATTTTTTCGATCCGTGCGCCATCCTACGGAATTTTTTTCTCCTTTTGTTCCTTTATCACGGTTTCTTAACCTGCCTCTGGGGTTTCATGTTTGTAGCTCAATGAGAAGTTACTTAAAAATCGATTGCAAGATTTTTATGAAAAGCGGACAAACATTCAACCGACCTAATATAAAGGAAGTAATAATATAGAAAATCTGAACAATAAATGAAATAAGTATGCGTATATTGGAAAGTATTTATAATAGCGAATTGGAATGCACTTTCTAAACATATGTTTGAAGAAGATACCTATTAGACTTACGTAGGTCTGTAACAGAGCTTTGATTTCGATGCCTATAAGCCGGAACATACGATTTGCTTGATTTCTGGTTATAATTTCGTGCGCAGCAATTTAATATTGATTTGGCACTGGAGCTGTTGGTTATACCTCGGGCATCCACCAAAGCCGATGCGAAAAACATGGCAGAAACGGCCTTGGATGTCTCACATGACAATGTTTTGCGTGACCCCCGTAAATCTGCCTCCGATTGGTATCATTAAGAAAAAAAGTGATGTAATTGTGATCACTACCAGTTAGGCCCTCTATCATTCTCCACCAAGCAGTGGCCAGCAGCAGGCTTTTTGAAACTAATGTTAAATAGAGAATCAAGTTTCAGATCGAGCCTGGCTGCCATCTCAAGCACTAGCCTTCCACGAGTGTTTTTGTCTACAGTATTCCCCTTTCGATGGCTCTTGCGTTAAAATTTCCCGCCATCCAGATCGCGGCTGTGCCGGTGTTCTGGTTACAGCAACGCTGCAAGTCCATAGTGCGAAATAAGAAAAAATACGGTTTACAAAATGTATCGAAGATCCTTACTTTGTTGGAATTATATCTGTATCTATAAGGCTCGCGAATGATAACGTAGTTGGCTTTCGGATCAAGTAACAATTACTGTATAAGCTCATCGGCAAGCCTACTCCGGTTACGAAGATTCTGTTAGGTTCTTTAAATAGTTCCACAAATGAAACTTACTTTCCGCCCTATGACTCGTAGTCTAAGCCCTGATGTGTTTACTGTCTCCACATTCCATCACTCTTTCTAAGCATTTACCCTAAACAAAACAAATTTCTTACCATTTCCATACATTTGTCTAGCCATCAGCAGTGGCATTTAGCGTAGGAGTGAACAAATTTAGTTAAATTTAAATGGAAATACGCCATACAAAACTTCAAACCGAAAAATTGCCTGCAAGTAGGTATTTTTCACTTTTTTGCAATTTACTCCTACCTATTCGTGTATTTTATCACCTTTCATCTCAATTTCGGTTGTTTTTTTTTTGTTTTCATTTGCTGGAGCACAATGAATTTGCAATTTGTTCCTGTGCGACGTTGTGTTGTTCCTTTTAATTGATTTACATACGTGTAAATGAAAATTTGTTCGCTTGTACACAAATTCGTTTCATTCGATACAATTTCGCATGTTGTTGTTGTTGTTATTGATTTGCCCAATATATATATATATATATATATATATATATATGTATATATGGAAGCGAATAAATTTGATAACTAAGCCAATTGTTGGTCATGTTCACAAATTTGTTTTTCACATTGGTATGCTATAAATTAAATAATGAAAGGTGTAGTACTGTGCTGCCAATATATGTGTGTGCGTGTGTGTGTGTGTGACTTAACCCGCATGCGCATATGCAGCAAAAACCCTCATACACAACAGTTTGTGTTCGCACATTGTCTTATGGACTTTGATTTTGATATAATTGATTGGCTGGAAAATGCGTTCAGATATATTTATATGTAATATGTAAATTAAGTTTTTTTTTTTCATTTTTTACCATTCTTACATTCTCTTCGGACATTAAAATTTATTTACATACTAAGGCCCCGTTTTTCAGTAGTTGGTTAAGCTAAGCTTAAACCAAATTTGCTTAAACTCTAGTCAAATTTAAACTCCAGTTAAACAACTAAGCAGTTTTTCAATCACAGTCACGGTTGCCACAAGAATGAACAAAAAACTAACCAACGAACTCAATAAAAATAACCAAAAAGTAACCAATGATCCAAAAAGCAGTTTTTATTAATTTAACAAAACAAAAAAAATCATGTGTTACATAGGTATAAGCATTCAACTCACTCAAAAAACAAACAAAGCACCAGTTCATTTGCTATATAAATAAAGTTATACATGTGTACATTAAAAATAAATGACTTAGTGCTGTTTTTAAAAAGTTGTACTTTTTTAAGTCTTAGATTGATGTTACGGTGGCTTTACGTCAGACTTCAACTTTGACAGAAACTTCAAGCATACATTTTTTGAAGGTTAGTAGAATGAATCTTTCGACTTCAAAGCGAAACGAAATGTTAAGTAACCCTTAACTTTTTAATACTTTAACATTAGTTGTCAAATTTGAAGTATGGCGTAAAGCCCTATCTGATGCCTTCCTTACGGTGTCCATATTTCCCTATCCCCAATATCATGGCACAATTCCTGATTCCAAAAAGCACCTAAATCCAGGTCACCTTTTAAATGATTTTTGGATAGTCTTAATAGGTTCCATTCCGTTATAACCGATTCTGCATCTGAGCACATTACATAGGAGAAATTATTTACAAGTTGCATAATTGCTGTATTCGTTTGGCATAGCGCATTTTTTTGAATAATAATTGACAAATCTTTACTATCTTGTCTACTAAAATCAAAGCGCATTTTTAACTGTACTCACGTATGGCATTCTTTATTTTAAATATTTCCATCTCTGAAAACTTCCTACACTCTAGGTAACTTTCCGCCTTAACTCCAATAAATATATCTTTTACAGGTAAAAATCTACTTTGATCACAGGAGTTAACGTTTGTTAGATTTTGCACATTATCTACATATTGCTTATCTATATAAATACATGCCATTAGTTTAAAATTGATTTCGATTTGCAAATACAAGAAGGGTAATCGAACTTTTTCTGACTGAAATTCTTTATTTAAATCATTGCTTATTTTAAGAATGTAGCACAAACAAGTAAGGAAGGTTAAGTTCGGGTGTAACCGAACATTACATACTCAGTTGAGAGCTATGGTGACAACATAAGGGAAAATAACCATGTAGGAAAATGAACCGAGGGAAACCCTGGAATGTGTTTGTATGACATGTGTATCAAATGAAAGGCATTAAAGAGTATTTTATGAGGGAGTGGGCCATAGTTCTATAGGTGAACGCCATTTAGGGATATAGCCATAAAGGTGGATCAGGGTTGACTCTAGAATGCGTTTGTACGATATGTGTATCAAATGAAAGGTGTTAATGAGTATTTTAAAAGGGAGTAATCCTTAGTTCCATAGGTGGACGCCGTTTCGAGATATCGCCATAAAGGACCAGGGATGACCCTAGAATTTGCTTGTACAATATGGGTATCAAAAGAAAGGTGTTAATGAGTATTTTAAAAGGGAGTAATCCTTAGTTCCATAGGTGGACGGCGTTTCGAGATATCGCCACAAAGGTGGACCAGGGGTTATAAGGTGTTAATGAGTATTTTAAAAGGGAGTAATCCTTAGTTCCATAGGTGGACGCCGTTTCGAGATATCGCCATAAAGGACCAGGGGTGACCCTAGAATTTGTTTGTACAATATGGGTATCAAAAGAAAGGTGCTAATGAGTATTTTAAAACGGAGTGGGCCTTAGTTTTATAGGTGTACGCCGTTTCGAAATATCGCCATAAAGGTGGACCAGGGGTGACTCTAGAATTTGTTTGTACAATATGGGTATCAAAAGCAAGGTGTTAATGATTATTTTAAAACGGAGTGGGCCTTAGTTCTATAGGTGTACGCCGTTTCGAAATATCGCCATAAAGGTGGACCAGGGGTGACTCTAGAATTTGTTTGTACAATATGGGTATCAAAAGAAAGGTGTTAATGAGTATTTTAAAAGGGAATAATCCTTAGTTCCATAGGTGGACGCCGTTTCGAGATATCGCCATAAAGGTGGAGCAGGGGTGACCCTAGAAATTGTTTGTACAATATGGGTATCAAACGAAAGGTGTTAATGAGTATTTCAAAAGGGCGTGGGGCTCAGTTCTATAGGTGGACGTCTTTTCGAGATATCGCCATAAAGGTGGAGCAGGGGTGACTCAAGAATGAGTTTGTACGATATGGGTATCAAATTAAAGGTGTTAATGAGAGTTTTAAAACGGAGTGGTGGTAGTTGTATATGTGAATGCGTTTTCCAGATATCGACCAAAATGTGGGCCAGGGTGACCCAGAACTTCATCTGTTGGATACCGCTAATTTATTTATATATGTAATACCTGCCAAGATTTTAAGGGTTTTTTATTTCGCCCTGCAGAACTTTTTCATTTTCTTCTACTTAATATGGTAGGTGTAACAACCATTTTATAAAGTTTTTTCTAAAGTTATATTTCGCGTCAATAAAACAATCCAATTACCTTACTATGTTTCATCCCTTTTTCCGTATTTGGTATAGAATTATGGCATTTTTTTCATTTTTCGTAATTTTCGATATCGAAAAAGTGGGCGTGGTCATAATCGGATTTCGTTAACTTTTCATACCAAGATAAAGTGAGTTCAAGTAAGCACGTGAACTAAGTTTATTAAAGATATGTCGATTTTTGCTCAAGTTATCGTGTTAACGGCCATGCGGAAGGACAGACGGACGACTGTGTATAAAAACTGGGCGTGGCATCAACGGATTTCTCCCATTTTCACAGAAAACAGTTAACATCATAAAATCTATGCCCCTACCAAATTTCAAAAGGATTGGTTAATTTTTGTTCGACTTATGGCGTTAAAAGTATCCTAGACAAATTAAATGAAAAAAGGCGGAGCCACGCCCATTTTGAAATTTTCTTTTATCTTTGTATTTTGTTGCACCATATCATTACTGGAGTTGAATTTTGACATAATTTACTTATATACTGTAAAGGTATTAAATTTTTTGTTAAAATTTTACTTTAAAAAAATTTTTTTTAAAAGTGGGTGTGGTCCTTCTCCGATTTTGCTAATTTTTATTAAGCGTACATATAGTAATAGGAGTAGCGTTCCTGCCAAATTTCATCATGATATCTTCAACGACTGCCAAATTACAGCTTGCAAAAATTTTAAATTACCTTCTTTTAAAAGTGGGCGGTGCCACGCCCATTGTCCAAAATTTTACTAATTTTCTATTTTGCATCATAAGTTAAACTCATTTACCAAGTTTCGTCGCTTTATCTGTCTTTTGTAATGAATTATCGCACTTTTTCGGTTTTTCGAAATTTTCGATATCGAAAAAGTGGGCGTGGTTATATTCCGATATCGTTCATTTTAAATAATGATCTGAGATGAGTGCTCAGGAACCTACATACCAAATTTCATCAAGATACCTCAAAATTTACTCAATTTATCGTGTTAACGGACGGACGGACGGACGGACGGACATGGCTCAATAAAATTTTTTTTCGATCCTGATTATATTGATATATGGAAGCCTATATCTATATCGATTCCTTTATATATGTACAACCAACCGTTATTCAATCAAACTTAATATACTCTGTGAGCTCTGCTCAACTGAGTATAAAAATGAAAATAAAACACCTTAACTTCTTGATCGCCCATTAAATTTGCTAGATCACTTACTTTTATACCATTAACTTCTGGTAGAGACGGCATAAAGTGGCTTTCCATTGCTCCAGTATTCTATTAATAATATTTTCGAGTGCTAGCCATCTAGTCAAAGCCCTAAAATTTTGTGTGGCGATACATTAAAATAATCTTGAAACTCTTCTAGTTCACAAATTCTTTAATGCTGTATGAGAAAATTGTATATATATTTCGACATAAAGTTTCGATTTTCATAGGCAGTTTCTTGCACGCATAACTTGAACGCAAATGCAAGGAATGGCAATTACATTTTAAATAAAAAAAAATTTTGTGTCTTTTCCAAACTTGGCCTTTAAGCCATTTAATTCTCCAGCCATCGTACTTGCACCATCTGTTGCTAGTCCAATAAGATTTTCTAATGGGATATTGTCGTCATCAAGAAACGATTTTATGCTTTGATAAATATATCCAGCATCTGCTTGTACCAATTCGATTAACGTTAAAAATCTGTCATTAATTGTTCGAGATATCCTATCAAAGTACCGTACTACTAAAACCAAACACTTTCTAGTTGAAATATCCGTTGTCTCATCAACGATTAGAGAAAACTTTGAACATCGCATTGCACACCTTATTTGGTTTACTGCAACCTTATTTGATTTACTACAACATCCCTTAATAAATTTGGCAAAGAATCCGTCAGCATAAATGGAAGGTTGTGCTTAACAATAAACATAGCTAAAATTTGCTCGGCATTGCCTACTTGTCTACAAAGATTTACTTGATCACCACCTTTATATGAATTTATTTTTAACTGGTTATTTTTTTTTTTTTTTTTTTTTTTTTTGTTGCTCCAGTTGAATATGTGACTGTTTTTACTATGTTTTTTCAAATAGCTAAAATGGTTTATCAAAAGTTTATCACATATTTGCAATATGACTTTTCCTGTTTTTCCTCCAGCCAAGAAAACTTTTCAGCCCACTCTACACGAAATTTACGCCGCAATGTAGTTTTCTAACTAAAAAGTTGAAAAAAAAACTTGATAAGTCTTTATTGAATTATAATTTTTTTGTTGAACTTGTTTGAAATTAAAATTAATAGATTACAATAGCTGGTTAAGCGATTTAAACACTACTGTGATACTGCAATACAAACCTTTGATTTGGGACCGGCTCTTCTTTTTCGATACAATCATTATTCCCGCAGCTACTACTTTCTGCTTTTTTCTGTCGAACAACGAATCTAATAAAATTTTAATATAAGGAACTAATTATGATAATTTGCAAAATATAACTTACTTATCCATTTACACAGCCAAATTGTTTACATTGTTCTCGCACAAATTCAATTGAAACAAGTAAGGACGGGAATGTCTTCGGCTGTGCCGAAGACTTCATACCTTCCATGAATGGGGCTGAACAATAATCTTATTCCGTTCGTAATCTCCAAATAATCGGATGTATAAGATAAGAAATATATAGTGAAAAGATGTACATACCAAAACGATTTTTAAGATAAATATAAAATAAAAAATGGCAAAAAACCCCCTTATCTGAACGATCGGTGTGGGATATTTATTATATATAGCTCCGATTGAAATGATGTTTACAGGAAGTATTCTATGATATATTAAAATATATATGTATCACCAAGTTTAACGTTTTTATATTGGAAATTAAGGGAGAAATTGCCAAAAATCTTTCTATCTGAACGATCGGTTGTATGGAATATATACTATATATAGCTCCGCTCAAAGTGATTTTTTCAGGATATCTTCTAAGATATATTAGAATATATATCACCGAGTTTCACGTTTATACTTTCTAAATTGCGGCAGGAATGACCAAAATCGTCTTATCTGAACGATCGGTTGTATGGGAGATATATGTTAAAGTGGTCTAATCCTACCGGATCCGACAAATGTCTAATATAATACAAAAATACATCCTTGTGCCAAATTTCATTGAGATGTCTCAAATTTTGAGGGACTAGTTTGCGTTCAAACAGACAGACGGACGGACAGACGGACTTGGCTGTATAAACTCAGTTCGTCGCCCCGATCAATTCGGTATACTTAATGGTGGTCTATCTTCTATATTTCTCATCGTTACAAACATCGGACCAAAGTTATTACCATTTCATGTTCATGAAAGGTATAAAAACGCTTGTTGCTAGTGATGAGAGTGCTTATTTACATTTGTGTTATCGAAACAACACAGTCGTTTATATTTGAGGCTAAGATGTATTCATATTAAAGCCTGTTCCCGTATAGTCAGAAAGTCAGAATGGGTCAGCAAAACTGCCAAAAGCTGACGGGTTTCATACAAGAAATAGGTTAGTGCTGAAAGTTTCTGACTCTTTCTTGGAGTAAGTGAATAGACTGTTTATTTCTGCATATTCACATGAACTGGTAATTGATTAGCCAGTTTTGAAAAATGTTTAAATTAGTATTGTAGGACAATTATTTCTATATTTCCTTATGCAGTAAAAATCTCGAGAAAAAGTAACCGAACACGTCTGAAAGTAACCAAGTAACCAACGACGAAAAAAATAACCAAGTTTGGTGACTAATAACCAAGTTCGGCAACCGTAGTCACAGTTTAAGGCCACGTTTGGGGTAGGCTTTTTTGTACAGCAACATTGGTTTCTTATTATCTATATAATTTGTAGATACGACAACAGCTGGGTTTTGCTTACCCAACAAACATTTAAAAGATATTTCTACAGCGAAATAAATATCTAGTTCCGGAGGTGATATCCAACATCATTATTTAATTATTCTTAAACCAGATAGTTCTCAAGGTGGTATCCAACTTCATTATCCAATCACTATCCAAACTTTGAGAAATTTTGTAAAATTTATAGTTCTCGAGTTGATCGCCAACGTCATTAGCATTTGCAAATTATTATCCAACCTTTGAGAGATTTTGAGAAATGTACACTTCTGAAATGAATATTCAACACATTTCTTCAGGTGATATATTGGATATCGAATTGAGGTGAAGTTAAAAAAAAATTTCCAAGGTGGTACCACCAAAGCCAACAGCTATTTATTGTGAGAAATAAACACTTGATTGATGGCAGTAATGAAGCGTAATTTATCAAACATAAATTATATTATTTTATTTTATTTTCGTGAAAATACTTTAGTATTGGAATCTTATACTTAAGTCCAGTTAAAGAACCGCAAGTTGAGAACTATAATTTTTTCAACTTGAGTAATAGCATTTTTCGCCTTATAAAAAATTCCCTCTTTTGCTGAGTATACTATGATTCTCAAGTTGAGCCACTGGTTCGTAAAAACTCTTGAGATTTTAGAGGTATGCTAGTTATCAACATGAGCTCTAATGGTACTCAAACCCAAATGCTTGTTGGGTATATTCGGCGCCATTTCGAAAGAATGGAAATCACCGATAGGTTAGCTAGAGTTTAACCCTGCCAGATCTGGCGCTAAAGCTCAGCTTAAACTTAAAGTAGACTGAAAAACTGCAGTGTAAATTTAAGCGTAGTTTAACTGCCAAACTGAGTTGAACTTGTACTCAGAAGCTCGGGCCTAAGGCCGGTTATTTCAGTGCGAGTTTAAACTCCAGTTAAATTTGACTAGAGTTTATGTTATCGAACAAAGTGGCAAAGTTAAACTCTAGCCAACTTTAACCAGAGTTTAAACTTGCAATAAAAAACCAGGCATAAATGTCTTAATGAATGGTAAACTTTCGTGTAATTACTTGTATAATTCTGCTTCCCCCAAAACATTGATTGATGATCTTTTAGGTTTTTGATTTTGTCTTAGATGCTGTGAAAGAAGCAAATTAAATTTATTGAACTATGAAAAAGAAATGTACAAATGACATAAGAAACAATACAGACACATTTACATTTGTACATACGTACATACTTGTGAATATAATTATGCGCGTACTAAGGATGTATGTAGTTATGCCCTCTTAGTTCAAAGATTTTAAAAAGTTAATTGCTTTCAACTATAAAAAATCAGTATTTGATGAAATGGGAATTTTCGTTTTATGGTAAGGCCCTCGCAACTTACATATTTCGGATGCCATATTCCAAATAGCGTCGACTTTTGTGGGGAGGGCTTCAACCAAACAAAAGCACCGTGAAAATAATCGCTCAAATTTCAATCAGTTTCTCATAAAACTGTAATTTAACTGTCTGTAGTTTCAGAATATACCTGCGGAAGGTATGCCTGTCGTAAGAGGTGACTACAATACGAAATTGATTAAAGGAGTTTTGTAGCTTAACCCTCACAAGGGGTTTCCAACCCATAATATAGCTTCTCCAACCCAATTTTCGACCTCACCTACGCGTGGCGAATCGTGTTTCGTTAACAGCCGAGGCTCTGGCGACGACGAACTCCTGATGGATCTAAGGGGTTGGAGGGCGAGATGGCCTAGAAGGTTTCATATGGTCATACCAAATCGTTCTCGAGATTTTAAGGCTTTATGGTGCTTGTTACCACAACGTACCGGATCTGCATCCGGTAAATGATCATCAACATCGATAACACTCCCCAACGCCTTCGGGGAGTGTCCTTATCGCTACAACAACAACAACCGTGAAAATAAATTTTTCAAATATTTGAGACTCGAATTTCTGTGTTTACTTTCATTCATGAAGCGTGCAAAATGTATTTGGGTTCGAGCTGGCCGGTCAAGGGAGACCTCTCCTGGACATGTCCGAAGTGTTACCAAAATTTATTTGACGTTCCAATGAAAGACCTAGTTAGTTACCAGAGCTTAGTTATAAAACGAGGATATCCTCTTGGTAGGGAGCGCAGCTCGCTCTCTCCATTGGTGACTTACCATGTTTCCCACACTGAAAGAAAAAGACTAGTTAAATCAACCGAAATTTCTGTAAATTTTTATCAATCGCAACAAGATGTTGAATCAACTGCGTACAAATCGTTGATTCGTAATTGACCGTTTTAGTAGTCAAATGAACAAAAAAACTTGTTGCGACAGCTTTGTACCAAAGTACCTATGTCGCCATATACAATCATACGTAAATATGTGAATACATAAATACGCATGCATACATATGAACACACTTACTAAAAAAAAAAAAAATTATGTAAATCGCGATAACCTCCGAAGAGATCTAAGACCGAGCTTCTCTTCCACTTTGCGTCGTGCTCCTTTTTAATTTTTCCTACAAATTTGCGGGACGGGACCTACTTGTTTTATGTCGACTCCGAACGGCATCTGCGAGGCAGATGAGTTTTCACTGAGAGCATTTCATGGCAGAAATACCCTCGGATCGCTTGCCAAACACTTCCGAGGGGCAACTCCGCTTAGAAAAATTGTCTTTTAATGGAAAAACCTTAATTCTAAAATTTTGATGTTGCTTTGCCCCGGGTGTGAACCCAGGGCATTCGTTGTGGTAGGCGGAGCACGCTACCATCACACCACGGTGGCACTTACTAACCGAACTTTAATTGGGCGCTCATCAAATATGCTGGCACACATTAAACATTATACACTTTATTATTTTGCTTTATTAAACACACTTTCACCAAATTTTATATTTTATAATTTATTTAATTTATAGTTTTGAACTTCGCTTTGCAAATAGAAATGAAAATAGTAGTCACAAAATTGATTCTCAATTCTTTCAGCTGCAGATCAGCTCATTCTCAATTTCTTCTCTCGCATGTAGTTGCCACACTTGTACGTTATGGAAGAGTAAAGAATCAAATAGCAGGAAGGTAATTCTCAACTGTCGTAACTTTACACGTAATTCGGCAAGTTAAATTTTCGTAACATTTTAAGTTGAAACGATTCCAAACAACTCAAACTTTTATGTTGTCGGAAATACCAACATTAAAAAAGTATGTTTTTTATTATCTTATTAAATTCGTTCGCGTGAGTGAAAATTCGTAAAAACTTGAGCAAAATGGAAAAATTCTGTTCGTTCAAACAAAACTTTTGCAACAAGAGGGCGCAATTTTGCATTTCGCTTGCAGGAGAAGTTGCAAAATTGTACCCGATAAATAGGTGTCCCGGTATCTTATAATTTTTTGCACAGTAAATTCAAAAAAAGGTTTTTCGTTTTGTATTGATAACTGAAAAACTATTTCTTTGTTGTTTTCCCATTTTGTGTGTTTTTTCGATTTGATGGTTTTCTTATTTTGGTGTTTTTTTAACAAGTGGTACCATCATCATAAGCACAAAGTAGAGAGGGCAGTGAGCGTAAAATTCGCTTTGAAATTTGTTCATGTATTGACTGTTGATCGCTGTTGAAATGGCCAGTGAGATCAGTTGTGTTAACAAAAAAATCAGTTATATTGATAAGGAATCTGTCAATTTTAAAGAATTTTTTTAACTTAAGAGCGACAATTTCTCTTCTGTTGAAATGAGTAAACTAATTTGTTCGCTTGACAAATAACTCGGTCGAATTAACCGTAATTCGATCAATTTCACCGAATCTCCGTTAAGTCATGAACAACATAACCGATTTGTTGATTTTACTAGCACCATTTCTTTCAGTGCATGCGCTAGATAACGCTCAACGCTGCGTTGCACTATTATGAGGCTGTTTTCCACACTTTATTTTGTGTTATTTTACCCCAGTTCAGTTTTTAGGCTCGCCAATAGCTCCCGTTTTCTAAACGAGCTAGCTGAACATACGTTCCAATGGCTGATCTGCGCATATGATGCCTTTTTTCACTAACAGATATCAGAAGATTCTTTTTAAATATGGCGACATTGGTAACTGAAAACATAATTTGGAGAAGAAGGCAGCAAGTCGCTACTGCGCAGGTGCTAGTTGCAAGCTCATATTCGAAAAGACAACCCATACCTATGAGACTCTCCTATATCCACGGAATGTTTAAACTTGCTTACAACATTCCAAGCATCATCTACACCCAACCCAACGCTTGAAATACCATCCATTTTCTCTGGCATTCGACCTAAAACTCCCTCTCTACTTTATGTTTTCTTAAACATTTTGATTTGTTTATCTTCGGATTTGTTTGCTTGGGCCCATTAGGGCTCTTTAGCCCGGTAAGGCCACTGTTTGCAAAGCAGCGCGGAGTAGGGATATTCCATTTAGACACTAATCAGCGCTGATGCCTCGCTTCCCGCTAGCTTGAACACTCTGAACACTAAATACCTATTCTTTGGTACAGTCAACAGCTAGTATACACACTTAATTTTTGAGAAGCAGTTAGGAGACGCGAAAAACTACTAAGTTATTTTTCATTGAACTTAGGAAAGAGGATGCTAGAGTGAGCCATCTGAAGGACTTCGCTCAGAAGTAGATGTTTCTTCCGGCTTTAGGTATAATCACCACCGTCTCTCTAGCCACACTTTAAATGAAAGGAGATAAAATGTCATTTACCCACTTGATGTTCTATTTACCTACTTGACCTTCTATGCTGCTACATACATATATATATTGATAAGCTTGCTTCGTAGGCCGATGTTCGCTCCAGAACTTTTCTTTTGGCTCTCATTATCATCCGACTCAACACACATATGGAACAAGACCACCTCCTCATGGTTCCTTTCATATATTTCATAGTTATTTTGGTCAAGATATTGAGTATTAAGATATATGGCGCCAATATAATGGAATGCTTGCAACTCCCGATGTGCTAAAACTTCCATCATTCCAATTTGAACTGATTATTGCATTGTGCTGGAGCGATTCACAATCAGAGTACAAGTCTGAAACGAATTTCCCTGATCCTGCAGCTGTTTGGTAATCACACCCCACACTGAAGCTTCAGGATTCTGGACGACTGCTAATCGTTTCATGCTACCCTGGTCAATTGTTTCAGGCCAGAAAATGGTGTTCAGCATGGTGCTCGGGAGATGGTGCATCCACTTGAAAGGCCTTCTGAACGAGTTTAAATCGTTTCATCCTTTTCGTTTCATTCTTTTCATTTCTGCTTAACGGTCTTACAAATGAAAATTTGCACTCGGCGTAAGGTTTAAGGGAAGATATCTAAAGGAATATTTGATTATCCTTCCAATGTGATGGAAGATAGTATGATTATCCTAATAAGGTATTTTTACTTTATCAAGGTTCATGCTTGGATTAGTAAAAGGCTGCTAAAAGATTTACTGCTAAGTAATAAAAGTTAGATTGTAGGAGGAGTAAGTACTTCGATGGAAAGGCTAGTTGGTGTTTTGGTATACTACCTGGTAAGTCCTGGTAAGGACTACAAATTTGAAGGAAGAAGACTTAGTTCTGGAGCTATGAGTTACCCCGCGTCAACCTTAAACTCCAAGAAAGATCACTTACGTTCTGAAGAACTCTTTTCGACTCATTGCATTTTTGCCATTACCCCCATAGCATCACAACAAGCAAAATTGGTATTAACTTCATTGTATTCGTTACGGAATCATTTGGATTCTTTAAAAAAAGAACTTCTACGAGTTGTAAGCTTACATAAAACGACTCTATTAAGATTAATTCAATAAACAGATCTGAATATTATTATATTAGATATTTTTTAAGCTCCTATTTGTAGAAATTAGTTATTCCTAATCAGATCTTCACACTACTTCTATGGCTTAAATCTTTTGAACTAACGCCTACCTTTAAATTAGTCTTAATGAATGTTTCCATTGCTCTATTAGTAAATTGAATAATAAAATTCTCGATTTTTCCAGGTCTGAAAATAAGCCTTAAACTGGCCAAATTAAATGCGCACGAAAGTTAGTCAATATGATTTTCCAAATACCTACCAACATACATATTTACACATATGATTGCTTGCTTAATGAAGGAAAATTCATACAATAGAAAAGAAGTAGTGCATTTTTTGACTATTTTAAGGGGGCATATTTTAGAAAGTAGCATTACATGTGCGCAACTACGCCCCCTTCACTGACCAGATAGGGGAAGACACACAGAATGCAATGTAGCAATGTAGATACAATCCATTCATGGCATACGAGCATTGAAGTATGTAGGTACTTACATATAAGCACATGCAAGCTCCCGTATGCAGCATATCCAAACAATATTGCATATATGTATACACACCCATACTCATACGTATACGTAAAAGTGCATGCGTTAGGCGTTCACTAAACCACAGGTTGTTTGGATGGCGTCGGCGATTGTGGGTTGATGATTGTTCGCGCTGCTGCTGGTGGAGTTTAAATAACTGTCTGATATGATGGTGGTAATCGATCTCCTTGCAAATATAATTTCAATTTTATTGTTTTTTCGTCACTTGTTGTTGTAGGGTGCTAAAATTTTAAACTGAATCAAAAACTTCAAGAACCTACATTAAATTGTAAAAAGTGAATTTTGATATATTTGAATTTCGTGTGGCGCACGAAGATTCCAAAAAACCTATAATCGAAGCCGTAACTTCAATCGTAATCGTAGCTCGAACCGTAATCGCGCTAGGGACCGTTACTGTAAACATTACCGTATAGGTGGTCTTAACATCATCAGTAGTCTTAACCGTAACAGTAACCCCAACCGTAGCAACTACGAAAAATTTCTTAACGTTCATCGTGCCAATAATTCTAACCATTGCCATGACCGTAGCCATAACCACAACCATAACCATACCCATAAATATTACAACAACCATATCTATAACTAGAACCATAACCATAATCGTAACCATAAATTAAAAATAACCATTGCCATTACCATATTCATAGCTATCACCATAACAATAACTATAACCATAACAATAAACATAATCAAAATCGTAACCATAGCGATTACCATAGCCATAGCAATGATCATAACCATTACCATTACCAAAACCCTAACCCTAAATACTACAACAACCATAACCATACCGATGAATATTACAATAACCATATCCATAACTAAGACTATAACCACATAACTATTACCATAATCGTAACAATAACCATTACAATACCCATATTCATAACAGTAACCACAACCGTAACCATTACCATTACCATAACCATAGCCATAACCGAAGCTATAACTATAACCATAGCTTACTTACTTACCTAATTGGCCCTTAACCGTCTAAACGGTTATGACCGTGCAACAAGGCGCGCCAGTCGCTCCTTCGCTCCGCCATAACTTACCATAGCTAGAACCATAAAAATAACCATAATGGTAACCATAACCATAACTTTAACCGTAACCATAACCATAACTGTAATCATAACAATAACCATACCCATAACGATAATTATTATCATTTCCATAACAATACCCATAGCCATAACTACTGGCATGATAACGGAACATAACAATTTTCATAACTTTTTATTTTTTTTCTTTCTTTCCACCATTCCAGCCTTTACCTTTATTTATCTTTTAATTGATTTCACTTTTCCTTGCCCTTTTCATTTTCGCTTTTATTTGCAGTCTAAAATTTTACTATAAACAGTGGCAGAGAGGAGAAAAGGCCACCTTCTTTATGTAAATTAAATATTAGCTTAAATAAACAACTCGGTATATACAATTCGCACTAAAAAAATCAATGTTTGCCTTTGCTCGTATTTTTCTACCAATAATTCGTTTAGATATTTCATATTCGACTTTTTATGGTTGTGAATGGTGTTGCCACCTTTTAAAGTGATTCAATTTTCTTTTACCTACACATGCACCAATCCCTTGTACACTCAACCATAAAAGGTGCGCTACGCCAGCAAATCCCCTAAACCAGCAGTAGCAACATGTTTCAGATGCTTGTTGCACAGCACGCCTTGTAATCATCGTTGTTGCCGGCTGCTCAATTTAAGTGATTTAAATTTTCGTTTGTTATCTAAAAAAATTATGGCATGATTGCTGTGAGCCCTGTGAAGGCAGGTAGCCTACTCCTTACCACCTACAGCTTTATATAATAGTGAATTGATACAGCGATGGCCAATAATGATTTGTTGCCATCATCAAACACTAACTGAATTGCTGCCATCAATTATGCTGCGTGTGTTGCTGTTGCTGTAGTGAATATTATTATTGCTTCTGTTGTTAATTTTGTCTAACCATTCCCACTTCAACTTCACAATCTTCAGATTGTTACGTTTCTCTTGCAGTATTTTTGATTTTTCTCCCATACGAAATTCACATGCTGCATTACGTACTTTGCTTGTAGCCGAAAAGCAGCCTGATTGGTGGCAGTTAACCGCCAGCCAAAAAATAAGCGTAATTCCCCGCAACGTGTGCCAATTTTCACAATCACTTTGCAATCACATTCGCATTTGCACTTTTCGGCGCCTTTTTTTTCGGTTCAAAATTATAACAACGCACAAATTTACATCTAAGCTAATAACCAATTTAATGTGATCCTTATACTTAAATAGAAAAAGTGTTTTCAAGGAAATTATAAGCTACATTTGTTATTAGATGGCAACTTTGTGAAATTTTGCATTAGCGGCAAGGCCTAGGTAGTAGAGCTATAATCAAAGGGGCATCAACTAATACACAATTTCATCTAAAGAGTTTTTGAGATACAATCGTGTATTCAAATAATTCAAAAATCATGAGTACCCAGATCTCAGAAGGCTTGAAGTGCAAATATTTTATTCTATTTGGGGTAGCCATGACCATAACTGTCCCCATATCATAGTGGTAACCACCCTTGCCGGGGAAGCTCACTTGAACAACATGAATGTTCATTGTGATAGCACATAAGATAACGGTGCAGTAAGCTGTAGCTATTTACGGAACCGTTGCATGGATAAAACCTTCGGATCTTAGTGACGAATTACAGAAAAATTTTTACCTAGTTCTGGAAAAATCTGCAGTCAAGCACGCGGCGAGTTGATGATTCTACTTCGTCATGCTATTTGTACTAGCAGCAAGAGTGGTTTTCCAGTATGATGAGACATACCGCATTAACGCTCATTGGACAATGGCCCAACAGTTGCCATTAACGAATGAGCCTTGTAGTATCGCAGACGCTTGCTATCCACTTTCGATCAAAATTAGCTCATTACCCTGCAAGAGGTATATCCAGCTAGAGTTTGCTTAGCTGACACGAGTTACATTTATAAAGGAACAGACCACAAGAGGCTAGGGGTACTCCGTATTTTCTAAAGTCGTCTATATTCGGTTCAATTGTAAACCGCCCTCGATGACGCCACAGTTGAGCTTAAAGTTTTAATAGTGGCTTGGCTATCGAATTAAATGTTGAATTCTGTAACCGTGGAAGCACTGGACGGCATGCCATCCACCGCATCCCTTATTGTGGCAATCTCCACTTGGCAGACGTTGCAGTTATCGGGCAACATAAACTTGCGGCATTCCCTGAGCTCCTGACTTATAACTGCTCCTCAGAACTTTCCGTCCAACTTGGACCCTTCCATGACCCATTTAACTAGTTCACAGCCTCATTTTAATTCCTTTCCCTACTCTTCTCTAGAGGGGATATCTGTTGTGAAGTTTACACTTAGGGCAGTTGTTGGCACACAATAGTTTGTCTTATCTGGGATGAAGGTAGATAAGGGTACTTGAATGCTCTAGATAAGAAGGCCCATAGACCATGTCACGAAGTCAGTGACCGGGTCTCAGAATCTATATTTCTCAGAACACCATTTGCACAGTGAGGCGTACTCCCCATAAGGGAGAGAAATGAAATGCTGAGCCAACAGTTCCTGTTGAATACCCCAAAACATGGGCATCCCAGCAAACATCTGATTAAAGAGGCCTCCCTTCCAGGGACTTAAGAAGTAAACTGTGTAAGCATTATGAGGGAATACCTCAGAACTCAGCCGTATTTTGAAACAGAGCACAAAAAATGCTAAGAGAAATCCACCAAAACGCATAGGTCCTCTGTGCCAGAATTTTCCGGGCGAACCCCGTTCTTAAATCTAATACCCTAAACTAGCAGTTTAGGAAGGCAGCCTCTCCAGGGAGACATGCCTCATTCTAGCTCAACTTCGATCTGGCAGCTGTAACAGGATAAACTCTTACCTATGCAAAAACAGCTCCGACATACATAATATATGTCCTGCTGGTTATGTGTCCCCCGTTCTATGCCAAGATAAGAGTTGTTCCAAGAGTGCCGCTGATACCAGCGCTGTACGTTATACTGACTATACCACACATTACGCGGTATTGTGACAGTCACTGCAACTGAAACTGGAATTGTTACCATAAGCTATACACGAACAACAACTGTAATTTGAATAATTAGCGAAGACGTCACACATAACCTGAATTTTGAATGTAGCTGTAACCATAACTCTCACCGTACGAGAGTCGAACTCTTAGTCATAACCGTAAAGCGACCTTTAGAAAAGCTGCTACGCTAAAAGTAACCATAAGAGACACCGTTGAAGAAATAAGATATGTAACCCCAGTCTTAATAGTAATCATAACCACAGCCGTACGCGTAGCAGCAAGCATATCTTAAATCCCACTTGTAACCCTAACCACCACTTTAGCTTTTGTAGGAGCAACACAATAACAACAATCTTAGCTCTTGCGCATTACGTGTGTGGAAGGGCAAAATTTAAAATTTTTGTACATCCAGAGACTTAACACTTTCATCTACATATTTCGCTACATTTAGGCCATAATCTTTTTCATCATCAACGTTTACAATTTGGTTTATTTCAAATGTAAAAGTGCTGTTTTTTTAATAATCTTAATATATAAAAAAACATGTGCCACAAGTTTGAGGCCAATGGACTCATAAACTACTGACCCGATTTTGAATTTGTTTTGCACCCCGTGTGTAGTTTGATCTAACTTGAAATATAGTATAGGTTATATCTCATTGAAACATTCATATCTTTTGTCTAAGGCCTTTACATATAGTTTCATAAGACCCAATTTGATATGCAGAGGAGGTAATATTAAACGGTATCAGTCAGTAGGTTTGGATAGATTCATTTATAGCAATTTCTCCGGCGAATTCCTGTTATGTTTACCACACAGAAGTAGCAGTCGCTTTGATGGTCCAATGAGAAGTTTGGTACTTGCAATGAGGTCTTTTTTATTTGCGCATAAGTATAATTACTAAACACTACTTTTACATACGAATCCAGGGTTTGTTATTAGTTTCACATGGGGAGCTGAATAAGTCCATAGAAGATCGTTTCAAGATGAAGAAATTTGCGAACATATTTGAAATCAGCGACCCCAAAATTTGTGTGTTATTTTGCATACAAAACATAAGGAACACCTTAATAATACGAATCAACTTTGTATAAATTAACATACTTATTTGTTTGCAATTTATTTTTTCGAACGCACATTGATTGACCATAAAAAGCTTTGAGTAAAAGTTAAATCGCATTTACTATGATCATACGGTTAATTTGATAGACGATTTACTGACTTATTTATGCCAGACGCATATGCAACTAATGATTTTTAAATGTTACTTAGATTTTTATTCGAAAATTTATGTACATTTTAATTAATAAACTGCAACCAAAAACTTCACAATAATAACAATAATGGCTATTTGCTGTTTGTGTGTTGGGTGTGTAAGGAAAAATTTAAAGTTTTTCATCGATAAGTTAATAAATATGCCATAATGCGTGTACACATACATGCACACATACATAGAGAAAAACGAGCATACAATGAAATTGTAATAAAGTAATTCAATCCAAATAATTCCTGCTACATATAAAGTTATTATTAGAAAATCAAAGTACGCCGTTAGCGTGATTGCTGCAAAGCTTGCTATTAACTAACTATGCAGATATGGAGCAACGCCATAAAATGTAGCATATTTTGACTGCATGAAGTTCGTGTCTTAAGTCTATTGTTTAAATTGATGCGATTACTTGTATATTAAGGTTCATTGAATATTTGTGGAAATTTTTGGATGCATATGGTAAATAAGCGATAATTTGTGGTACATATTTTCAAGGCACACATGAGATGCGTCAGAAGCTACTCAAGGGTCTTAATGTTCCCTTTTTACAATTAAAATCACACTAATCTCTTTAAATGCATAAGCAATAAAGAAGCTCGTAAAATTATATATTTGTATCCAATTCATATGAAATTTCACCGCTCCTATCAAATATATATTTTCACATACCTAACAACAAATTTCATATTTACTTTATTCCAACGTTAGTTTGTATAACACCCACAATGCGTTTTCGTGGACAATAATTTTTCGACGCTTTGCGCTGCACAACATTTATTTACTTAACATTATTCACTCATTTCTCACTTTGGTTGAATATATTTTATTAGTTTTTATACTCAGCGTGCTCATGCACTCATAGTTGGTAACATCACGTTTGATCGTAATGGCATAAATACATCGAAATAAATATTGACTTCCATATATAAAAATTCTCAGGATGAAAAAAGGAATTGATTACACGACTCTACAAAAAAAAAAAATTGTTCTTTGTCCTAAAGTTTATTTCATGATTTTCTGTTTTATTATAAACAAAAACGAAAAGAGAATATGTTTTTTCGGTACAAAGATTGCTTTCGTAATAGTTACAGTAACAATACTCATGGCGTTAGAGTGATAACTAAACAACGGTCAGGTGTTTTGTACAAATCTAGAATAACCTAAAATGTCGTCGCGAAAGTGTAAATATGAAGCTGATGCTTTTTGTTATATATGTGGGCAATGTATTAAAGTTCGAGATATAAAATATGAATTTAATACATCTCTCATGCTCTGTGAAGCCCACGAAGCATATTTTGGCTTTCGCGTTTGGAATCAATACAAGACATGGGCTCCACGTGTTGCTTGTAGTTAATGTATAAGATGTTTGGAAGGTAAGCAAAATTTATTTAAATAGTAAATTAAATAGTGTAGATATATTAATTTCTCTTTCTATATTTGGGGTTGGTATCGAGGTGAGAAAATATCTATGAAATTTGCAACACCAAGAATCTGGCGAGAACCAAAAGACCAGGTTAAAGACTGCTACTTTTGCATTTTGAATCCGAGTAAAAGACGTAGAGGTAAAAATGCAAACCCTACCGAATATCATGATCTTGAATCTACTTCTGCTCCAGTCGCACACGATCTGACATGACCAGTACCAAAGCCACCGAAGAAAAACTTATCACAGAAAAGTGGATCATCTCGTAGTTCTTATAAGAGCTATGCCGATAAAGAGTTTTTACCGACACCAGAACAACCAAAACATTACTACTGAACGTTTTAAGGATTTGATTAGAGTTTTAAATTTCCAAAAAAGTAAAGCAGAGCTTTTAGGCTCTTCTTCGAACAACGTTATCAAAGTCAATATAATGAAAACTTGATGGGAGACTATATTTTGGGTTTATTGAGGGATGAACATAAAAGAAAAAGTGTAAACTTTTGAATCATTTTCCATTTGTTGGTAAGTTATTTCGATATTAAAACTTAAAAAAAATATTTATTTTAATTGTTTCATTTTCAAGTAAAAATTGAAACCACAGATTTTGAAAAATTTCATTCAAGCGGTTTCCTAAATAGGAAGCAAACTTTTTCATGCCATATATTTCTTTTTTGTCAAATTACGACCTAAAGAATTGAAATTTAAAGCTTTGAAGTCAAAGCCAAATTTTGTGTTGACCCGTGTTATCCATGTCCGTCAGTGCATCTATCTGTGCACATGGTAACTTGAGCAAATATTGAGATATTTTATTGAAATTTGGTACGTGGATTCTTTGGCACTCATCTCCCATTGCTGTTTAAAATGAGCGAAATCGGATGATAACCACACCCACTTTTAAGATATATAACACAAACTCAATCTTGATAGAAACTTGAAAAGGTTTTTTAAAACAGGCGTGGTACCGCACACTTAAGATAAACTCAATTTTACAAATATTATTTATCATAAATCGAAAACATATCATAAAAAAATTCGACACAGAAGTTGCCTTGACTATCAAAAATGCTTCGAAGAAAAATTAACGATCTCGGCTAAAGAGCACGCCCACTTTTATATAAAAGATAGTGGATGAATTAAAAAGATATATATCTCTACAAAAAAGAGCTTTATATCAATGTTATTTCTTTTCCCAAGTGGAATTACAATAAGAAAAGGGAAAAGTCAAAATTTGTTAAAATGGGCGTGCAGCGCCCCTCTTATGACCAAGCAATTTTCTATGTTTCGGGAGCCATAACTCGAAAAAAAATTAACGGATCATAATTGAGTACACATATCATCTTTATACCACGAAATATTTTTTGAAAAAATGGACGACATCGGTTAAGGAATACGCCCACATTTATATAAAAGACTTTTAAAAGGGTCGTAGATGAATATAGTAAGCTATACCGTTGCGAAAAAGAGCTTAATATCAATTGTGTTTTACTTTCTAAATTGAATTATAACAAAAAGTTTGAATATTTTAGAATTTTTGAAAACTGAATTTGACTAAACAATTTCCTATGCTTCGTTAGCCTTAACATGGAGAAAAATTAACATATCGTAATAAAATTGGTAATACATACTTTCCCAATAGCAGGAAATATTTCTAATAAAAATGGACGGGAACAGTTAAAGACCACGTCCACGTTTACGCAAAAAATATTTAAAAGGGTCGTAGACTAGAATAAACTATGTATATCTTAGCCAAAACTAGTTTTGCATCAATGATATTTCACTTACCAAGTTTTATTGCAAGAGGAAATTGGGGAAAAAAAATTTTAATGGACGGTGCCACACCCCTATTCCGGTCAAGCATTGCACAACATTTCCAGAGCCTCAAAAAATTAAATCCCTCGTAAAAAAAATTCGAAAACTATATTATCTGGAATGAACCATACAATTGAAACTCACGCTGAGTATATAATGTTCGGTTACACCCGAACTTAGACACTCCTACTTGTTTACTTTGTATTAATATACTCAGCTGAGCAGAGCTCACAGAGTATATTAATTTTGTTCGCATAACGGTACCCTGTAAATGCATAAACTAATCGAGATAGATGTAGCCTTCTAATATCAAAATGATCTAGTGGAAAAAAGGAATTAATTTAACCACGTCCGTCCGCCCGTCCGTCTGTCCGTAAACACGATAACTTGAGGTATTTTGAGGTATCTTAATGAAATTTGGTATGTAGGTTCCTGGGCACTCATCTCAGATCGCTATTTAAAATGAACGAAATCGGACTATAACCACGCCCACTTTTTTGATATCGAAAATTTCGAAATACCGAAAATTTGCGATAATTCATAACCAAAGCCTATACGGCTAGCGGTGAAACTTGGTAGGTGGGTTGACCTTATGACGCAAAATAGAAAATTGGTAAAATATTGGACAGTGGGCATGGCACCGCCCACTTTTCAAAGAAGGTAATTTAAAAGTTTTGCAAACTGTAATTTGGCAGCTGAGTCTGTAATGTTCGTTTACATCCAAACTTAGCCTTCCTTACTTGTTTCTTTTTTGTTTTTATTATTATTGCATTATATTTTATGGGTAAAATCCAGTATTTATTAAAAAAGTACGAACAATGATGTTGTGGAAATGTAAGCTTAGTTTGCTTATGCTTAGTTATGGGTGCCCCATTATATTAGGTGGGCACAGATAAGCTTGTAAATTTCTTATGTCCATATGTACATACATGCATACATGCAAACATATGTTCGTGCAACAGGAAAATATTAAAGGCGCTATTGCATTAATTTTCATAATTGTCTTAGCGTCACATAAACAAAAAATTAAAACATGTTGCATGCTTAATAGATACAAACATGCATATTTAGAAAGATATAAACAAGCATTTGAAAATACAGGGTATCTGAGAAAATCAGGGGTTTATACCACGTACTCGTGAAGTTCAATGTGTAGGCATACAAGAATATATCGAAAAAACTCTTGTTTTTAAAATGACTAGAGCTCGCAAATTAATCCACCAGAAACAAATGATTTCTGATTTTTAGAGGAGAGTTTTGTCGTCGAGTTGCCGGTTTGTTTTATTGCTTCTAGACAAAAAGCTGAAGTGTAAGGACTACGTCAATCAGCGATAAAAGGGCACATACATTGCATTATATACGTGTTAAAGAATCATTGTCAAAAATGAGGACTCATCCACAATATATACAAATTGATTTATACTGCGATTATCCGATACATACTGCTGTATGGGATAGTCGTATTGTGGTCAGCCATGAGCAGGTCGTCAAACCTCAACTTGTTGGGTAGAATGCAAAAGGCGATACTCCTGCTTTTGTGAAGTGGAAGTAAGGGGATATACAACCCCAGTCCCAGGGTTCTAAGGTAGGCCGGCACAGCGACAAGTCACGCACTTTTAAAACTACAAAACAGAGGGAGCACTGAATGTTCAATATCGATGACCTTTGCCCGAGGAGAGAAATAATAGTCGTATGCCAAAAAAAGGTGATTGATGATACAAAGAGAGCTTGCGATTGGTTATTCGCGAGAAGGTGAGCGAAGTGGCGAAGGATTTGCAAATTCGCAGCTTTCTGTAGGGGCCGATGTTCACATAAGGGTGTAAAGTCAATGCATCGTTGATACAATTAAACGGAGCTGGAGATATTTCAAACCTTCAGAGGCAAGGCACGGCTTCTGTTGCAACGCCGAAACCCAAATATACCGGCATGAGTTTTGGAGATACTTCGTTTATCTCGGATGATTGTCGAAACCAAATCTTCAATAAATAATTGAACAGAAGATATTTAGGTTTTGTGCATGCTACTCGTGACTTGGTTAGTTATTAGCTTTTCGATCGGCATTTAATTAATTTGTTGTTGCTCGGTATGGGCTCAGTTGAATGTATCCTTAGGTTATGTGGTTTTAGGCGGATCCTGGCGGTTGCTAACAATTTAGCTGTATAATTGAAACGCTATGATACACCCAGTATATTCCATTTGAGTGGGTTTGGCGGCTAGTAAACTTTTTATAAATTTTCGATAATGTTCACTTGGTTTATTTTATTTAGGCTTTGTATTAATCTAAAGCTTAAATTTTTTATTACATACAGCAGCGACCAGAAAAATGGCAGTAGTAACTTATTTTTGGACTTCTTCAACATATTAATATTTTCGATATTTAGGCAAAAAACTCTGTGTATATTTTAACTTGAACTTTTCAACACACTCTCAAAAAAGTATGCAGTTTTGTAGTCCAAGAAATTTTAGTCCAACAAAGTAAAAGATTTAGTTCTTACAGTTTGCTTTCGGAAAGATGATTCTGTTTTCTTGGCGGCCGCCGTAGCGGAGTGGCAGCGTGCAACGTATATCGTACTGAGGGCCCAGAGTTGAATTTTCACGCAAAGCAACAAACACAGTTCATAAATTTTTTTTTTTTTTCTAACCGATGAACTGGCCAATCCATGAGGATCTCACGTATACTGAATGAGTCCTTAGTGTTACCAGAAATTAATTTTTTTAACAACCAAACTGAAAACCCCTATCAAAAATCAGGGCCTATATTATAAAATAACTCTGTACTTTTGGCAAATACTAGAAGCTTTCTAGGACTTAAGCCACTTACTGCTTCTAGATCTGTATCACTCCTAATAGCTGGAGTCTTAGCCTGGCAGGCACAAAACGTGCTCTATCGTTTCCTCTTCCAACCCGCACTTCCAACATCTGCTGCCACTGACCAAGCCTGGCATGTGAAGCCAGTGTTTCTACTGCTTTGGTTATGGCTAGTACTTCCACTTAGAAAACGCTGCAATGATCTGGCAGCTTGTAGGATATATTTATTTCCAGATCAGCACAGTATACCGCAGAACCTACTCCTTCCACTACTTTGGAACCATCTTTGCACACATGTATCGCCTAATCCGCCATTTGAGCATCATTGCGCCAACCATCCACCTCTATTGTGGCTTTAAGATCTCCCTCGAGCCGCAGATAGGGAAACAGGTAATCTGTTCGTCCTGTTATTGATGATGCTATACTACTATGGCGGTATTGTCGGCGCTCAAGCTGCCCCGCGGCACTGACCCTGGTTGCAGTTGTTAACACTGAAGGGTCACCCCTCCTAACTTGGGCCTGGTCTAATTTGAAACCTTGTACCTCTTTGCAAACAAGATCATACCCACATTCTCCGCATTGGCTGTCAACCCGACATTAGATGCCCAGGTATGAATATCCCGAAGCGTCCGACCCATCAAAGAGCTAATCGTTGGAAGGCACTTTCCACTTATGACAATTGCAACGTCATCTGCGTAAGCCGTAAGTTTTACGGGCCCCTCATCGAATCGCCTGAGAAGTTGGTTGATGGCCAGCGTCCGTAGCAGAGGTGATAGCACCCCTCCCTGCTGCATGCCCCTGTCCACTGATTTCGTGGCCTCATACAATCCCCATTTTGATGTAATCTTCCTGCCGTTAAATTTGCTCGAATTGAGTTATGGTTGCATAGCTGCAGTTACGAAATTCAAATACGTTTTTCCTAAGGTATTGAAATTAAGAAAAATAGAGTTCAATTGACGAGTTTGGGTAAAAATTGCCAATGCTATTTTTCTGTTCGCTCCTGTATTTTGTTTTAAGATTTTATAATGCGTGTGTAAATTTGGAATTAAGAAAATATTATGAAAACCATAAAATCAATATATTTATTAGGTTTTGGAACATATTTCGTTTGCAATGCTTCCTCAAAACATAAAAAAAATTGTTGCATGTTGCCGCTTTATAAAAGCCTCCAATGATGCAAGTTTTTTTCCTTTCCTTCTGCTGATTTAATTTTATAACAATTTTTGCATAAAAATGCGAAATTATTAATGAATTTAATGAATGCTGATTTTTATTTGGCATTTTAGTTTGTACTTTCAATTTTCCTTATTTTTTTTTTTTTTTGTTTCTTTTAATGTTGTACCAACATTTAATGATACTATTCGCGAAAAATAAAAAACACAAAGAATTGAAAGAAAAATATTGTTTGCTATTAAGAAATGAAATGTGGGCTATTATTTTGTAAATGAAAGTTGCCACACTTTACAGCAACCAAAATGTAATAGCAAAAACTAAATATTTGCCTTATTACTGCCACCAATAACAAAGCACTTGTTGTTGTTGTTCAAACTGAAAAATAAAATCATAGCCATAAATCTATTTCAGACAATTTTTCAACCTATTGCTTAGAATAGCCAACCATCGAGTAGCTTAAGACACGTTTCAGGCAAATTATCATATCATTAAAGTGCACAATGAGCAAAACACGTCGAACAAACACACATACACACACACGTACACGCCATACATACCATATATCCTCTTATAAGCAGTCAAAGCAAGTGTCCATGTCTGCATTGGCCGGACGTTGAGTTATGCGGCAAGTGAATTTTAAGCGCCACACAGACATCACAGCCTCCATATCAAAAACAAACAAAGAAATGAAGAATAAAATTGATATCACAACATCAAACTAACGGCAACTACTTGCATACATAACAGTAGCCAAATGATAAACCAAACCTCAACAACAATCACAATATAAAAGGTAAACAATAACCGGGGTCGATTTGTATGGACGAAAGTTAACCCATATCGCGTTATCGATTTTTCGATAGGATTTGGGCTCAGGAAAAAAAGTTCAACTACGCATACCCAAAAAAATAATTTTCGAGCCTACGAAAAAAAAAATGGCGAAAGGGTCAACTTGTCGACCAAAACACTCCTCAAATCCCAAAAAATATTTTTTTTTTTTTCAAAAAACTGTTGTAAAAAAAATATTTTTTGGGATTTGAGGAGTGTTTTGGTCAAAAAGTTGACCCTTTCGCCATTTTTTTTTTCGCAGGCTCGAAAATTATTTTTTTGGGTATGCGTAGTGGAACTTTTTTTCCTGAGCCCAAGTCCTATCGAAAAATCGATGGCGCGATATCGGTTAATAAATCGACCCAGTCTAGTAAACAATGCATTTTTAGAATGATTTGATTTTTTGATACTCAAAAAAAGAAAAACTCTTAAGAAAATAGCTCCAGATATGTATGTTCAGCCCACACTTTAAACGCCTCAACAAACAAAAACAACCATTCGATTTTATATACAGGGTTACTAGCAAAAATTTTAGCCAACTCTTAGGCTGAGTTCTTAACTTACCAAATTCGGTTGATTTGAAGCCAAGAAAACAGGCGTGAGGACCAACTACTCATGAAGTTTGATTTGCAGCTGTTGCACGTCTCGAAAACTACGGTTTGTAAATAAACAACAATTTTTCCAATTTAATTTCAAAAAATTGCAATTGAAGTTCAGATTATCTGAACTTATCGTTACATTCCTCATTTCTGAATTTTAATTGGAATTGCTGAATTTGAATTGTAACGTTCTGAATTTAAAATAGAATTTTTGAACTTGAGTTGTAATTTTCTGGACTTGAAATTTAATTTTCTGAATTTAAATTGGAATTTCTGAACATGAATTGTAAATTTCTGAATTTAAATTGGAATTTCTGAAATTGAATTGTAATTTTCTGAACTTGAATGACGATTTCCGGAACTTAAATTGTAAATGTATGAATTGAAATTGGAATGTATGAACTTGAATTGTAATATTCTTAATTCAAATTGGAATTTCTGAACATGAAATATAATTTTCTGAATTTAGATTGGAACTTCTGAGAATGAGTTTTAAATTTCTGAATTTAAATTGGAATTTCTGAACTTGAATTGCAACTTCCGGAACTTAAATTGTGAATTTCTGAACTTTAATTGTAATTTTCTTAATTTAAATTGGAACTTTTGAACTTGAACTGCAATTTTGTGAACTTGAATTGTAATTTTCTGAACTTGAATTGCGAATTCCGGAACTTAAATTGTAAATTTCTGAACATGAATTGTAAATTTCTGAAATTGAATAGAAATTATCTGAACTTGAATTGCGATGGCCGGATCTTAATTTGTAAATTTCTGAATTTTAATTGGAATTTCTGAACTTGAATTGTAATTTTCTGACTGGAAAATGTGTACAGTAGAGGAAACTTTAACAGGATCGAATAATTTTGTGAGTTTTTCAGAAGACCTTTGTAGGCTAGCTTTTCGATAAATAATCGATAACTTTGCTACGGTAAATCGATAATTTCCCAACAACATATAGATGACTTTTAGATGAATAATTGATAAGTTTTCGATGATACATAAATTTTTTGCTATGAAAAAATAACTTTCTGATAGCAAGTCGGCTACTTTTCGATAACAAATCGAAAAAACCACCGATAAAAAATTTGAAACACACCGATAAGAAGTTTATAACTTTTCGATAACAAATCGATAATTTTCTGATAAAAAATCGATAACAAGTCAATATCTTTTAAATACATTTTCAATAAAAAATTTTAACAGTACGATAAAAAATGGACAAGCTTTCTCTAACCACTCGATAACTTTTTGTTACTTAACTTTTCTATAAATTGTTAATAACTATTCGATAAAAAATGGATAGCCTGCCAATAACAAATTGGTAACACGGCGATAACAAATCGACAACTTCTCGATAATATATCGATAACTTTTCTATAAGTACTCGTAACGAATTCTTCCCTTCCTTTCCTTACATTTCTTTTTCTGTTCTGTCGTGTTTGCCGTTTTGGCTTACGAGTCCGATTTAGGCTCCGCTTTCGGTTTCATTTCCGATTTAGTTTCAGTACTGGATCCAAGTTCGGTTGTAGTTTCCGTGCAGACTTGAAACCGCCTCTAATTTACCCTTTTTGCTTTAGTTCTCATTTCGGCTCCATTTTCGGTTTGACTCCGAAGCGCTCCCTCGAGAATTTCGCTCAACGTCCAAGGAAATATACCTGGTACAGTGATGACAATGACATCGTATGCATATGCGACTATTTTCACTACATTATTTTCGAGCTCTAGTAGAATCTCTTTCAGTACGACAGCCCGAAAAATCGCAAAATGAGCTCCTTCTTAAAGAATTCTTCTCAACACGTACCGAGCTGTTGTTACCGGACCCATGTTAGCTTTTGTTACAACATATCGCAGCATTGATTGCGTCCAGCGGCAGATATTTCTGCCAGCTCTGCCATATGCTTTGCCAATTTCCCTAATTTTTAAATAGTTAAAAGTTCTTTCTATGTGCCGAAAGGCCACTACAAATCAATTCTAGTGTATTGTGATTATGATCTCATAGAAAGCAGTTTCTGACAGCCTGACCTGATATACATGTTGTTCCAGCGATAGTTTGGGCCAAGTTAACATCGACCTTATGTGTATATTCAATTAAATTTCAATGATATTCAGAACGAAAAACGTAATCGTTATGAGTGTCTAGTCGTTTTGCATTTTTATGAAATTTTCTTCCTGCTTTAGTTTTGATGATAGTAATGAATAAAGACCAGGCTACTCGCGGGGCTAGGTGACTTAAGGAGAGAAAATATTGAAAGCAAATCTCAATTTTTCTTTTAATAATCAGCCGAAAGTGTTGATGATAAGGAGTCCGTGGGCTTACCAGAACAAGGTTAGCTAGATCTAGGACCAGGAAGGCTAACGCAATTAGGGAAATGGGTAGCCATTACGGAGTTAACTGAGTCATAATCAGGCTCCGTCCATACACCGCCCTTTTTGTCTCACGAAGGGATCGTTATTGTGTACTTTAAATAGATATTTTCTAAGTGTTGTAGACTCTGCGTTATTACCAATCGACGACAAGAAGGAATGCCAGGGCACGGTCTTAGCTTTCCTTTAAAATTTGTTCAGCATTGGCGATACAGATCAAAAAACTAACAAAAGGCGGTTCGGGTGCTCATATACAAAGCGCGATGCTTTAATCTCTCTCTGTCAATCATGGCAAAAAAGGAAGGATTCATTTTACAAGTAGATATAAGATCCCTGCTTCCAGGACTTCCTTCCTCCATAGTACTTATACTCTGCTTTCTGTTAAGTTTAAATGTTTATAATAGGACTAAGTAGGCCTCGGTTGCCTGGCACTTCTGCAGTCTGAGAAACCGTAGGAGGCGGGAACTATCCTCAATGGTTCTACATAAGTTTTATAAGATGGTAATTAAGCCGATTCTTCTCTATAGACTGCTGTTCTGGACCGGACGAACTTTATCAAAATGTTAGCGTCGATAAGACAGTCACCACCGGGTATTTTAAGTTGCCGTTCTTAGCACAACATCTACCTTGCTTCATATTAAGAGCTATTGAACTTTGATAACTCCAATATTATCACCACTTTCAACTTCATCCGAGAAAAGATGGACCTCTTATGTGCCGAAAACACTCTAGAAGCTAAAGCACAGTCATTGTGCGAGGGGTCATTTGGGGAAAGTGATTCGTTAACTGGTTCCCACCCGACAAGGTTGGATGGAAACTTGGTAGGGAGTTTCTGTTAAGAGCTCGATGTAATTTACTATCGCAAGCTGGACGCTCACCGTAGCGCATTCCAAGATGAATTTATCACGGCTAAGAATAAAGTAGATGCTATCCCGTACCAGAGAATTTAACATCTACTCGGTTCGTCAATTGGCTATTGAAGCCCTGACTGCAGCGCGATAAATAATCAAAGTAGCTACATGTAATTACGAAATAAGTTCCATAGTGTTCTGCTCTATGCATATAAGCATCAAGTCAAACAAAAAAACCGCTTGTGTAGTGTTTCGTGCAGGGTAGCCAAATCCTTGTGGCCAGAACTGGATAACAGGCGGTATGATGCGAAAATTATTCGGTTCTACAAACCTTATCTTTCTATGGTAGCAAGAGTTCTCACAGATAACCGTTCATTAGGTATCCATGCAGTACATCTTAATATTTGTACTGGGAAATCTATCCTACTGACGATGTGTGGACGATAAGCCGATGGGATCATCGAGTCGCTTCATGCTTGACGCTACGCAATAGTTTTCTAAGCAGCTATGTTTACACCACCGCTGTTATTGTTGTTGTAGCGATAAGGACACTCCTCGAAGGCCTTGGGGAGTGTTATCGATGTTGGTGGTCGTTTGCCGGATCCAGATCCCGTACGTTCCGGTAACAAGCACCCTAAAGTACTAGCCTGACCATCTCAAGAACGATTTCTAGGCCATACCGCCCTCCCACCCCCTAGATCCATCAGGAGTTCGTGTTCGCCAGAGCCTCGGCTGTTTATGAAACAGGTTTCGCCACGGATAGGTGAGGTTGACAATTGAAGAAGCTATATATTGTGTTGGCAACCCCTTGCATCAGTTTGGTATTTTAGTCACCTCTTACGATGGGCATACTTACCGCGGGTATATTCTAAGCCTTCTAACCCGCTGGGGAATTTACATCACCGCCATGTTATGTGGTATCTCAATGGACTATCCAAATTAGCTCCTACCGGGATAGCAACCACGCAACACAACCTAGTGTAACCGAGCAAAGGCAACCGAACGGGCGTTATTTGAACCTGCATTTTTTTTTTTTCTCAAAAGCCCTGTATGCATTTTAATTTTGTTTTGAGAATCTGGTGGTATATATATTTTCTGCTGTCCAGCTACCAGCAATCATAGCTGCCATGCAAGAAAAGTAGATCAAATTGCGATTTCATAATGTGCAAATACACGTAAAAGCCATCAAAGCCCGTAAACGGTAGTTGTCAAAAAGATTTATGCCGTTATTTGTTGAAATAATTTGTCAGTTGGAAAATCATTCTACTTATAACGGTATAAGCTGATACATTTTCGTTTGGGTGTCACTTCCAAAGTCGGTGCTCACACAAAAGCTGATTAAGGATATTCCCACAATTCCACTACTTTTCCATTCCATCTAATTTGGAATGTATGAATTTATGAGTACTTATAAGTATTTACGGTCATTAAGTGCATTCATGATACACACATACATACAAACAAATCACCCATAAATGTTGGTTTGGTCAATTTAATTCGATTGGATTTATTTGTTAGAAAGATTGATCGCATCGATAATAGTTTAGTGGTAATTAGAAAACATGCATACTAATGAGTTAAGTAAATTGGCGTTAATTGGCTTGAGAGCTGAAAATACAAATGCAACAAAATAGCCTTTTTTGAATACTAAATATTGTTAGATATACCTATTTGGGCCGAAAATGTTAGTAACAAATTGCAAAAACCATATTCTGGCTAAGATATAAGGAAAGCCAAAAGAGCTTTAACTGAGCTTCGTATCAACTTGTTTGGACATTTTGTTTGTTCCAGAATTTCATTCCTCATATCAGTTTTCCATTTACCAAGATATGATTTAATTAGTTCCAAGTAATTAAGACACAGATAATTAGATTATTTGCATTCAAATATTTAAAATTTTTATGATGGGGGGTAAAACATTGTACTACCAGTACTATTGTGTGGTACAACATTTGTACCAGCAGTTCTCAACGTACAAATAATAATAAAAAGTTTTCATATTGATGGATGATATATATATGAATTGATGGAAAACATAAAATTTTAACAAAAAGTATATTATTTCCAAGAAAAGTGCTTAAAAAGTAAACAAACAATTCTTAAACTTCGAAAATTTATTTTTGTTTTGAGTGTGATATTTTGCGAAGCACATCTTGCAAAGTGATATATCACACTGCTGTTAAATTTGTTTTGTTCTGGTTTGTGTTTTGCCCTGCGCACACACATATCTAAAAGCCAATGAATAGAAAGTATTTGAGGCAACAACAAGAAGTAGTAAGCTTTTATTATGCAATTCCATTGTAAGTGACCACTTTCTTGTATCTTAAACATGTTGTTGCAGAATTACTACAAATATAACTTCAACCAAGTACATATGGCATTATTTCGAACGGCAAATTTATGTAAAAGAAAAAATGTTTGAAAAATGAATTCGCGTAAATAAAAAGGCAAACGCTTGGCGGCGTGAAGCAAAACTTCGCCCAAAAAAATATTTAAATTTCAAAGAAAAGAAAATCACTGAGAGAAAAAGTATTTCTCTATTGTTGTTTTCTTTAAGTTTTTTGTTGTTATAATTTTTTGCAATTTTTGTTGCTTGTCGATTTGACCGACTAACCAATTTTCCGCATGCACCAATTCACCAATTGACCAACCAGAAATAATTCAATCGCATCACATACATTTCGCTTGTGGCATGCCAAAATTGTTGTTGTTGTTGTTTTTGCATGTTCAGTGCATAATGCGGGAGTTAGGTACATGTGTTTTAAATCATATAACGTTTACTTGTGCGATATGCAAGCTTTTATGAACATTAGGGTGGGTCGATTTGTATGAACGAAATTAACCGATATCGCGCCATCGATTTTTTGATAGGATTAGGGCTCAGGAAAAACAAAGTTCGAGCCTGCGAAATTTCACTTTTTTTTACTTTTTTTCGAATTTGATTTTTAAGGTTTTTTTCATGACCTACTAAAAAAATTTTCATTTGATTGTAAAATTTGCATGTATACATTTTTGAGTCCCTATATAACCTACATGAAAATTTTACAATCAAATGAAAATTTTTTTAGTAGGTCATGAAAAAACCCTTAAGAATCAAAGTCGTAAAAAGTCAAAAAAATTAAATTTCGCAGGCTCGATAATTATTTTTTTGGGTATGCGTAGTGGAACTTTTTTTCCTGAGCCCAAATCCTATCGAAAAATCGATGGCGCGATATCGGTTAATAAATCGACCCACCCTAATGAACCTACTTATTAGAATGAGTGTGGAATTTGCAGCTGGAAAGTTTTTGAAACAAAAAATTTTGAGAAAGTAAACCCACTAGTTTTCAGTTCATACTGATTTAGTTAGGAATATTTTGGTTTCTATCATTTCATTTTCGCAACTGATTTATTCTTAATATGTTCTTCATGTTTGTAATCCAAAAGGGAAGTGGTTTCCATAGCTGAAAATGAGTGGTTGCAACTAATAGAATACCTCAAAAAATAATAAATGCTCAAGCTCACGTCGATGTCGGCAATTCTTTCGATTACTATAATGCTATTGAATATTCCCTCGACACCATCCATGATTCAAACCGTACATCAAATGTATGTGGCTGTCAGGATAAGAATTTTCCTCTCATTTCTTAGGGACCCCCATTATCAAGTTCCTGAGAACAACGCGTCACGTCAACTATACCAAGGGATATCAAGTCTTTCTCCATCGGCCTTTACCAACGCAATGGAAGTCTCTCCCTTAATCTACTCCCAAATACTCTCTTAGGTGCATTCGCTCATTTGCAAAATATGACCTAGCCAGCGGAGCCTTGGGCTTTTATTCGTTTCATTATCTTCAAACTTGTGTAGTTCATACATATCATAACTATACCTCCTTCGATACTCGCCGTCATCATCACTGACAGAACCATTAATTTTTCTCTCGGACACTCCAAAGGCTATCTCATATTTTTCCACATCGTCCATGATTCCAAGCTATACGTTAGGATATGTAAAATAAGCGACTTTTAGAATGATTTTTGTTCATCGAGAGAGGACTTAACTTTTCAAATGCTTACTCCGTCACAAAGACCACTTGTTGGCAAGTGTTATTGTTATTTCTGGTTACCAGATAGAGGAATTAACATTACGCGACTGCCAAGGTGCTAATTCACTGATTCTTTCATAGATAGCAGCAAGACCCAACTTTTTCGCCTTATTATGTAATTAGTAAAGGCAGAATTTACTGCACGTTTTTAGTAGACCAATTATATCAATATCATAAAGATATGTCAGCAATTGTACGCTCTTTTTATAAATTGTGCCACTGCGGCTTAGATCATCTTCTCCAGCGTTAGGTTAAAGTCAAGATAGGGGCAGTCGACTTGTTCGAAGCCCTGTTTGTTTTGAATAACTCGGTGAGGTCCTTAACAATTCTAACGAAGCTGACGATGTTGCTTAACGTCATTTGGCAAAACCGTAAAAGCGTGAAAGTGCTCAAACTCATACCTACCCTCATTCAGAGAACTCCTTTTGCCGCTGTCCAAAGCTGCTTTTACGACAACAAAAATATGATGATTTTATCCCGGTCTTCTCAAGGATTGGCGATTTTGAAAATCTAATCTGTAGAAGATTTACCAGGTCTTGGCCTCAGTCTTTTGCACTAACGTTAGATAAAACCTAATATGCAATATTGAACAGGCGGATACCGCATTAGTTAGCGTGGTTTGCGATATCGCATGTATTGTGGCCTAGGCATATTATGCTTGGATTTCAGTCTGACTGTATATGGTTGTCCGAACATGGTTTGCATAGCAGTTGGCGCATGCTCCAGCTCTTCGCCTCCGTGTTTAATCAGCTTGGCAGATAAGGAGTCTAGTCCCGGCGCTCTATTATTTTTAAGACTTAATACTGCAACTCTAACGTAGCAATATTCTGTTGACGTAATGTATATGCCATTGTCAAAGAATTGGGGACTCCTGTTCATCATCCTTATCGGAAAAGCTTTCCCTTTCTGTTCCTCGGTTACCGGGTTACCATTATCATGCCTTTAGCAATTTGTGCGAGCCTTGGAGCGCCACCCTCTTTTCCGGTGAAGAAAATCGTACCAGTTGTTTTTTCGGTCCTGTTGCGAAAATTGCTCTCAGTAGCTAGGTATGATAGCCGAGTTACGTAATCATCAGTCTGTAGTATTATTTCAACGTAATTTACTTACATAAAGGATTGTTGTTGTTGTAGCGATAAGGACACTCCCCGAAGTCCTTGGGGAGTGTTATCGATGTTGATGGTCATTTGCCAGATGCAGATCTGCTACGATCCGGTAACAAGCACCATTAAGGCAACACCCCGTCCATCTCGGGAACGATTTAGTATGACCACATGAAACCTTCAAGTCCAATATGTAGCATACATATTGCCGAAAAATATTGTGAGTTCCGCGATAACGCACGCACCAAATATATTAATATTTATATTAACTTTAGAATATTTCAGACCACCCTAATGCGTACATACACGCACTCTAAAAATGCTTATTTGTGTCAAAAAATATCTATAGTACGTTGACTTTAGCCAGATACTATAAGTATTCAACTTTTTAGCAGGCGACGTTGCTTGAAATTTACCGCCATGTGGGGTTAAAGATTTTTGTTGAATGTTATTGTTGTAATTGTTTTTGCACTTACATGTGTCCGCTTTTGTATTTGAGAATTTATTGTCACAAAGATTATCCTCACTATTGGCGCTTTCAATTGGCCGCTGTTAGCGCATTTTAAATTTATAATCTGCGCGTCCAATCAACGTCCATAATTCATAATTCGAATAAGCTACGGTATAAAAGTCGAAATCTTTTGTAATAGAGTTGACAAAATATTACTAGCTTGCCAGGAAATATTCGCATATACATATAATGATCACGTCACCAACAGAGGGCGCCTGATTCTTGCATTGGTGCTCTTATTATTTGTTATTTGCAACTGAATTCCCTAAACCATCTCAAATCTCTATTACAGACTATTTGGGGTGAAAATCAGTTTTGAGCCAATTTGCTGTTCTGTAAGCTGTCTCACGTCTCCCTTTTCACAAAAGCGGTCACTAATTTGTGAGCTGGGCCGGGGCAGATCACAAACATCAAAATTTCGGCAAATTATGATAATTATTTACCAAAAACGCCTTAGAGATTATTGTTTCATTTTTGAAATTTAAAATGAGCAAAGAAAAAATTGAAAAAATCAAAAATCGAGTTTAATGCACTACCAGCCACCGCCACTGAAACTCGAACCTACGCACTTTGGGATATTCGATACATGAATGGGAACGGCGCCTCATCAAACTCAGCCACACCACGGTGAATTGCCAAAGTGCAGTGTTTTATGATCTGTTCAATATATGAGTAAATTGACTTTTTTGGTGCGTTTTGTTGATGTGGTGAGTTTTATTGTAACTTTTCTTTACTAAGTACCGAAATCATCTCAAGTCAAAAATATTGTCTTTAATGAAAAATTTCAAAATTACAGCTGAGTTCAGTAAGCCATCTCTAGTCACTATTATCTATTATAGACCATTTGGGTGAAAATCAGGTTTGAGACAATTTGCTATTCTGTAAGCTTTCTCGCGTCTGCAGCCTGACAAAAGCAAGAACTAATTTGTGACCTGGGCCGGGGCAGATCATACATAACATGAAAGGCGCGATAACCTCCGAAGAAATTTAAGGCCGAGCGATCACAAATATGAAAATTCCAGCAAAATATGAAATTATTTGCCGAAACCGCTTAATGATAATTTTTTCATTTCTAATATTTAAAATTAGCAAAGAAAAAATTAAAAAAAAAATATTTGAACCTACGTACTTTGGGATTTTCCATACAAAAATGGGAGCGGGCCTTATCAAGCTCAGGCATAACACCAGACAGCATCAAAATGCAGAGTAATATCTGCTAATATGATTTGTTCAATGTGTGAGTAAATTGTCTTTTTGGCGAATTTTGTTGATGTGGTCAGTTTTTTTTTTTTGTGACTTTCTTTTGCTGAATACTGAAATTATCTCAGGTCACACAAATTGTCTCTAATGGAAAATCTCAAATTTAGAGACTTGAGATGAGACTGAATAACATAATTCAATCATAAATCTATATTAATGGCGTACATATGTACGTATAATTAATTGGTTTATTGCCACACATTTAAACTACAAAATACCGAATAACCTAGCAGATATTACTTATCAGTCCCTGAAGTCAGTTATAGCTATAACATGCATGGTACTATTGTCCTCTACGCTACATTATTAGTATATTCTATTGAATCGGATTTTGTAACCCCATTGCAAAAAAATGTCGCTTACATAAAGAGATCGTAGCACATATGGTACCCTAATGTTGGAAATTCAGGGTGCTTACATATAGAAAATCAGTTACATGGACTTGCACAAATCCATTCAGAGCTCTTTTCACCGCCTCCGGTAACTGTGGCTTTCGCTTTATTTGACATTAATCGTTCGGTGATATGTCACATAATGCATCAGTAAGCGTTATCTGGAAATGATAGAAACGGTGCCCCCCATAAATTCAGAAAACAAAAATTCAGAAAACATTAGTCAGAACCCTTTTTTCAGAAAGATAAAATTCTGAGGTCAAAACTCAGAAGTCTAATTTCAGAAATCAAATTTCAGAAAGCAAAATTGCAGAAGTCAAAATTCAGAAAATAATCACACGACAGAAAAAAACCTTAAATTTTTCTCAAGGTTTATTTATTTGGAAGGAATTATGTATAAAAAAAGTAGTACAATCTAAAATTTTAAATTGTGTGCAATAGCAAGCATGTAATTAAATAAATCTTTTCGCGTTTATCATTTTCAAATGAATTTCCAATATTAAAAATACGAAGTCTTTATATTTTATCTTGCTTTTCCGATATGGCACGCCTCCAGCTGAAAATTGCTGCAGTTTTGTTTCTGTTATTGCCTGTTCGTTTTTAAACGGTTTTATTTAGCTTGACTTTACAGCCTGGCTGGCATGAATTTTGTAATTGAAATTTAAGTAACTTCCCGATAAGCTACAAGCTTGAAACTTGGAATATAGTTCAGAACCCGATAACAATGCAATAATAAAAAAAACTCCGATAGGTGGCGCATGGATCGAAATATTTCAAAACATCATATTTGTGGTCCGACTTGGTTCATATTTGGAACACATAATACATACATTAATAGAAAGCGACCTATGATGTCCGATTGGGCTCATATTTGGAACAAATATTACATACAGTCCGGTAGAAGTGACATGAATATATTTTGGAGTTCGAGGAGGGACAAGCATACGTGGCGCAGAGTCGAGTCAAGTCTTTGGAAGGATTATGTATTGAGGACTCAGATTGTAACAAATTGTCAGCAAAAGTCCTTGTAATAATGAGTCACTAAATGAACTAAATAGAATGAGAAATAATAGGGAATAAATAAGACTAAAAACATGAAAATAAAATAATTTAAAAAAAATTTAAGTTAAACGGTTTTATTGAAAACAATACTTACATAAAGTAATAATAATACTAAAAGCTAGAAAATAATTAGGTAGGTCCTAGGAATTAGTCATCACACCTCATCAATCTATGGTGTTGATAAGACAATTAAATAAAAGCGTTGGGCGCGTGAAATTTCTAAAAATGTGAGGCATATCATAACCTTATTCAGGTTTAGTTGGACTTACTTACTTAATTGGCGCTTAACCGTCTAAACGGTTATGGCCGTCCAACAAGGTGCTCCAGTCGTTCCTTCGCTCCGCCAACCGGCGCCAATTGGTCACACCAAGGGAGTTTAAATCGTTTTCCACCTGGTCCTTCAAACGGAAGGGGGCCGCCCTCTACCTCTGCTTCCATAGGCGGGTTCCGATAGAAACACTTTCTTTGCCGGAGCATCATCTTTCATTCGCATAACATGGCCTAGCTAGGGCAGCCGCTGCATTTTAATTCGCTGGACTATGTTGATGTCTGCGTATAGCTCGTACAGCTCATCATTAAATCTTCTTCGGTACTCGCCATCGCCAACGCGTAGAGGTCCATAAACCTTTCGAAGAACTTTTCTCTCGAACACTCTCAAAGCCGCTTCATCTGCTATTGTCATGGTCCATTCTTCTGCCCCATATAGCAGGACGGCTACGATAAGTGACTTGTAGAGTATGATTTTCGTTCGCCGAGAGAGGACTTTACTTTCCAATTCCCTACCTAGACCAAAGTAGCATTTATTGGCAAGTTTGATTCTTCGCTGGGTTTCAGTGCTGATGTTTTTGCTAGTGTTGATGCTGGTTCCCAAATAAACGAAGTCTTTTACTATTTCGAAATTATGGCTGCCAACAGTAGCGTGGTTGCCGAGGCGCATATGCGCTGACTCTTTGCTCGATGTCAGCAGGTACTTCGTTTTGTCCTCATTCACCATCAAACCCATCTTTACCGCTTCTTTTTCCAGTTTGGAGTAAGGAGCTAACAGCGCGGGTGTTTAGGCCGATTATATCAATGTCATCAGCATATGCCAGTAATTGCACGCTTTTATAGTATATTGTTCCAGTGCGGTTAAGTTCTGCAGCTAGTATAATTTTTTTTTTATAATTTTTTTTTATATATGACTATCAATCTTATCAACGCACTAGATTGATGAGGAGTGTGATGACTAGTCCCTAGGACTTGCCTAATTATTTTCTAGCTTTTACTATTATTATTACTTTATGTAAGTATTGTTTTCAATAAAACCGTTTAACTAAAAAATTTTTATTTTTATTATTTTATTTATTTTATTTATGAAATTAAATATATTAGGGTGTGTCCCAAACGCACCTCAAATGCCGTTGTGCTACCTTTCGATAGAATTATTTGTACGGAATTCACCCAATTTGGTGATATTATACATATTCCATAATTCGATTGGATATAACACCTTCTTTTGACGTTGCTGTGTTCCAGGCTGAAAAAAAAAATTCAGAA
Source organism: Eurosta solidaginis (assembly GCF_040869045.1). NCBI lineage: Eukaryota > Metazoa > Arthropoda > Insecta > Diptera > Tephritidae > Eurosta > Eurosta solidaginis. Next base: position 261,095,434 of record NC_090321.1, read on the forward strand.
GTCAAATTTCAGAGGTCAAAATTCGGAAAGTAATCAGAGCAAAAAAACATTAAATTTTGCGCAAATTTAATGTTTTTGTGCTCTCTGATTACATTCCGAATTTTGAATTCTGAAATTTGACTTCTGAATTTTGACTTCTGAATTTTTGATTTCTGAAATTTTGTTTCTGAATTTCGACTTTTGAATTTTGTCTTTCTGAAAAAAGGGTTCTGAATAATGTTTTGTGAAAAAATGTGTTTCTGAATTTTTGTTAATGAATTTATGGGGGGAACCGATAGAAACATCCCTTGAAAATTTGGAACTTCAACAACCAGGAACTTTGTACCAGAATCGGAACTGCATGTGCGAAAATAGAAAGTTGCAGTATTCGAGGATTTATCTATAATTTAGTGAAAGATAGTTTCAATTGTACAGGTCTTTTGTGGTACGGGAGCCATCATGTGGGTTAAATTATATCGTACTATCCCGACTTCCGCCGGAAGGACTTCTTTGACCCTTCTAATTTTCAGGGTAGATATATCTTCGATGCGAAGAATTAACATCAGCAATTAGTGTGAGGAAAGGCAGGAGATTGAGAGTGAAGAATCATATCTGTAAATAAGCCGTTGAGTTGGACGTAAGTTTCCTTTGTTTCGCTAGTAATTTTTTGCGTAATTGAGATAGTTTCAAGATATACCTGCCCTTAACATTTTTTATTAGAGATTTCGATACTGACCACGATTATCCTTCAGGTAATTTACGGTTCACTTTTTATAGTCGAGTGAAACTGTCAATGCCTTCTAATACCCTATCATGATTTGCCTTCTCTAAAGTGTTTTAAAGGTCAAGTGTCAGGTATCTAGCCCTGTGACTATATTGTATTTGTATTTGAAATTGAGGCTGTAAGTGATGCGATCAGAAAAAATTGTAGAATTTTTACGGTAAACTAGATATTTCAATACACCTCACAGTTTGGATTGACTACTCAACTTAATCTATAAAGTCTAATATTCGAGCCGAGCTGGGACGATAAGCCCTTGTTGAAAAAGGCCTACGACCTCGCTTGTATATTGCAGTTTTGAAGCGGTTTTTGAAGCCGGCATCAAGGTTGGGGCATGCAGCTAACTATATTTATGAATGTGTAACCATCACTGAATTACAAAGTCTGTGCGCTGGACCACCTTAAAGCCCCTTCAGGTACAAAAAGTAACAAACCTCGGATGAAAACTCTTTTTTCTAATGCCGACCACGGCAAAATTTTTTAAAGATAAAGTACCTCGAATGTCCGGACCCTTTCAAAGACGGTACCGATATCCGGCTACTTGATGTCCTAGTGAAGACAAAGGCTGACATAATGACCCTACAGAAAACGTTGTAGATGGAGCAAGGCATGAGGACAATATGGCTTTGCGACACATATCACAATTGCCATAAGAAAGGACAAGCGAAACGTAGCCACGGTGACGGTTTTACCACAATCCGCATCGAGGCGGTGTTCTACAATCTATCATGATGACGCTACCGACTTTAATCAGGTGATAAAAAATATGGCTCACGATTTTAGTGCCAGTGCTTCCATGGAAGAGGTATTTGGTCCTACAGCCGAAAGACTCAGCAACGACATTTTAACAACTCCAAACGGGTTGCGCTTGATCGAGTTTGCTGCTGCTCGACATATAATCTTGTGTGGTACCACGTTTCAGCATAAAAAGATTCACCCAACTATTTAAATGTCTCCCGATCAAAGAACGCGAAACAAAATTATTCACATCTTCACCAACGACAGGCAATCCAATACCCCAGCGGGTTAGGGGGTCAGAATATTCCCGCGGTAGGTATGCCTGTCGTAAGAGGCGACTAAAGTACCAGATTCAAGGGGCTGTGTAGCGCAACCCTTCAGGTTGCCAGCGCAATATACAACTTCTCCAAACCTAATTATCAACCTCACCTATCAGCGGCGAATCCTGTTTCACTAACAGACGAGGCTCTGGCGACCCCAAGCTCTTCATGGAACTTGGGGTGGGGAGGGAGGGAATGGCCTGAAGGTTTAATGTGGCCACATAAATCGTTCCCGAAATGGTCGGGCTAGCACCTTAATTGTGCTGTGGTACCGGTGCGTACCGGATCTGTATCCGGCAAAGGACCATTACATCGATAATACTCCCCAAAGCCTTCGGGGAGCAACCTTATCGCTACAACAACAACAACAACAGGTAATTCAACAGTCTACTGGATGTTGGCCTTCTCGTGGCAGCCAAGATACGCACATCTCTCTGTGGACTGAGTAGGCAATTGAAAAGAAAACTTGCTGGCCAAAATCGCCTACACGGTGTAAGCACCAATTAATAATACACAATACGCAACTAATTTTGGCCAGGACGGCCTGTATTAATTTTCCGCTGCTGAATCAATTCTTTAGTTGATTCTACTTAATGTACACAAAAATCATGACAAAGCCCCAGAGTCCAAACGGGCAACTATATCACATACAAATGACTGTTTATATGCTGCTTAGGAAAGTCAATCGGGCATTGGATGTTGTCAGCATCAATCTCGCTGCCAACGTCACCGCCAATTGTAGACAATTTCATACATATTTGGTCTGTTTGGTCTTAAGTTGTTGTCGCTTTAACAAAATATCGCAATCGACATATTTACAACAACAGTTGCAGAATAGATCATCGTTCCAGTACAACCGAAATTGTTGCACATTTGTAAGATTTTAAAACTCTTTTTCCTAAAACAATAAAATGCCACAATTTTAACACAATAATGAGCATTAAATGGTGATTTTATTTGGGTTGCGAAACTTTTTATCTTAAGCGTAGATAATTTTTGTATGACGTTCAGTGCACACTGTAAATTTGTTACTGGAATTTTGAAAACTACTGCTTCATGTTGTCGTTCGTCATTCTATATTAACGGTGTTACGCTCCGTAATTATAGTGAGTTTGTTATTGTTGCTGCTTGCAAGTGATGTCACAATCGATTATAACCGTTATAAATTGAAAGCCAGGATTTTAGAGAATGGAAGTGTGTGACAATATTTGACCCACTCATTCATCGTTTTGCGCTAAATGATCTAGGGGAATATGGTTGTTTAGCAACAAAACGCCAGTCATCTATTCCTCACTGAATCTAAGCACCAACAGTGATGGATGCCAATAGGAATATCTTCCCTTCCCCTTTTTCCCAGCTGGTGAAGGGGTTTAAAATGTTTCTGCGGTAAGGCATGAACTTATTAAGAGGCCTCTAACTATATGCGAAGGATCGAGGAGTGAAAAGGGCATCGGACTACTACTATCGAACTAACATACACGATATTGCAGACCCTGGAAAAGACTCACGATAAGAGAACCAACACGCGCCTCCTTTTTGCGTTCTGCCAAGCAAATATTGGGAGGAGCTCTCCAAGCCATTCGAAACCAAGCGAGGCTTCAGACAAGGCGACTCTCTGTCGTACCATTTGCTGGAGAAAATACTTCTACCAGCAGATCTAAGCCGCTATGGTACAATATATTCCTTACAACTGCTGTTGTATGCTGACGATACTGACTGACAAAAGGCGTCATAAGTTCTGCCTTTTCTGGATTAGATAAAAAGACAAAAGAAAAGTGGGTCTTGTGGTAAATAAGGACAAGAACTTTGTACTTGTTGTGATAAATGAAAAAATGGAGTATTTGCACCTTGCCAGCCACGTCACTGTAGACGGATGCAAATTCGGGACTGTGAAATACTGGGAACCAGAATTAACAGCTAGAGACATTTATTCGCTTAACAGTAAAAAAATAACACTCAGCAAGCCGCTTATCATGCCTGTCCTAACGTATGTATATCTTGGAATCATGGACGATGTCGAAAAATGTGAGATGAACTTTTGGATTTCCGAGAGAAAAGTTCTCCGGAAGATTTAAAGTAATGTCTGTGGTTTCGCCATCGAGTCCGCGTATTACCGGAAGGCGCTACAACTTTATCGTACATGACTCTCATACGACTAAGGATCAATATCACTACCTCCCTCTAATTTTGGGGAGTGCGACAATACATCAACAACAACAACAGAAATAGCTTCGTTACATAGTCTGGTATGTGGTCTGTGCCCCTTTATACTGATAAGTGACTGCATCGGCGAAGGACAGAGCACTTAAATTCAAGGGCGTAACTATTGCTCTTTCCCACTGTGACAAAAGTCCTTTTATCTCCTCCTAATTGCCAAGAGCTAGAACTTTCTGATAGCGCAAAATACCTACGACTGTTTCTGCTGTCTAAACTGAATTGGTGGCTAAGTACAGAGCATATAGTAAAAAGGACGTTTGGTTCTTATATACATACCTACATACAAAAGAATTCTAAGAAAGGAGGTGCCATAATTCAGGAAACGGATGTACAAGTCGGTTATTTGACCAATCATGAAGTATTGGTGTGGTGAAAGGCAGTCTAGGTGAATCAAACGATAGTGACTGTTCAACGATCTGCCTGCGATGCGATTACATGTGAGGTTAGATCATCCCCCTCAGAGGCTCTGAATGCGATATGTAATACGCAATCGACCAATTTTTTTTATCAAGTAAAAGCCGAGATGCCCTTAGGCTGCGGCTTTTTATGCGGCAGGTGTGAATGAGGTTTTTGCACCCCTGTGGCACATGAAAAGACGTATACACTGAGTTTGCGGTCATTTAGGTTCTTTATTCATAAAATGAATAGCAGAAAATGCAGCTTAGTGGCGCTGTTCACCATAAATACATGGGAATGCGTTCATTGCGGCTCAGGGAGCACAAATGACATTGTCCGGCGCCTATAGAAATAAAAAGATGCTTCCTGACAAATCCTTTTTAGAAAGATTTCTCGAAATCAAGGATGTTACGTATGGAGAAGTTCTGTTATGACCCTAAACTTACTCTCTAACAGTTTGTTTTCTTTGACTTTCATTGCTGTAACCTTTTCCCAAAGTTTTTTTTTTCGGAGGCCAGTCACCTAACCCAGTGTTTATTTTCGTGCTCTTCCTTTCTAAGGTTTTAGGTATTTTCACTGCTATTCAAGCACTTTCGGACAAATCATGTCATGAGTATAAGACCTTCAGTGCGGTTTTCTTGACACACCGTGTACTGATGATCTCATTGAAGTACCCGGGTTGTTGATTTAGCCTTGCACTTTTGTGTACTTAGAGCGGATGCTATGCATGCTAGGCCTTACATTTACACTATAAAGATGTAAATCCATATCATTTGAGATGCAGCCCCAGGATTTACCAGCGAGTTGAAAAGTGTGCACTTAGTGCTCTGATGGCTTTGGATAAGGTATAATCAGCAATATTTTTTTTTTCGGTTACATTGTCTGTCGCATATTGCTCTCAGTAATCTATTTGGCGGCCACCGTGGTGTGATGGTAGCGTGCACCGCCTATCACACCGTATGCCCCGGGTTCGCACCCCGGGCAAAGCAACATCAAAAATTTTAGAAATAAGGTTTTTCAATTAGAAGAAAATTTTTCTAAGCGGGGTCGTCCCTCGGCAGTGTTTGGCAAGCGCTCCGGGTGTATTTCTGCCATGAAAAGCTCTCAGTGAAAACTCATCTGCCTTGCAGATGCCGTTCGGAGTCGGCATAAAACATGTAGGTCCCGTCCGGCCAATTTGTAGGGAAAATCAAGAGGAGCACGACGCAAAGTGGAAGAGAAGCTCGGCCTTAGATCTCTTCGGAGGTTATCGCGCCTTACATTTATTTTTATTTAATCAAGTATGGAGTGATTAATCAAGCAGAGGAAGATAATGTCTCGAATCGATAGTTTGATCTACAATATTTATTTGTGCAAATCCAAAGCTCTCGAGCTGCATCTATCTTCGATCATATTGTCACGGAGATTAGCATCACTAAGTTATCACATCTCTAAGGCGATGCTAAGGCTATGCCAAGCAGTATTTACGTTAATAATCAAAACAAGTATACACATATATAGGACAGCCCAGAGAGATGTCACACACAGATGCATTTACTTATACGCCTATGTGCGCGCGAGAGACTGTAAACTACAAACATTCACATCAATAATTCAATCTTTATCTATCTACATAAACGAATAAATAATTGCGTCTACACATATGTACCATGTACGAATACGAGCAGCGGAGAGTCAATGCGCAAACACATGCATATATCTGAGAAGTTTTAGAGCTACTGGACTAGTAGATTCTGGAAGCGCCTAAAAGATGTATAAAATTGTGCAATTTTAGTTATAGCTGAGAAGTGTGAGAGCTCATGGACAATGCTAGTACATGCTGGAAAAATGCGAACGAGGAAACGAAAGGGTATAAAAGGCAACAGATGAAGAGGCGCTGTAATTCAGTTTGAGTTGAGCAATCAATCAGTTATTGATTAAGCACGCGATCTGGCGGCCAATAGTGGAGTTTCATTTGAGCTATCAGTTTGGTTATTAAGCTATTCGTTGCACAGTTTGAGTGTTATTGTGGAGTATTTTAATAAAGGCCATTTTTCCATTAATCAATATTGGAGTTATTTATTCAACAGTTTAGCGATACGAACCGAGCAAAAGGGCAAATAAGAGGAATTTGCAACAAATTCGTTACAATTGGTGTCAGAAGAGGAATTGTTGAATAAATTCCAGAGGACTACAAGGACATGGCAAAGTTCAGTGAATTGAAGATCCAGCAACTGAAGAAGGAGTTGGAGAGCCGTGCATTGAATACAACCGGCAATAAGATCGAACTTCAAGCACGGCTACGAGAGGTAATGGAGTTGGACGGAATTGATGTGGACGAGTATGTCTTTTATCCCGATGTGGAAGAGCCAGCGACTAAATTGGAAGAGAAGATAGAGACTCCGAATCAATTGGCGAGTGTAGACACTAACGCGATACTAGCAGTGCTGAAGCAAATGTCGTCACAAATATCAACCGATATGGCAACACATCTCGAAGTGCAAAAGACAGATATAACATCTCAACTGGAATCACAGGAGAACCGTATAACATCGAAGATTGAGGCACAAGAAACGCGTATGTCAGAAATGTCGACACAGATAACATCTAAGATGGAAACACAGTTGGAAGAACAGAAGACATATTTGGCATCTCAACTGGAAGCGCAAGAGGCACGTATATCTGAAATGTCGGCACAAATTTCGGAACAGGTATCATCGCAGCTCTTTGTGAAACTGGAAGAGCAGGATGCAAAAATTTTACAACTCGAGGACAAAATTGATGCCGAAATAGAAGCGTTAAAAGGTCGTATGGAGCAGTTACAACTAAACCGCCCAGCTGTTTCAGCGAGTAATCCAAAGGTAAAGACACCATCCTTTGACGGTTCTGTTCCTTTTCAGGTCTTTAAGCTACAGTTTGAGAAGACCGCAGCAGTGAACCAATGGAATGCTGAAGATAAAGTTGCAGCTCTGTTCGTGGCACTGAAAGGGCCTGCTGCGGAAATCTTACAGACCATCCCAGAGTACGAGCGGAACTACTACGAAACATTGATGAGCGCTTTAGAGAGACGTTACGGAAGCGAGCATAGGAAACAGATATTCCAAATTGAGTTGCAAAACCGCTACCAAAAAGCAAATGAGACATTGCAGGAGTTTGCTTCAGATATTGAAAGATTGGCTCATCTTGCAAATGCAGACGCACCCGTGGAATACACTGAAAGGGTAAAAATCCAGAGCTTCATAAATGGCATACGAGATGTGGAAACGAAGCGGGCTACATATGCGAATCCAAAACTAACGTTTGCTGAAACGGTATCGCATGCACTGACTCAGGAAACAGCCTCACTTTTGAGTAAGCCAGCGTACAAAGCTCATCGCGTGGAAGTGGAAAAGCCAGACTGGGAGACGCAATTTTGGAAGCATTGAAGGGTACGCAGCAGAAGAATAATGATGCAGTCAAATGCTTTAAGTGTGGAAAGCCAGGGCATATTGCGCTTTATTGCAACACCAACCCTAACAGTTCCAACAATGTGGGTGGTCGTAAACGCAGAGCAGAAGGAGATGGGCAAATCTCCAAGACAAATCAATCGTTAAACTAAGGCGAGTCAGCAGCAAGGGGCGACATCTGACTCCCTCAATTGAATGCCCCATAATCTCTATCTCACAAATTGGAAGAAGGTCGAGCAATCTTACTGTCGGAGGAAATGTGGATGGAAAAGAACGTTTACTGACTGTAGATACGGGTGCATCTCATTCCATCATTCGAACGGATTTAGTCAACAAGAAGATAAGAACATTGCATTGAGCAATATTACGTACAGCCACTGGAGAAGACACCCAGGTAATTGGAGAAGTAGAATGTGAAGTAGCAATTGGGAACGTCACGGTACTACACAATTTTATAGTGGCAGGTATTGTTGATGAAATCATAATTGGAGTGGACTTCTTAATCAACCAAGGCATCAAAATCGATATGCAAAGCAAGACGATGCGATATAAGAACATGGATGTGCCACTTAATTTCGGCTACGAGAGAGGCTACAGTAGTAAACGAGTGCTGGTGGAAGAGAGTCAGCAAATACCACCAACATCAGAAGCAGTCATCTGGGCAAAGGTTGATGGAGATTGTGGGACAAACAAATTGTGGGTTGTCGAAGCAGCAAATAAATCAGCACTGAACATACTTGTAGGAAAAACCCTGGCTATGACAGAACAAGATGGACGTATTCTGGTAAGAGTACTAAATGAGTTCAAGTCACCATTCAATTTGACCAAAGGAGCTATTTTGGGAAGATGCCAAGAGGCCGAAGTGGTTATTAACTGTGAACAGCTCCAGGAACACGTTTCATCTAGTAATACTGATCTTTCAAATGATATCACGGCATGGACGCATGGGCTATAGGAAGCCTATCAGAGTAAGGCAAAACAACTGCTCATAAAATACGCGAACATATTTGACCAGGGTGGTTCCAAACCAGGCCGCACCAATGTTGTGAAACATCAAATTGACACTGGAGATGCGAGGCCGATCCGTCAAGCTCCACGTAGTGTTCCACTAGCGAAGCGGGAAGTTGTGAGTCAAATCATACAAGAAATGAGTGACAGCGGCGTCATCGAACCATAAGCTAGTCCATGGAGTTCACCGGTAGTACTTGTAAAGAAGAAGGATGGAAAAATGAGGTTTTGCGTGGACTACCGGAAGTTGAATGACGTTACGAAAAAGGATAGCTACCCGTTGCCAAGAATTGACGACATTCTGGACTCGCTATCTTGTACGAAATGGTTTTCCACACTGGACTTGAAAAGCGGCTACTGGCAAGTTGAGGTAAAGGAGGAAGATAAAGAGAAAACAGCCTTCAGTGTCGGTGATGGTCTTTAGCAATTTACAGTGATGCCTTTTGGACTTTGTAATGCACCAGCTACTTTTGAGAGACTCATGGACCAGGTACTGAAAGGACTACATTGGAAAACATGCTTGGTGTACCTGGACGACATCATCGTATTGGGCAAGAGTTTTGATGAACATCTTAAGAACTTGGAGGAAGTTTTCCAGAGAATAGCTGGCGCTGATCTGAAGTTAAGTCCCAAAAAGTGTACGCTGTTTAAAAAGGAAGTAAATTATTTGGGCCACAAGGTAACTACAGAAGGTGTCTGTACAGCTAATGAAAAGATAGAGGCAGTAAAGGATTAGCCAAGACCACAGAACCTACATGAATTGAGAAGTTTTCTTCTGCTGTGCACATATTACCGCCGATTTGTACCAAATTTTTCCAGCGTAGCCCATAGCCTCCATGAGCTTACAAGAAAAAACAAAGCTTTTGAATAGAAGAAGGAGCAAGAAGTGGCTTTCCAAACATTGAAGGAGCGTTTATGCACTGCCCCAATGTTAGCATATCCGATTCCAGGAGCAACATTTATTCTAGATACAGATGCGAGTGGATATGCTATAGGAGGCGTTTTATCACAACTGTTCGATGGACAGGAGAAGGTAGTTGCATATTACAGCCGTTCGATTGGAAAACCAGAGAGGAACTACTGTGTTACGCGGAGCGAGCTGTTGGCATTGGTAGAGTGCATTAAACATTTTCACAAATACCTCTACGGCCAGCGATTCCGTGTTAGGACAGATCACGCAGCGTTGAAATGGCTTCTGCAGTTCCGTAATCCGGAAGGACAATTAGTACGGTGGATCGAGCGACTACAAGGCTACGACTTTTCCATTGAGCATCGAAAAGGTAGTACCCATGGAAATGCTGATACAATGTCACGAAGACCATGAAGTTTGGAATGCAAGCACTGTTCAAAAGCCGAGGCTAAAGAAGACATTATAGATGTCCGGCTAATGAATATAACATTTACAGATGAATGGGACAAGGAACAGCTAAGAAAGTTCCAGCTAGAAGATGCAGATCTGTCACGTGTTATGCAAGGGCTCAAACGAAATGAAAGACCAAACAGAGAAGAGATGTCAGCAGAGAGTCCCATTGCGAAGTCATATTGGGCACAGTGGAACAGTTTAGAATTGATATCCGGTTGCCTTCATCGAGTAAGGGGGAGTGAGGATGGTAAATACAAGAATAAACTGATAGTTGTTCCCAGAAAGAGGATTCCTGACGTGCTCAGCGAGCTGCATAATGGTCCAAGCGGAGGTCATCTTGGAATCACGAAGACGCTCGAGAAGATTAAACAGAGATTCTATTGGGTTGGTTGCCGTCAGTCGGTCACTGAGTGGATTGCGAACTGCGAGGTTTGTAGCAGAGCGAAAGGGCCCAGAACACGAAGTCATGGCCAGATGAAGCAATATAACTCAGGTGCACCATTTGAAAGGATCGCCATGGATGTCGCAGGTCCATTTCCTACTAGCAACCGCGGAAACAAATACGTACTGGTGGTTATGGATTATTTCAGTAAATGGTCAGAGGTATACCCAATCCCAAACCAAGAAGCAGAAACAGTAGCAGAAGTGGTTAAAAACGAATGGGTTGCAAGGTATGATGTACCAATGGAGTTACATTCTGACCAAGGCAGGAATTTCGAATCAGCTGTGTTCCAGGAAATGTGTAAGTCATTGGGCATTCGAAAAACACAGACAACTGCATTGCATCCTCAATCCGATGGTATGGTAGAACGATTCAATAGAACATTGGAGGAGCACTTAAGGAAAGTAGTAGACAAGTACCATAAAGAATGGGATACCCGCATACCATTATTCTTGATGGCTTACCGATCAGCAGTGCATGAGACAACGCGCCAAACCCCTGCAAAAGTAATTTTTGGCAGTTACCTTAGACTGCCAGCTGATTTGAAGTTTGGGATAGATGCCAATGCGGAGAGAAATGTCAGGAAATCCACTAGTGATTTGGAAGAAGAGCTAGGAGAAATACATGATCTGATAAGGCAACGAACAAAGATTATGAGTGACAAGATGAAAGCCAGATATGATAAAGCAATTAATTCAGAAGGTTTTCAGGAAGGAGATTTGGTGCTGTTATACAACCCACAACGTAAAAAAGGTTTGTCCCCGAAATAGCAGTGTAATTGGGAAGGCCCATACAAAGTTGTAAACCGGATCAACGATGTAGTGTACCGCATACAAACCATCGGTAAACCACGAACCAAAATGAAAATGGTCCATTTGGAAAGGCTGGCAACGTTTAGATCGAGAGATTTGTCTGATCGGGACGATCAGACTTAGGTGGAGGGCAGTGTCACGGATATTAGCATCACTAAGTTATCCCATCTCTAAGGCGATGCTAATGCCATGCCAAGCAGTATTTACGTTAATAATCAAATCAAGTATACACATATATAAGGCAGCCCAGAGAGATGTCACACACAGATGCATTAAAGGGCGAATTAATGGTGACTTATAACCATAAAGCCATAACCAGATAAAACAGCTGATCGAACCTACCTTATGGAAATCAATGTAATCGATTAATGGTGCCATACCATAACGCTAACTCGCTTACATTGATTTCCTTAAGGCAGGTTCGATCAGCTGTTTTATCTGGTTATGGCTTTATGGTTATAAGTCACCATTAATTCGCCCTTAACTTATACGCCTATGTGCGCGCGAGAGACTGTAAACTACAAACATTCACATCAATAATTCAATCTTTATGTATCTACATAAACGAATAAATAATTGCGTCTACACATATGTACCATGTACGAATACGAGCAGCGGAGAGTCAATGCGCAAACACATGCATATATCTGAGAAGTTTGAGAGCTACTGGACTAGTAGATTCTGGAAGCGCCTAAAAGATGTATAAAATTGTGCAATTTTAGTTATAGCTGAGAAGTTTGAGAGCTCATGGACAATGCTAATACATTCTGGAAAAATGCGAACGAGGAAACCAAAGGGTATAAAAGGCAACAGATGAAGAGGCGCTGTAATTCAGTTTGAGTTGAGCAATCAATCAGTTATTGATTAAACACGCGATCTGGCGGCCAATAGTGGAGTTTCATTTGAGCTATCAGTTTGGTTATTAAGCTATTCGTTGCACAGTTTGAGTGTTATTGTGAAGTATTTTAATAAAGGCCATTTTTCCATTATTCAATATTGGAGTTATTTATTCAACAGTTTAGCGATACGAACCGAGCAAAAGGCCAAATAAGAGGAATTTGCAGCAAATTCGTTACAATATAAAGAACACATCGTATCACTACGTCGCGATCGGCTTTGAAGCGTATGTTGAAAGCTAGATCTAGTAGTTGTTTCCTAGGGTGTCCCGGTTTATGGTAATTTAGCAAAAACTCTCGGTTCAGCATTTCGTTGTGCTCCATAATGTTGAGATCTTTGGCCTCACTATGTATGTGATGTTCAGAGGTCATAAGGAGACATACTGTGGCAGAACTTCCATTTAATTTGTATGTAACCACATACGAATATGGTAGCCGTAGGTAGCGTGGGAGTTGGAGGCGCCGTTAGGCGTGAGCAATAGTGAGGGTTTTTGTGATTTGTTCGACAGTATTGATGCTAATCATTGGGACCGTGCCACAGGAGTATTTTTCTTTTTCTTTTTGGAGCAATAACGAACTCCCCGGAAGTGTAGTAGAGTCTTATCGATGTTCAGGATCGTAATCGACCATTTCGACCACATTCAGCCTTCTAGGGCAGCCCCTGCCCATTAGTTCCATGATGGGCGGTCGTGGGCGGTCCTCCCCGGTGTACTAAAACGAGTGCCAATCTGTTGGGCTGGAGTTAGGTTTAACGCTCCCCTTTTCCCCGGAGTAAGAGAATGATGAGAAGTGTTGCTGGAAGGAGCTATCCCAAAGATGACAATTTTTCAGCGAAACAGGACAAGTTGAACGTGAAAACCCCTCAACAATATTGGGTTCTTAGAATGGGTTGCCGTGGGAAGTGATTTGCATATATTATGCTTAACGTTGGTTCGGTATTGCACCTCTCATTGGACATGCACGCTCAAGCGAAATTAATACAACAATGTTTTTATTCTTATATTTACTTTATTTTATGGCCCATATTATGGCCCCTATTATGAGACAAATTCGATCTTCGACTGTGGTCAAAAGAGCTGATCGAACGAATTTTCATTCGGTATTGTGGCACTCATTCGATCAATTCTGTCATTGTTCGATAATTTTATAAATTAAACCGTTCAGAAAAGCACATTCCCATCATCTTTCAAATAAAATAAAAGCAAAATTATTTATTATGAAGAAAAAAGTTTAAGTACTGGAACTAGCCAGAAGTATAAAACGGTGAAATGAATTTCAACGCGTAATTGTAGTTTTGTAAACATTGTAACTTTCTGAACATGTTGTTACATGTGTTAAAAACTAAACTTCACAATCACCATAGAAGCGTTCATGGACTTACTATCCAGGAAAGATGAATGGCTGCAACAACGCACAAGAGCCAGGTCTATTCCAACCATTTTTAAATTGGATTTTGCGCTAGGGATTGTCTCAACTGAGCATCGGGTACGAGAATGCACTCGGAATTTTTTCCACCTGATCCTTTCTGCAAGTTCGTTTTGTTATAAACGGATTTTGTCCAATTTATAAAATCAGTCTTCCAAGCAGTTGTTTTGCATTCACGTCCTTGGGCCTATATGCAGGGTTCTTAAATTATATTGACTGAATTATTTTTATTTAACTTTGTTATTATGTTACTATGAACTTTGTAATTTTAATATGGCCCCTATTATGAGACAAATTCGTTCTTCGACTGTGGTCGAAAGAGCTGATCGAACGAATTTTCATTCGGTATTATGACGCGCGTTCGATGAAGGCAAGCGTTATTGTGAATTTCGATAAATTCAAAAGTTCACAATAGCACACTTCCAATACTCTGTCAAATAAAATAAAATAAATAAACAAAATCAGAACTAGTTATTAAATTCAAATATTAAAAATAAAAGTATGACTACAACGGAATTGTGGTTTGATGATTCGTCAGATGAAGAGGAAAGCTTACTGGAGCTAGCCAGAAGTAGAAGACGGGTGAGATGCTTCAAATCCTTTGGAAATGAATTCCACCACGTAAGTGTAGCTTTCTAAATAAGTTGTCAAATTCTTGAAATTATAAGTTTTGTTTATAGATTTATTCAAAATTTCAGACTGTCCAAAGAAGCGTTCATGGACTTGTTGTCCGGTACAGATGAACTGCTGCATCAATGCATAAGAGCCAAATCTATTCCTAATGTTTTTTAATTTTGGCAACAGTTCTACGATTTTGTGCTCAGGGATCCTACCAACTGAGCATTGGAAACGAAAATGCACTCGGACTTGCCCAGCCGACTGTGTCTGTGGTACTATCAGAGGTGTTGAATATCTTGGAAAATTTTATTTGTGAAAGATGGATAAAATTGAATTACGAGGAGGCTGAGCTGCATCAAGCAAAGTTGCATTTCTATAATGTACAAGTTCCTTTGCTATATGGGAATTTTGTTCCATAATTGAAACTAGTCTTTCAAGCTGTTGTTTTGTACTCACGACCTTGGACCTATATAAAATTAATTCAAATAGTTTAAAATTACTACTAAATAGTAAAAAAGTAGAACATAACTACAAAAAACTTACATTTTAAACAATTCTTTTTCTATTCGATACAGCATCGACAACAAATTTCTATTCGCTTCAAAATTAGATACACAACGAAAATTTCGACAGAGATTAGATGTCATAATACCAATTTTTAATTCGATGTTCGATAGCCAGCGAAGATCGAATAATGGTCATAATAGGGGCCATTGTTTTTATTGATACATTTGTATTTTTATTTCTTTATTTTATTTGTATACTTTTTATTTCATTCATTCCACTTTCAAACTTACATTGCACCCAGTTCTTTCACTTATCATATCTCACAGGTAGAGGCCGCTGTGCGTTTGAGAATCAGCTGGTTAAATTAGTTTTTTGCACGGCAGTGTTGGTCGGAAATTTGATATTTTCCTTATTTGTAAATAACAATAAACGCAGTGGCCAAAATTAAATGGCTGAAAATATTGGCGAAGGTGATGATTGTCTCGAAGATCCACTTAAAATTCTAAGTGATAATGAAGCAGCTCCAAACTTCGCTTTCCACTGCCTTAAAGGTATGTGCCCACAAACCTAGACCACGTGTTGCTAACCGCTTCCTAAAAGAGAAAAGGGTGTTGGAGGCCTTGGTTCCATATTGCAATTAAATAGATGGTTATAGCGTTTTATTCATGTGGGAACAGTCTGCAAGTAGGATATACATTATGTACAAATTTCGGGGTTGATTCTAGATGGGTAAAAGTTTAACCTGTTACAGTATCCAGATCGAAGCTGAGTTAAAGTGACGTGTGTAGGTTGCTTTCCACTATTGGGAGTTCAGGGGTTCACCGGACAATTTCTGGCGTCCAACGCCTTTTCGTGGACATCGCTGAGGGAATTTCTCAGAAGCCGTGTTTCTTCATAATGATTACGGACGTGACCTACTTAAGTCCCTGGGAGGCGGGGCCACTTCAATCAAATGTCTGTTGAAATGCCCAGGTTTTTGGAAACTGTTTGTTCTCTGCCTAATGGAGAATACTGTCGCTAGTCACTGTGTCGATGGTGTTCTGGGGCCATAAGAAGACAGCACGAAGCAGTTTTGAGAGCGGTGTTTTGCAAAGCCTGTAGTTTTTTCTAGGCTCTTTATTGGCTCGGCGACCATATCTTTGTTTTGTGGAACGTCGAACACTTCTTTGTCCCTTTGTAGCGTTTGCACAACAATATTTAATATTTGTCTTCCAAACGCAGATGATCCTAGCTTGCTAAATCAGTTGATCACCGAAGACGTTGTTGGGGTAGATATCAATGATTATTTGCATGAAGCTATATCTAGCAACTTAAAAAAACTCGACTTCAAATGGAAAAGTGAATGTTTGGTAATAATTTTTTTTTTTGCCCTTATTGAGTAGCAATAGAAACCAGTAACATTTTTTATTTGTAGTTATGTGCTATCGGTTTTGAAGAGTACCAGGATTTATTTCTGCATTGCAAAACCTTGCATAAAAATGAATTGGGCGAATATGCGTGCACATTGCAAGATTGTGACGTTGTACTTAAAAATGAAGACATACTTGCCAGACATTTGGTGCTAAAACATGCTGATTTGGAAAGGTAGGCTATTTCTCACGACTAGGGTTTAACAATAGGAAGGCATGTTCTTCCAATATGCAAATAAAAATGTATTTATATTTTGATATAATTACAGCATTAAAATTTATTGCGTTTGTCCTTATTGTGATTTGCGCTCTTCAAGTTTTAGTCAACTCAATAAACATTCGTGCTATCGTAAATTAACGCGCAAGGCATGTATACAACCTTATTGTCAATATTGCAAGGAGGAGTTTGTTTCGCATAAAAGGTAAGTAATTATGTAATAGTCCTACTTAAATAGTCCTATTTAATTATACTTTGCTTATAGGTTTGTTTTTCATTTACAATTTCATCTGGCCAAGCGACGTCCAAAAATCTGTTTGGTTTGCAATGCGGATTTCAATGATGTGGATGAGTTTTTTATACATGTAAATTATGCACACGAGCCGCCTGAAACAATGGCATGTTCAATGTTAGTATTTAAAAAAAAATTCCATCTGAGGTCAAAAGCAGTACGACGTTAAGAAAGCATAAATAAGCAACAGGCAATTGAAGTCATGCGATTATGGCTTGTCCGAGTAAAAGCTGAGTATTTGTTTCTTTAGCAAAGTCGAAGGCGCTATCTTTAACTCAGAAATCAAGCCTGAGCACATGCTCCTTTAAAGAACAACCTAAAATATCACTCTTGGTTTTTTCTGTCCGAAGCAGTTGTTGCTTTTGTCCACAGAGGTTTTCTTTTTAAGTTTCTTTTTCCTTTTTACAACATGTCACTTTCCTTCTTTTAGTTGCGATCGTATATTCATTGAGAAGGATGCATACAATGCCCATCAAGATATGCATAAATCGAAACCCAAATACAAGTGTAATGAGTGCAACAAAAGTTATTATGCTAAAAGATTTCTGGCTCAACATAAGGTTAATGGCGGAACGATACAAGGTGGCAGCATGGTGACATACCTACAAACATAAATAAAAGTTCAATATACTTTGTTTTTGTAAATTCGATGGACAAATGTCAAAATCGTACTGCGTCGGAAGTTGATGTATCAAATCAAAAAAAGTTTATAATCAGCTGGCCCATGCTGCCACCTTGTATCGTTCCGCCATGATAACGAATAAGTTGACAAAAAATGTCTGACTAAATTTAAAACAAAATATACTTGTTTTAGGAAAATATCCATGACAATGCTGAATATAAATGCGATATTTGTGCAAAAGAATTACCTACGTATACAATGCTGCAAACTCATATGAAATGGCATGATACGGATGCAGAAGTACAAGCGTATATTTGCACAAATTGTGGTTTAATTGGACGTGATAATGAAAGTTTGAAGGTATGTAACGAGTATTTATTTATTTTATTTATTTATTTGTTAGTCTACAAATTTTACAATTAATCAGACTAAATATGAATGAATGAATAAAATGCGGATTACAGTGTAAAATCAACAACCATACATAGTGCGCAAAATTATATTATAAAATATGTATATACATATATTATTGAATCAGTTGTCGGGATGGACTGTGATGCCGAGCAACGGAATTGATTATCAGTGCTGTCGGAATGGACGTGATTTCGAGCAGCTGATGTATATTTAACACATAATGAGTAGGGCTGTGATGTGTGGGAAGCTGGAAAGGGCGTGATTCCAAGCGACCCGCCCAAAGTAACTATTGATTATTAGTGCTGTCGGAATGGACTTGATTTCGAGCAGCTGATGTATATTTAACACACAATGAGTAGGACTGCGATGTGTAGGAGGTTGGAAAGGACGGGATTCCAAGCCACCCGCCCAAAGTAACTGGAGCAGTAACAGATTTAGTTTAACATGTGATTTTGAAACAGTTATGAGTTCAAGGCAGTGAGTATATATTTTTTATACTGTAAAGTATGTCGCAAGTATCAATATTATTGCAGTGATTATTGAAATCTTGACACAGACAACGAAGAGGTTCATGCATTTGAAAATTCGATCTACATGTATTTAAATATAGCGGTTGGAAATACCGAGAGGGCCTAAAAGGGAAATTAAACGTCACCTCGCCAAGCAGAAATTGACTGCTTATCATCCCCCTTAATAGTTTTACCATAAATAAATCTCTCTACGGCTCTGTAGTGAAGGCAGCTGTGAAAGTTTTAACCGGCTGCAATACGGCGGTAGATTCCTTGATGGATCCCAGGGCAAATGATTTAAAGCAAAGAGCAAAAATTGCTTCTGGACCGATTCCAATTTTTCGCTATGAACCTGATAACGCAGGTTCCAGATAATGGAAGCATATTCCAATATAGGTCTTACTAACGATAAAAAAAAAGAGTTTTAGTGACATAGGGGTCATTGAATTCCTTTGACCACCTTTTTACGAAAGCCAAAGTGCCCCTAGCCCTATTCACACACGATTCGATATGTAATTTGAAGTCCAGTTTAGGGTCCATTATAACGCCAAGATCATTAAAGTTTGTGACTTGCTTAATGATATAATCGCCTATCATGTACTGATAGGTTTTAAAAGATTTCCCCCAGCGGGTTAGGGGATCAGAATATACCCGCGGTAGGTATGCCTGTCGTAAGAGGCGACTAAAGTACCAGATTCAAGGGGCTGTGTAGCGCAACATTTCAGGTTGCCAGCGCAATATATAGCTTCTCCAAACCCAATTGTCAACCTCACCTATCCGCGGCGAATCCTGTTTCACTAACAAACGGGGCTCTGGCGACCCCAGGCTCCTCATGGAACTTGGGGGTAGGGAGGGAGGGAATGGCCTGAAGGTTTAATGTGGACACATAAATCGTTCCCGAGATGGTCGGGCTATCACCTTAATGGTGCTATGGTACCGGAGCGTACCGGATTTGTATCCG
Organism: Eurosta solidaginis; assembly: GCF_040869045.1. Taxonomy (NCBI): domain Eukaryota; kingdom Metazoa; phylum Arthropoda; class Insecta; order Diptera; family Tephritidae; genus Eurosta; species Eurosta solidaginis. The sequence continues at coordinate 261,114,785 of NC_090321.1, forward strand.
GCAAAGGACCATCACATCGATAACACTCCCCAAAGCCTTCGGGGAGCAACCTTATCGCTACAACAACAACAATAACAAAAGATTTCCTCGTAAAACACATAAACTTGCACTTCGGTAAATTTAGAAAGAAATTTAGAAGAGCAGAAACAACACTGGCTGAGGTGACTGCACTGTGGAACTCCAGAAGATACATTGATGAATTCAGACAAGCAATTGTTAAGCACAACGATTTGCTTTCTACCTACCAAGTACGAAGAGACCCAAGAGAGAAGCCGTGATGGAAAACCCAATCGATCGAGTTTTAGTAGGAGTAAGGAATGGTAAACTTTATTAAACGCCTTACTGAAATCAGTGTAAATGACATCAACTTCGCAGTTCGTCCTTAAGTTATTGGATACGAGGGTTGTGAACTCCAGCAATTTAGACACAATGGACTTACCCCTGCAAAAGCCATGTTGTGACAGGTCCACTGCCGAAGATACTGCAAAAGCCAGTTGATTTGTGACAACTGATTCAAATAGTTTTGGAATAGCACAAAGTTTGGCTATTCCTCTATAGTTTGTGACACAGGATCTACTCCCACTTTTATAAAGTGGTATTATAAACGACTCCTTCCACTTCATAGGGAATATCCCTTGCCTCAAAGAGGCATTAAATAAGCAGGTAAAGGGTTGACAAAGAAATTGAGCGCAAGTTCTCAGCACAACAGATGGTATTTCATCAGGTCCACTGGAGTAGGAAATTTTCAGACTTTCGAGATGCCTTAGTACCTCGTCTGTATGAATATATGGGATACCTACTGAGTTAAGCGAAGGTAACATGTATTGATAATCCACCGGAGGGGAGTCAGGGATAGTCGAGTAATTAGATTTAAAAAAGTCAGCAAACATATTTGCAATCTCGGAGTCAATACTAGAAATCCGATCATTATACTTCATTACAGAAGGAAACCCTTTAATTTTTCTTTTGGAGTTGAAGGAATTAAATGTTTTTGGATTGGAATAGATCCGATGCTTAATCTTCATCAGATAATTCTTATAGCATCTTATCTGTAGCCTGTTGTACTTAAGGCGCAAGATGGAGTATGCAGCATAGTCACTATTATAGCCAGATAATTTGAAATGCTTGAAGAAGCGTGTTTTTTTGTTTTTTAGATAATTAAGTTCTCTAGAGCTCCAAGCAGTAGCTGGAGGTGCTGAGGGAGTTTTGGAAAAAGGCACACATTTGAGGAATATCGCATGTAAAACGTTGGTGAAATGGACGGAGCTCGCTTCAATATCTCCGTCGTACTCAGGTCACTTTATTTTAGAGACTTCGTCGATTAGTAAAGACCAATTGGCCTTTCTAAACAGAAACCGACGCATTCGGATCGGTAGTATTCCGCACCGGTAAGCTAAGACAATCCAGGTAAATTGAAAGTGCTGGATGATAAACATTCTCAGGCAATACCACTGGATCACATCGAGTAACAGAACAATTCGATGTGTCGTCTGAAAAAATCAAATCAAGATATTTGCCAAATTTATTATGAATTCTGTTAAGTTGATAAAGACCAATGTCTGCAAGGTAATTTAAATACTCGTAGAATACAACATTACAAGCAGTGGGAACTAGCATTCCGTCAATAAAATTCCACGACACAAAGGGCAGATTAAAATCGCCAGCCACTAAGACAGAATCAACAGACCTTGACATAGCAAATATAAATTTCAATAGGGAAGAATGTTTTAAGTATATAGAAATATCTGACTGGGGCGGAATATAAGACGCAACAAAATATTTATATGTAGATAAAAGTTTAACTTGCACGCAGAGGATTTCAACATCAGAAGAATCATCGAAGTACACTTCCTCAGCAGAGAACCTGGTATGTATGGCGATTAACACGCCTCCACCAACTCTGTTTCGTCGGTCTTTTCTAAAGATCTCATAAGAATCTGCTAATATCTCAGAGTTAAACACAGTTGGTTTCAACCATGTCTCAGTAAAAACCAAAACGTCATAACAGAGTTCATGACTACGGAGAAAAAGATCAACTAGTTTAGTATTTAGACCCCTTCTGATAATAGACGTTGAGGCCATTATGAAAGGTGTCAGACAAATCTATGACTCCGCGGGAATTTCTACATCTTTTCGAAAAAAACGGAAGGGCTTAATGTATACATTACTGGGCCAAAGAGAAGCATTGAAAAGTTTGCTATATTCACTTTCAATAACTCGAACTTTAAAAGCGACTCTCACTAAAGTGTTAATGTCGACATCTCTCTTTACTAACTTAAAACAAGCGACATTAGAAGCAGCAATGCCAAAGTGATCAGAGATGTATTTAACAATACTCTCCTCAGTGACCGATGGCTTAAATGAGGACAAATGAATCCATTTGTACCACACAAATACATCTAATTCAGCATTGTCATTGCTACCACTAACAACACGCGATTTTTGCGTAATTTCCTTTGATACACTCTTTCGTTGTCTGTCAGAAACATCAACAGATGGCACATTTGCATTAACTGCGCTAGCTGCAGCATCTGCATACGATACAGTGCCAGCAGAGCGCGACGCTGCACTAATATTTGTCACATTGTTGACAACCATTTGAGCATCAGACTTATTGGAATTACCAGAAGGCACATTTGAATTATTTTTGATTGTTAGCTTTAGTTAATTTAGATGTGGATGCAGTAGATTTAGTTTCAGATGTAGAATTGGAACTAATTGATATTGATGTATTTCCAGATGTAGACGTAGTTTTAGACGAATGAGAGACTTTAGAATATGAGGCGTTTTTAGATGTAGATGTAGATGCAGGCGAAGTAGAAGTTGTCTTTGTAGTAGAACTAGTAGAGAAAATTTTCGATGTTTGCGGCTGAGTAATAATAGCAGCAGGTTTATATGTAAGAGTAGAAGTAGGTGCAGGTGATGAAGCATTAGCTCATCGATAAGGGGAATTAGAGAACTCCGTGCCAAGCGGGGTAGCGGGAAAATCCATTTGGTTGCTTTGTATTAAGTTGTTGTTATTGGATGCCATGGGGAGAGCAGAAATAAATATCGCACTATTTCTGAAATTCGGACAACCATAGGCACAGCAACATTTAAGTTTTTGTTGGATGACTTCAAAGAGTCCATTATATGATTTTTTAAATCATCGAATATTTTAGACACAGCATTGGAAATTATGTCAAAACCTTGTTTTTTAGCCACAAGAATAGCGTTCAAAATATTAGATACCTTGTCCGGAATGTTCACACACTTTTCACACAAGTAAAGCAAATGCGGGTTAGCCTTGATTAGCTTTACTTCATAGTCCGATATACCCTCACTACAGGCTCTGTGGAAAATCCTCTTGCAGAACCCATTACACGGCACTAGATTATTGTCACCAGTTCTGGAAAATCGTTTATTACACTTTCTACAATATTCATCCATTTTGGCAATTAAAGTAAAAGAAAATATAAGAATACGTGAAAATATGAGAGCGATTAAAAACACGTCCGTACGCGGCGAGAGAACAGATTTATGATAGATGAATTGTGGTAAGATTGGGAGAAGGGTATATGGCTTATCCTCTGTGGCGAGCTTCTAGATATGTATGCAGGTTATATGAAAAAACAAACACATTTCACATAGTCATGTTCCGGTTTTCCACCGTGAGCATTGAGTAGCATAACAAGACGCGTTGTAAATCTAAAAATTCCCCTTGCCAATGATTAGCGGCGTAACGGAAGTTATTATTATTAGATGAGCTAAATACAGGTTGCGGCTCAGTCATACTCTATTGAGGTAAACTAGAACGATCCTAATAACGATCCAAAATTGAGAGAACTTGAAGACAAAGCGCTTCCCAAGGCAGTCGGTTTTATGTACCGGAGCGACTCGGAATTTTTCCCGACCAAGGACTGTCATTTCAGTGTAACCCCATTTAATTTGTTGCGTCCCTCCCACAAATTGTCATCCTCCCAGCAGCTCCTTGCAGCGGGACTGCTCCATATTCTCTTGCTCCTGGAAGGTATCGAATCCAACCCGGGTCCATCTCCTGACGCCGGTCCTGAGAAATGGTTTTGCTGCATTTGCCGGAAAAGAATCTTTTTAGGACGGTCATACTCTGTTCAGTGTGTCTTGTGTAAGGGATGGTTGCATCGGACAGGTTGTTCTGGGCTTGATCCCAAAACCCGACGTCCACGTAACTTTTATAAATCTTTTGTGGATCCTTGCTGTTCACGTCCAAGGGCGTCCCGTAGTCTACGCCTTAGCTCCCCCCCCCCCCCCCCCCCCCACTACCTTCCAGCAGCCCAGCTGCTCAGCAAGCCACAACTAGTACCCGCTGCTGCTCGCGGCGCCAACAACTCAAACAGCTGCTACCACTCATAACTACTATCTTCGTAGTATAGTCAGTAGCAATGCTGAGCATCAGTTCCTGCCCCCGTCTTCTTCCCCCCCCCCCCTCCCCCTCTTTTCCGGCAGCAATCGTGTAGGTCAGGGAAACAAACTCTTAGTCCCTAACCCCGTTTGCACCGTTTGCCAGCACAGAATATATATGTTTGCGACATCAGCCCAATGCAGCTCCTGCCTTGGGCGGTGCCACTTTCTTAGATGTTCTGGTCTCCGCGACGGCAACCCCCCGAAAGGTTTCATTGCGCCATGTTGCCTGGTCGCTAACCCCAATCTACCGGGTACCCCAATGCTTGCCCAAGGACGCCCAGTCCCAGGGCCACAACAGCAGTTGCGTCCTGACCTTCCTCAACCCAGGCGTAGCCACCCGTCACTTACTCCCAGAGTGGCGACGTCTCCCCCTATGCACTTCAGAATTCTGCAGTTAAACTGTAATGGATTAACTGGGAAGATCACGGATATATATGATTTCATGAAGCGGCACAACATCCGCATGGCTGCGATTAAAGAGACTAAACTCACAGCAAGATCTGCACTGCAAACCTGTTCTGGGTATAATGTCACAGAAAAGATCGCATGAGCGGAAATGGAGGCGGCCTCGCGTTTATCATATATCATATATTTGATCCTGGCATCGACCGCAGGGACAATGTCTTAGAACGTCGCGGCCTATCTGCCCGGTGAGGCGATGCAAACCTAGAAATCATCAACATCTACATCCCTCCTGCCATATGTTGCCCCAGTGGATACCGCCCTAATATTAGCGCCTTACTCACTGGCAGCAATCGCATTATCTTAGGCGACTTTAATGCCCATCACGATCTATGGCATTCAAACTTGCGGGCGGTCAGTAGGGGTGAGATGTTGGCGGATCAAATAGAAGAAACGACGTTCTGCACAATAAACGGAGACGCCCCCACACGTATGGTAGGAAGCTGTCACAGTTCGCCGGATATCTCAATCGTGAGCGCAGAACTCGTAAACTTCATCAACTAGCAGCCGATGGTAACATTGGCATCCGACCACCTGCCCATACTTATTTCGTTCGAGCGTACCGCTGACTTCATCGTCACCGAAAAACGCACTTTCATAAACTTCAAAAAAGGAAAGTGGGAAGAATATAAATCTGCAACAGACAGCAGCTTTGCTGCCCTCCCTATCCCGACTGATGCCCGCCAAGGGGAGCGTGCTTTCCGCAAGGTCATTGAATCCGCCTCGGCACGTTTCATTCCCGCCGGGAGAATTCCCGAAATTCGGCCCCACTTCCCGACGGAAGCCGCAAATTTAGCGAGAGAACGTGACCTTATAAGACAGCTCGACCCAGGCGACCCCCAAGTAAGGGACATGAACCAACGCATCAGATTGCTTGTGGATGAACACAAGCGGGCGAAATGGGAGGAGCACCTAAGAGGTTGTAACCTCTCTGCCGGTGTGGGTAAACTTTGGTCCACCGTAAAGTCCCTATCGAATCCAACTAAGCACAATGACAAAGTTTCCATCGCTTTCGGCGATAAAGTGCTGTCGGATTCGAAAAAATGCGCGAGCGCTTTCTGCCGTCAATATGTAATGCATTCTACGGTCGACAAAGATAGACGGAGGGCCAACAGACACGCACATAAACATAAATTCAGCGCGTCACCAATTACCATCACCGCCAGAGAGGTTGAAGATGCCATTGGTCACGCTAAACCATCCAAAGCAGTGGGCCCAGACGGCATAGCCTTGCCGATGCTTACAAGCCTAGGGAAAGAGGGTTTCAAATACTTAGCACATGTCTTCAACCTGTCTCTTTCCACCTTTGTCATACCCGAAAAATGGAAAATGTCCAAGGTGGTCCCGCTACTAAAGCCTGGGAAACCAGCTAACATAGGACAGTCGGATCGTCCGATATCTCTCCTATAGCCAGTAGGAAAGACGCTTGAAGCCATTTTGCTCCCCTACTTCCAAGCAAATTTGCAGCTAGCCTCTCATCAGCATGGCTTCAGAAAACTCCATAGCACACCACCGCGCTAAATGCCATCAGCACCCACATAAATTGCGGTTTAAATTAAAACCCCACCATAGAACAGTACTCGTAGCGCTAGACCTATCAAAAGCTTTTGATACGGTCAACCATGGCACGTTACTGCAAGACCTGGAAGGGTCTACCCTTACCCCATGTCTTAAAAGGTGGACCGCAAATTATCTGGGTGGTCGGCAGGCATCGGTGCAATTTAGAAACGAAACATCAAAACCAAGAAGAATTAAACAAGGGGTGCCACAGGGTGGTGTCCTATCCCCACTTTTGTTTAATTTCTACATATCTAAGCTACCTTCACCACCAGAAGGAGTCACTATCGTTTCATACGCCGATGACTGCACAATAATGGCCACAGGCCCAGGCCCACAGATCGATGAGCTCTGCAACAGAATAAACGGCTACCTCCCTGATCTCTCCAGTTTTTTCGCCTCGCGAAACCTGGCATCACCGACTAAATCTTCCGCGACCTTATTTACAACATGCACGTCCCAAATGTCGACCATTTTTGAACATCCACGTCGATGGCACTACGCTACCGACTGTCCTACACCCCAAAATCTTGGGTGTGACGTTTGATCAGAATGTACATTTTGGTGAGCACGCAGCCGTAATTGTTCCGAAAATCCAGAGCCGTAATAAAATCCTCAAATCCCTTGCTGGCAGTACCTGGGGAAAAGATAAAGAAACGCTCATTACTACATACAAAGCAATTGGCCAGCCGTTTACGTGCTACGCGTCACCCATATGGTCGCCAAGCCTAAAAACTACCCACTGGAAGAAGCTACAGGTCTGCCAAAATACTGCTCTCCACGGGCTGCCTTCTTATGTCCCCAGAACACCATCTACATAATGAGGCGAGAATACTCCCCATCAGGGAGAGAAATGAGATGCTAACCAAACAGTTCCTGTTGAATACCCAGAAACCTGGGCATCCAAACAGACATCTGATTGATGAGCCAACACCGCCTAGAGGCTTAAGTTTTCATCTCCGTAAGCATTTTGAGGAAATACGGCACCTGATAACCCAGCCGTATGAAGCAAAAAAAACACAAGCAGGTCCTTGGTGAACCCCACAAACAGGCGTCGGACCTTTATGCCAGGAATTGCCCGGTGAATCCAGTACTCAATATTTTCGTAAGCGAAATGAGAGGATTGAGAGGAATGCCGCTGAAGCAGCAGGTTTAATTTTGATTTCCCACAATTCGTTAAGCATACTGTAAATTGCACGGACTGCATATACATTTTTGCGTGAATTTTGTTGTGACTTTACAATCCATGCACTCCGTGCACCGTTTGCAAGACAAAGCCATTCCCTCCAATATATTTTATTTATTTATTCAACATATGTATAAATATTTCTCATCCTAAATTGCAGACACACATTTCAAAACAAAACACGGAATGTTTCGAAATTGAAGAAACAATACTCGTATCCGCTTTTCGTTGCCTCTTTTGTTCGTTAGATTATAAGGATAAAGACTCGATGCGTAAGCATCGTGCTTCCGGCATACATGAGGATGGCAAATTTCACTGTCCTCTATGCTATGATGAATTTGAAAATTACAAAGCAAAACGCACACATTTGGCAACACATAAAAACTACAAACCATGGTTAGAGAGTTTACCGCTCAAGCGAAGATTTATGTGTGATGAGGGTGTAAGTAAAATAGTCATAGTTACTTATTTAAATTTATTAAATGTTTTACAAAATAATTTTTGCAGAACTGCGATGAATGCTATGCCGAATGGCCAGCGTTTTTTAGACATAAAAAGCGAATACACAAATCGACCATATGTCAGAAATGTAATCAGAAGTTTTCAAATGCAGATGAATTACAAAATCATGCCAAACAATGTGGTCTAAGTGGATTGAAATGCCAATTTTGTGATAAAATGTGCCCAACAAAAATGTCTTTAGCCATACATGTGACTAAAAGACATAACAATAGTATGTACTTTTCATCCCTTTATATATTTGTATTAGAGGTTTACGCCGGTCACTTAATTGGCGGCGGTAGCCTAGGCTTTATTATATACCGACGGCGGCGCGCGCCGACAAAGTGATCGGCGTAAATCTCTGAATTGAATCGCTGGACTTCAAAGTATCACATTGTCCACAACTAATGAATATGGAAACATACTGCTGACGTCAATAGTATGTGTGACGATCTGGAACGATATCATTAACTTGCGGATGAAGATCTGGGAGGCTTGTAAAGCGAAAATTTTAAAAAATAATATTGGGAGAGGTTTTGTTTATATGTATTTAAGAAAATCGACGTTTCCGCCATTTCGGAAAGATCCGCGGTTTATGCCTCAAAATCTCGTGGATTTTTCAAAAAATTTCGGGAGTAGCTCCTTGCGGAGAGAGATATATTTAAAATGGTCACACTTTTGTAGCGTAGTTTCATCGAAGGAGTTGTTCTGGGCTAACTCTAATACCCGTCGTCGGCACGATTTCTTTAAATCATTTGTAGCTGCATGCTGGTCACGCACAAAGGCGACTTACGGTTGCTATAAATTATCTACTAATAGTCATGACTCTCATGGCACAGTTTTAACAATTAGCATCAACGCTGGCTTGTTGTTGATCGCGCCAAAAGGCGCCTTCAGTTTTTTCGGCTCTTTTTAAGAGCTACAATTTCCGACGTGCGAACAGTAGCAATCCCGACCACCAGTCTCTACCACGCATCCTGGCCCTTATACCATATGCCAGCACAGAATCCATAAGACTGCGACTTCGAACTCATACCTTCGTCGACGTTACTTTCCTTGAAGCTCTAGGTGTAGCTCCGAAGACTTTCTAGCGGATGTTTTTGTAGCGCTATGCTTCCGAGTTACACCAAAAAACACATTGAAACGTTAGGGAGTAACTATTCGGCCAAGGACGCCGCCCTCGAAATCATAAGCAGTCTAAGTGGATATCATTGCGTAATACATGGGTAAAAATCGTGTAATCCTTGGCGTATCTACATAATTTAAACTTTACAAGGACCGTGGATAAAAGTCTTAAAATGTAGACCAAAATTTGCAGACGTTTGTTTTCGATATATTGACCTCAATACTCTTCGTTTCCAGCATTTTGATATAAGAGCTCATTATGGATGGCCGTCTTCAGTTTTCAGACAAGTTCGACTATCCCCTACGTTAGGGTAGTAGAACACCCTGTAATTTGTTCGACTGTCTTGAGAAAGATTTTTCTTCACCATTTTGAGTGTTCTTGCGAAGGAAAAAGCCTAACCTGGTTGAAAAATGTGCCTACGTATTCACATTTGTAACAGTAGCCGTCACGTGGAGGTCATATTTAAACATGGTTGATAAGCTATATACAATGTGATTCACTCCAAGGGACTAGTTGGGGATAGGACCGCCAACTTTAGGAAATGTCAAACCGGGAGACTTAGGTGTTGAATGATGAAGTGTGAAAATCAAAATTAAGATTTCAGACGCTATTTTAAGTGTTTTGTTTTAAAAACTTGGTGAATTCGGTGATGCGAAATCCGTGTTAAGCTGTCATTGAAAGGACCTGTTTTCTCAAATAACTTTTGAACGGTTAAGTGTTAAATTTCGCAATTGGATTTTTACAACTGGCAGTGATGCGCATCCCTTGATACCCCTTCGATCATATCGGACCAATTTTCGAGATGAACAATAAATGGCTTAGACAGTCTTAAAGTAGAAAATATAGTAAAGCGCCGAACGCCGCCGCCGCCGCACCGATATTTTTGACATTTGGCGGCAGCGTCCGAAAAACGTCGCTAATCGGCGGCGGCGGCGTATATCTCTAATTTGTATATATTAAAAAATGTTGTGTAAAATTAAATAAGCTCAAACCAATTGATATTAGTTACATAAGCCTTTTTAAAAATTATGGAACTAATGTAAATGTAAAATTGAGGAGCTCCAAACCAAAACGCAATAAGTGACTCATAACAAGTTCCTAGATAAATGAGAAAAAGTGCCCAGCCTTAAATGGAGGCACATTTTCAAAGGATACTTATGATATAATGGCAGTTATGATAGGCGCACAATCAGCCAGAAAATCACATTTATCGGACAGCTAGATTCTAAGTTAAGACAGATATTTATTTGTAATTACTGAATTTTGGTCTGAAAATATTTTTTTTTTGGTTTGGAAGTTATTGGAATTTCAGCATTTTGGTGTGAATAGTAATTGCTATTTATAAAATAGGTTTTGTGCCAATTTTTCAGCGACACTGGAAAAAATAGTTGGACCATGTACATAATTTTTGTTGTTGTTGTTGTTGTTGTAGCAGTGCTTCGCCCCACCTGATCATTTTTGTTATTTTAGTATTCCAGTATGAAGTGCATGGCTCAGCTACAGAGTTACTTGTGATTAGTTAGGTGGCTAAGAATATACCTGCGGCAGGTATGCCTGTCGTAAGAGGTGACTAAAATACCAAATTGATTCAAGAGGTTGTGTAGCGAAACCCTTTCAAAAGGTTGCCAGCGCAATTTTTACCTTCTCGAACCCAATTGTCAACCTCACCTATCCGTGGCGAATCCTGTGTCTTCAGCAGCCGAGGCTCTGGCGACCACAAGCTCCTCATGGATCTAGGAATCAGGAGGGCGGAATGGCCTAGGTTTCATATGGTCATACTAAATTGTTCCCGAGATTGTTGGGCTAGAAACATAACATACAAATCAAGAAATGTAAATATTGTATGAAATTATAGGGTTTTGCTATAAAACGTAATTTTTGAATTGTTCCAGCGTTGTTGAATTTTCTGTTCTTTTTACTTCTCATGCAGATTAGGTTCTTGAAAGCGTAGTTAAATCATATCCAAATCTCAAGAAACATTAGGGGTGCACTTATTGCGTTTAAATAGTGCATTTAAACGGAATGAAACAAAACGTTTTTTTTTTTTTTTTCAGAGAATTTGCCATGTCCGCATTGTTCATGCGTATTGAAAGATCAAAAAGCGTTAGAGAAACATGTCGGCGATGCACATCTACCTGCCACTTGTGAACAATGTGATAAAGTGTTTCGTAGCAAACGTTATTTGGCCTCACATATAAGAGCTATACATGAACACGAATGCAGATATTTTTGCTCATATTGCGAAAAAGGATATTTTTTTCGTTCACAGCGGGACTCTCATGTAGAGCTGGTACGTTTTATATAAATACAAAGATGAGTGATTTGTTTTGTATAGATAATGTGGTTTCTTAACTATGTTCATAAACTTTCAGATGCATCCAAAATCGCTTTATAAATGTGGCAAATGCAAATATGAAACAAAGTATGCTAAATCGCTTGAAATCCATATGGACAAGCATTTAAACAACGAAAAAATGCTATGCCCATATTGTTCTAAAAAATTTGGTCGAATGAACTCGCTAAACTTGCACATTAAAAGGCATGAAAACAATAAACCGTGAGTATATATAAAAGCTTATCTTTTTCCCTACATCTAGCGGCTTCTGCTAAAAAAAAGTTAATTTTGGTAAGATGCTCTTGTTAAAGTTTCTGGTTTTTCGCGCAACAACTCACATATTTTTCCTTTCTCTTCGAACAGTTATAGATGCTGCGACACCATTGTTGATGGCTGTGAAGCTGCATACATTGCAGAATATTTACTAAATAATCATATCAAAAGTAAACATGCCAATAAATGGAATGAAATTCAAAAAAATAACATAGCAAAAACGAAGAAGAACGGAGCAGTTGCTAAGGAAAAATATATAAGACCAAGTAGAAGAAAAAATAAAACTACTACCTCTACGAGTACAGCACGGAAATGCAATGAGGGTCAAAATGAAACGGTAAACAATATGTTAAATGCTGCAGTAGATGAAATAACAGCAACACCAAACCTGTATGCAATTGAGACGTCAAATGAAGAACAACTAACTTGCGTTGTTGATGACAACTCCATTAGTGCTGATAAAAATTATATGCTGGTATTAATGGATGACATTTCTATGCAAATGGTTAATAATGCAGATCAGCTTTTTCTACTTGAAGACGTAGGCGACACAGAATTGAATACAATCTTGAATGTTACATAGTCGAATTTCATATTCATAGCTAATTAATTTAATTCCTTTTTTTATCTTCTTGTAGACATCCTATCTGAATTGGTTTTCCTTTTTTTAATTCAAAAGTTTTGGAGAAATCCCTTTTTAAATTTTTTTTTATCGATTATGCAAAATATAGGCCTCTATTATGAGCATTTTTCGATCTTCGATCTTCGCTGGCTATCGAACATCGAAAATCGAATTAAAACTTGGTATTATGCAGGGTTTTGCGTTTACAACATTTTTTGGATTGTTTACACTTTCATTGCAAACAATTGTAAATAATGTAAACAATTGTAAACATTTACCAGCATATGTCATTTCAACTTATATTGTAAACTGTAAAATCAAACAGATCGATTTGAAAGGTCCAAAAAGTTACTTTTTTTTATTGTAAAATTAAAATTGACCAAAACAGTGAAAATGAATAAAAAATATTAAAATACTAAATATTAAAGCGTATTTTTATACTTATCGTGCTTTGCACACAGAGTATATTAACTTTGATTGGATAACGGTTGGTTGTACAGGTATAAATGAATCGAGATAGATATATACTTCCATATATCAAAATTATCAGTATCGAAAAAAAATTAGATTGAGCCATGTCCGTCTGTCCGTCCGTGAGCACGATAACTTGAGTAGATATTGAGATATCTTCACCAAATTTGGTATACTAGCTTATCTGGACCCAGAATAGATTGGTATTGAAAATGAGCGAAATCGGATGATAACCACACCCACTTTTTATATATATAAAATTTTAGAAAACAAAAAACCTGATAATTTAGTAAATAATACACCTAGAATGTTGAAATTTGACATGTGGACTGATATTGAGACTCTTGATAAAAATTTTGAAAAATGATTTAAATTGGGCGTGGCACCGCCCACTTGTGATAAAATCAATTTTACAAATATTATTAATCATAAATCAAAAATCGTTAAACCTATCTTAACAAAATTCGGCAGAGAGGTTGCCTTTACTATAAGGAATGCTTTGAAGAAAAATTAACGAAATATGTTAAGGACCACGCCCACTTTTATATTACAGATTTTTAAAAGGGTCGTGGACGAATAAAATAAGCTATATCTTTGCAAAAAAGAGCTTTATAACAATGGTATTTCATTTCCCAAGTGGATTTATAACAATAAATAGGAAAAACTTCAAATTTAAAAAATGGGCGGTGCACCGCCCCTTTTATGACTAAGCAATTTTCTATGTTTCGGGAGCCATAACTCGAAGAAAAATTAACGGATCGTACGGATCGTAAATTGTGTACACATATTTTCCTTATAGCAGGAAATATTTCTAGAAAAAATGGACTGGAAATGGAATGGAAAAAACCACGCCCACTTTTATATAAAAGATTTTTAAAAGGGTCGTAGGATAGAATAATAAGCTACAACTTAGCAAAAAATAGTTTTGAATCAATGATATTTCACTTATCAAGTTTTATTGTAAGAGGAAATGGGGAGACATTAATTTTTTAAACGGGCGGTGCCACTTGTTATGTAGAAAGGTAATTTATCTGAAATGAAATGTACAATTGAAGTTCACGCTGGGTATATAATGTTCGGTTACACCTGAACTTAGACACCTTTACTTGTTTTTATTTAATTCAAAAGTTTTGGAGAAATCACTTTTTAATTTTTTTTATCGATTATGCAAAATGTAAAGTTATTCTTGTTATATATATAAAAAAATGCGTTAATTCGTTTGTTAGAAATACTAAAACTAATATCGTTGAAAACTTACGTTATCATATCGAAAGCCTACATTTAAATTATTATTTTTAGTTATTTATTTTTATATATATCTTTTTGCGCAAAACAAACTACAATTGTAAATATATATATCATAATGTATTTACTATGTAAATGTATGTACGTATGCCTTTGTGTGTGTAAGTATGTAATTGTTGTATAATCAATTTGTATAGATATTGAATTTTATTGCATTTACATGCTTTCTCAACACACTTAATGTTACATATTTGTTTATTAATAAATAATTTGCGCGCCGCAATCACATAAACTTGATTACATTTATGTACGTTACATATTTATCAATATCAAACTGCAACGTAATTAAAATACAACATCATTATGGAGAAAGAAATTGGCAAATTCTCATTTAGAATGTTATATTCGTAGTTCATTTTCATTTAATGTGATTATATGGAGTAAGTAATTAAAATTGTCTACTTTAATTTGTCTTTTTCGATTTTTTGGCTTGTTTAGATTTCAATTTCTCCTGTTTCTTCAGTTCCTTTTCCTTTAGCGACTTGTATAGTTTGTAGCCGAACAGCGCTGAAAAAGAACAAAAAAGGAAATTAAAATATAAATAAAATAAATTTTAATCTTTTTGTAAAAGTAATTGTTAATTTATTATTTTTTTGGTAAATAAACTCATTAAAACACTGTATGTAATGAAAGGCTTAAAATACCAAATTACTTGTTGGTTGAACGAAAAATTTCGATATGGTATGTATATTCAGCTGCTACTGATAGTTGAGCGGAGTATTATCGACAAAAGACCAATCATTGGAAAACACAAACTTATTTTAGTTTCGTCACAATTCTTTCTTATTTTGCAGATTCCATTTGAATTTTTGAAAGTTTGTAATGAATACATAAATAACCATATAAATAATAATAGCCGTGTTTTTGAATACATAAAAAAAATAAATAAATGTAAGGCGCGATAACCTCCGAAGAGATCTAAAGCCGAGCTTCTCTTCCAATTTGCGTCGTGCTCCTCTTGATTTTTCCCTACAAATTGGCCGGACGGGACCTACATGTTTTATGCCGACTCCGAACGGCATCTGCAAGGCAGATGAGTTTTCACTGAGAGCTTTTCATGGCAGAAATACAATCGGAGCGCTTGCCAGACACTGCCGAGGGGCGACCCCGCTTAGAAAAATTTTCTTCTAATTGAAAAATCTTATTTCTAAAATTTTGATGTTGCTTGCCCCGGGAGTTGAACCCAGGGCATACGGCATGATAGGCGGAGCACGCTACCATCACACCACGGTGGCCGCCGAATGAATACATAAATAACCATAATTAACAATAATAGCCGGGTTTTTTTAAACGGTTTTATTTATAAGCTTTTATTTACTTTCACTTGGCTGATGTCTGTAATCAAATCTTGCAAGTGAAATTAGATACACTTCCCGGTGTCCGATTGAGCTGAAATTTTGCACACATGTATAACTCCGATGACAATGCAATATTACTTTGCGAGAATTCGACAAATTAATCGATAACAGAGTTATCGGTAAAGATTTGTGTTAACATTGACATAAAAGCCTAAGTCCTCAAGAACGCAGGTAACTTTGGTCTGTTTGTGTATACCACGAACGTAGAAGTTAGGCTGTTATCGCTAAATCGTGCATACTTTTCTGCGCACTTGATTTTGTTTTACAGACTTAACCCACAGAGCAGAGATCTGGAATGAGTAGTTGTAAACTGAATGGGACATAGGCAAAGTCGCAATAAAATATGATTTTAAGTTAGTTAGCACTGTTTGACACAATTTTATATGTGCTCTCTGTCAAAAATGCTCCAACTAACTTAGACACATTTTATTTCGATTATGAATATGCCCCAATATATTCGCATCATGATATAAAAAATCGTGTACTCTTGCTCAGTCAGGGTTATTTAAACGTAGCGGTTCGTATCAGTAATTTGGTTGAGAGTCTTTTTCATCCTGACACCGCGTTAGCGTTGAACGCGAAAGATCTGACAACCGAAGATGCTGATATCCGAAGTGAAGCCACTTTTGGCAAACACATACGATATGTTTTATCGAAAATCTGTATATTCATATGTATGTATGTACGTATTTAACCTTTTGTTGTTGCAAGAACATGTTAACATGTATATGCACATATATACAAATTCATTTGAATGAGTTGAACAAAGCATGGGGCGCATTCCAAAAGCACAACTGCTGGCGAAGTTTATTAGTGAAAACTTCTTGGAACCCACAGTTTCAACTTTACGACAAATTAGTGAGCATAACAATTGTCCGCTCTATTCACTCAACGTTTTTATCGATTGGTTGTTGACAGTTGGCTCGACGTATCGTTTCAAAAGCACAATTTCTTTCACTCAGCTGATAACTGATTATTAGCAAGTTCAATTAAGTGATGGAACAAAAAACAACGATCAGATTGATGTTAATAATATAATACACTCAGACATTAACAAAACAGGAGGTCTTCAAAAGAACTAGAAATATTTGTTGGTGCTAAAGTTATGTTGAGATCTAACGTTGACATTGCTAAAGGACTTGTAAATGGAGCTATAGGTCACATCATTGAAATTATATGGCCATATTACAGACGTGCTCAACTATACCATGGAGGGTGGAGCCGTGTGTAGAAGTCCATGAAAGTGGGCAAAGCTTCTGACCGCCATTCACCTGGGAATGGCCAGAGCGATTCTTTTGCATGCGGTTCAAGCAGTTCACTACTGCCGGTCACTTGCGGCCAAGTATCCTCTTGGTAGCCGCTAAACGTTTAGCGGTGAGCTAATGTGAGAAGGCGACAACCTGGCTAGGTCACTCTGACATAATCGGTTTAAAGGCTAGCCGGGGGAGATCTCATCGGCAGCGTCTGTACACCTCTAGGTGCGGCTGCAAGCGGGCGTTTGTCTTGGAGCTATATAAACGTGCCAAGTAATATTTTCACCCCCGCTGAGCGGGTTATGCGCTGGGCTTGGGACCCGCCACGTAAAACCATACTCCAATGAAATATAACAACAAGCCTCGGATAAATACACTCTCTATTGATGACGACCATGGCAAACGTTTGAAGGACAATGAATTGAGGGCATGCACCTGGAACGTCCGCTCCCTGAATGGGATTGGTGCAGATGCCCGGCTGGTTGATATCCTCGTCAAAGCAAAATCTGACATCACCGCCATCCAAGAAATGCGTTGGACGAAGCAAGGAAGAAAGAAGATCAAAAATTGTGACATCTATTGGAGTGGCCATACGAATAAGTGCAGTTTCGGCGTCGGATTCGTGGTGTGAGAGAGACTTTGTCGCCAAGTTCTGGCGTTCACACCTGTGGACGAACGTCTCGCCGCTATCCGAATAAAAGCAAAATTTTTTAATATATCATTCATCTGCGCCCATGCGCCGACAGAGGAGAAAGACGATGAGGGATTCAAGGGGTTGTGTAGCGCAATATATAGCTTCTCCAACCCAATTGTCAACCTCACCTTCGAGCGGCGAATCCCGTTTCACTAACAGACCAGGCTCTGGCGACCGCAAGCTCCTCATGGAACTTGGGGGTGGGGAGGGAGGGATGGCCTGAAGGTTCAATGTGGCCATATAAATCGTTCCCGAGATGGTCGGGCCAGCACCTTAATGGTGCTGTGTTACCGGAGCGTATCGGATCTGTATCCGACAAAGGACCATCACATCGATAACACTCCCCAAAGCCTTCGGGGAGTAACCTAATCGCTACAACAACAACAACAACAACACGATGAGGTGAAAGACACTTTTTATGAACAATTAGAACGCACATACGAGCGCTGCCTCCGTCAAGATATAAAAGTCGTGCTTGGTGACTTTAACGCCAGGGTGGGCAAAGAAGGTGTTTTTGGCCCTACATTTGGAAAGTTCAGCCTACACAATGAAACTTCTCCTAACGGAGTGAGGCTGATTGTCTTTGCCGGTGCTCGAAACATGGTCATATCCAACACGAGGTTCATGCATAAAAAGACATCAAGCTACATGGCTGTCTCCTGATCGAAATACTCGCAATCAGATCGATAACGTTGTGATAGACGGACGGCATGCCTCCATTGTTTTAGATGTGAGCACGATCCGAGGACCTAACATCGACTCGGACCATTATCTCGTTGCAGCCAAAAAAACACAAGGAAAGCTAGACGTCGAAAAGCTTCAATCACAACAGACTGCCAATAATTTCGCAACTCGACTCTCACACCTGCTCTCTGAAAGCACAACTCATCCTGAAGGAATACAGGAGCAGTGGGAGCATATTTCCAAAGCACTTCGTACTGCCGCCGAAGAAAAAATTGGTTACCGGCGACCACGAAAAAACAACTGGTACGATGAAGAATGCCGCGTTGCAACTGAAAGAAAAGACGTTGCCTACATGGCTACGTTAAAAGCGAGCGCGACAAGAGGAGTGTGTGAACGCTATCGTGAGTTGAAAAAGGAAGCGAGACGCCTTTTCAGGAAGAAAAAAGCAGAAGCAGAAAGGCGTGAGTGCGAGGAGCTTGAGCTGCTAGCCATCAGGAATAACCCCCGAAAATTTTACCAAAAAATACGGCGACAGACGGAAGGTTTTAAGACCGGGGCAAACTCCTGTAGGAACGAAAACGGCAACCTTGTAACTGATGTCCAGAGAGTGCTTAGATTATGGAGGGAACACTTCTCTGTTCTCCTAAATGGAGGCAGCAATTCACCGCGCAGAGATGAAGAACCCCATCCCGCAATCGATAATGATGGAATATATGTCCTCCCGCCCGATTATGACGAAGTTAGAATAGCAATAACCAGAGTGAATAACAACAAGGCCGTGGGCGCTAATGGGTTGCCAGCGGAGCTATTCAAGTACGGCGGCGAGGAGTTGGTAAGGCGCATGCAGCAGCTTCTTAGCAAAATATGGGCGGAAGAGTGCATGCCCGACGGTTGGAATCTAAGTGTTCTTTGCCCAGTCCACAAGAAGGGGGATACTGCAAAATGCACCAACTATCGTGGAATCAGCCCTCTTAATATCGCATATAAGGTCCTTTCAAGTGTATTGTGCGAAAGGTTGAAGCCCACCGTGAACCGGCTGATTGGACCTTATCAGTGCGGCTTCAGACCTGGTAAATCTACCATCGACCAGATTTTCACAATGCGCCAAATCTTGGAAAAAACCCGTGAAAAAAGAATCGACACACATCACCTCTTCGTCGACTTTAAAGCCGCCTTCGACAGCCTATATGCCGCTATGTCTGAATTTGGTTTCACCGCAAAACTTATACGGCTGTGCAAAATCACGTTGAGCAACACCATCAGCTCAGTCAGAATTGGGAAGGACCTCTCCGAGCCGCTCGAAACTATACGAGGTTTCAGACAGGGTGACCCCCTATCGTGCGATTTCTTTAATTTGATGCTGGAGAAAATTATACTAGCTGCTGAACTTAACCGCACTGGAACAATATTCTATAAAAGCGTGCAATTACTGGCATATGCTGATGACATTGATATCATCGGCCTAAACACCCGCGCCCTTAGTTCTGCTTACTCCAAACTGGAAAAATAAGCGGTAAAGATGGGATTGATGGTGAATGAGGACAAAACGAAGTACCTGCTGTCATCGAGCAAAGAGTCACCGCATATGCGCCTTGGCAACCACGCTACTGTTGGCAGCTATAATTTCGAAATAATAAAGGACTTCCTTTATTTGGGAACCAGGATCAACACTAGCAACAACATCAGCACTGACACAATCTTGCCAATAAATGCTACTTTGGACTAGGTAGGCAATTGAAAATTAAAGTCCTCTCTCAGCGAACGAAAATCATACTCTACAAGTCACTTATCGTACCCGTCCTGCTATATGGGACAGAAGCATGGACCATGAAAACAGCAGATGAAGCGGCTTTGGGAGTGTTCGAGAGAAAAGTTCGAAAGATTTATGGACCTCTACGCGTTGGCGATGGCGAGCATCGAAGAAGATTTAACGATGAGCTGTACGAGCTCTACGCAGACATCAACATAGTCCAGCGAATTAAAACGTGGCGGCTGCGCTGGCTAGGCCATGTTATGCGAATGAAAGATGAAGATGCGGCCATGAAAGTGTTTCAATCGGAACCCGCCTATGGAAGCAGGGGTAGAGGGCGGCCCGCAATCCGCTGGAAGGAGCAGTCGATAGTGAATTATAACGCAAATACCTGTCTTTGTAGACTTAACTCCACGGTGGCTGGAAGGAGCAGTTGGAAAACGACTTAAACTCCCTTGGTGTGGCCAATTGGCTCCGGTTGACAGAGAGAAGAAGCGACTGGCGCGTCTTGTTGACGCCATAACCGTTTAAACGGTTAAGCGCAAATTAAGTAAGTAAGTGAGTAAGATAAAGTTATGCACTTGACAGTCCATATAAAGTTTTAGTGCGTATGTGATGTAATAAAAAACACAGCTAATAACAGCGAGTTGACCTGAAGAGTCCAAGGCCACACATTTTTCCACTTTTTGGTGGGACTTTTCCACAAACTCTGAATGTGAGGCAAGTATTCTAGAACTAGTCAGAATTGCCGTCATAATTTAGCAACGCAAAAAATAAAGCATAAGGGCCCGTCGCATTTGGACATTTTCCAGCTAGACCATTTCAAAAGGTACTTTCTTAAGCGCTCTCTTTGACACGCCAAAAGAGATATGTATTTAGGTACGGAGTTAAACTCAGTCCGCCTACCGTCTATTGTGCGGTGATCTTGTACCTTTCAATTTACTTTAAATCTATTCGATTTACAAATATATGAAAATCGAAGGTGCTAACAATCTGTACCGAAAATGTAAAATAAATCACTACTTCTTTGATATCGTACGTTATAATCCCAATTTATACGACAGACGTACCATGTAATTTTCTTTCGTAATGTTGCCGATCCGTCATATGTTAAGATGCGGTCCCTGTTTACTCAATGCCGCCCAGTCTCAACGGAGCAAAATATTCACGAGTTTTTGGTTTTAATTTCGATATCTGAAGGTCGCAGGCTAAACCTTGTTCTAGGACCATGAATGTCTGTTTAGAGCTCACTCTGTCCATGTGGCCAGCAGTTTCATTACTAGGAACTCCCATTTGACTCCGCATTTAGAGTTAAGTCGGTCAAAAATGGTTTCAGATAGACTGAAGGTATCCATATTGTTACCAGAATTTTGTTTAACCAATAAAAGGAAAAATCCAATTATGTAAGTACCATCGCATGCTGTAAAATAATTACATAGCAATACTAGATTTTCTAAGACTCGATCTAATTGCTGTTTCGAGATTTGATAACTCTGCCGCCCACAGTATAGTAGCCTGAGCCTTAACGACGCGAGCACAAGACACGAACAGAAAACGCGCTCAACCGTTTCTTTCTGCAGCATGCTGGAAAGCTGTTAAAGTTATCCCTATTCCCAAACAAAACAAAGAGTACAGGCCAATAGTCAAACTGCCTTTTATCGCGAAGGTTGTTGAGCGCATCTTACATGGGCAGATCGCCACATATGTGCACGAAAATAAACTTGTGACGGACCATCAGTCTGGTTTCAGACCAAAAAGAAAGCGGAAAAATGTTTCAAAAATTGCTTAAATCGATGAATGGTTTAAAATTTAGGCTCAAATGTCTAACCGTGTATGAACCAACTTCGTATGTAGTTAGTACTGTTTTATTGTTCCTTGTAGGTATTTCAGTGTTTTACGAACAATAGCTAAGTTTTTTATTTGATTATTTTCAATTAACGGTTAATAAATTTATGAAAATAAATCAAATAAAAGCATGAAGACATAAATGATATCTTATTACTGATAAAGGAGAAAGAATGCGACAACCACTTAATGCTCGGCTTGTCAGTACGATATTAAGTTTAAGTTAAAGTTGATTAGAGTTTAGCTTTGCCGTTTTGGTCGATTACATACTTACAATAATTTTGCTTGCTTTAAGCGGCCGAGTTAAACTTGTATTTAGCTTTAACGGAATAACCGTGCCTAAGTTCCCTGAAAAAATATGAGGCTTATGCCTGGGTTTTCAGTGCGAGTTTAACTACAGTTAAAGTCGACTAGAGTTTAATCTTTCCACTTTGTTCGGTAACATACATACGATTTTCTCTGTTCATTTCAGCTTAAGCGGTCGAAGTGGCAGGGTTAAACTCCAGTCAACTTTAACGGTACTTTAAACTTGCACTGAAAAACCGGGCCTTAAGCGCTTATCGCGTATGTTATGTTGTGTGATGTACACAATATAAAGCGATTTTCCAACTCGGTTACCATGTGAAAAGACTTGAACGAAAACAAGTAAGGAAGGCTAAGTTCGTGTGTAACCGAACATTACATACTCAGCTGAGAGCTTTGGAGACAAAACAAGGGAAAATCACCATGTAGGAAAATGAACCTAGGGTAACCCTAGAATGTGTTTGTATACCATGAGTATCAAAAGAGAGTGGGCCATAGTTCTATAGGTGGACGCCATTTCGGGATATCGCCATAAAGGTGGACCACGGGTGACTCTATAATGTGTTTGTACGATATGGGTATCAAATTAAAGGTATTAATGAGGGTTTGCCCTTAGTTGTATATGTGAAGGCGTTTTCGAGATATCGACCAAAATAAGGACCAGGGTGACCCAGAACATCATCTGTCGGGTACCGCTAATTTATTTATATATGTAATACCGCGAACAGTATTCCTGCCAAGATTCCAAGGGCTTTTGATTTCGCCCTGCAGAACTTTTTCATTTTCTTCTACTTAATATGGTAGGTGTCACACCCATTTTACAAAGTTTTTTCTAAAGTTATATTTTGCGTCAATAAACCAATCCAATTACCATGTTTCATCCCTTTTTTCATATTTGGTATAGAATTATGGCAATTTTTTTTATTTTTCGTAATTTTCGATATCGAAAAAGTGGGCGTGGTCATAGTCGGATTTCGGCCATTTTTTATACTAAGATAAAGTGAGTTCAGATAAGTACGTGAGCTAAGTTTAGTTAAGATATATCGTTTTTGCGCAAGTTATCGTGTTAACGGCCGAGCGGAAGGACAGACGGTCGACTGTGTATAAAAACTGGGCGTGGCTTCAAGCGATTTCGCCCCTTTTCACAGAAAACAGTTATCGTCATAGAATCTATGGCCTTACCAAATTTCACAAGGATTGGTAAATTTTTGTTCGACTTATGGCATTAAAAGTATTCTAGGCAAATTAAATTAAAAAGGGCGGAGCCACGCACGTGGCTGTAGTCCGATTTCGCTCATTTTAAATAGAGGTCTGAGATGAGTGCCCAGGAACCTACATACCAAATTTCATCAAGATACCTCAAAATTTACTCAAGTTGTCGTGTTTACGGACGAACGGACGGACATGGCTAAATGAATTTCTTTTTTCGCCCAGATCATTTTAATATATAGAAATCTATATCTATCTCGATTAGTTTATGCCTTTACGGATTGCCGTTATGAGAACGAAATTAATATGCTCTCTGAGCTCTGCTCAGCTGAGTATAATAATACATGAAAAAACCCGTTAAACGACTTTCCTTTTAATTCATTAAGAGCGCGCAGTGCCGAAATACAAACAAAACAAGCAAGCTAATGTTAATTGATTTTAGGCAGGTTTTCCCCCAATTTAATATCAGGTATGGGCAACTGGTTTGGAATTCTTTCTATTCATGAACTTACAATAAGGCAGTTTTTTTTATATTTTAATAATAGGGGGACTCATGTAACCGTATAAATGCCTTATAAAGTGTGTAAACGTATAAATTTATGTAGTGCATAAACGAACTGTCAAATTTTGTATGAAAAATCATTTACACAATTTGTATAAATTTACGCGCACATTTCATTGTGTAAACGGGGTAAACTCAAAGGAATGCAACCTTGCAGACATTACAGCAGGCATTTTCATCAGAAATCTCCAGCATCAGCAAGTCATTTACAAGAATATCTTAGTAAAGACGTTTTAGTTTTGATTTTTCACTCAATCTTTGCATTTTTTAATTTGTATAACAATCAAAAAATTTTTGTTTGGCAATAATACAGCTGATAAACAATCAAGTTTATCAAGAGTATTTCTAGGTGCGTTCATATAACAGCGTGTGTAAATGGATATAATTTTACACCTTATAAGTTTATATGCTTTCATGAGGCCCCTTTAATAACGCTTTCACCATAATTACACGAAGTTTCATATCAAACAAGCACAAAGTACATACACATTGACATACATATTTAATAATTGTCATATTTGTAATCTCATTCAATTACATTAAACCAAAAATAAAAAGCAAAGATGAACTTTTGAACCCCAAACGTTACAAATGTCCGTACTCATGATGTAGATATATATAAAAATACGAGGGTTACTACGAAGATTTTGCGATTAGGAAGCTAATTGAGTAAAGGGCCAATTAATGGTGACTTATAACCATAACCAGATAAAACAGCTAATCGAACCTACCTTATGGAAATCAATGTAATCGATTAATGGTGCCATACCATAACGCTAACGCCATAACCATGCCATAGCCAACCAATTGGTTTTTGGTTTCTCGCCATATCCTTAACCTAAAAATATTTGAGTTGGTGAATTTAACAACTTTTTGTAGATTTTATTCATTGTTTTGGATACGTTATGACTAATGCTCCGTTTCCACCAAACCCAAACTCCGTGTTTGCCAACTCTTTTATGCAAAATATCTCTTGGCAGAAATGCAACTTTTGATTTTTGCTTCCGCATTATTGATACCGAAGTTAAAACGCGTTTTTCGATAGCTTACGCGATATTTTTAGACATGTTTTAACAGTCTTACGAAACTGGCAAACACGGAGTTTGGGTTTGGTGGAAACGTAGTATAAGAGACTTATTTTTTGTGGAATATGTTTGTAATTTTTTGCTTTTTCTTCATTTTTATGAAATTTTCACGATTTTTAGGTTAAGGCACCATTAATCGATGATATTGAAGATGGTTATGGATATGGGTATGGTTACGACTACGGCGTTAGGGTTAAGGAAGTTTAATTGGCCCTTAAAATCTGACTTTGTGTCAATGAGCTTGAGATTTCTTTAAGCAAGGTATTGGGTTGTAGTTTTAAAGAAGTGTCATGCCACGATTATTCGCCTACAATGTACATGATTGGCATGAAAAAATCTGCTCTGGATAAGAAAAGGACAATCATGTGACGAGTATAATATTGTAACGAATTTACTGCAAATCCTCTTATTTGCAACGTTCTGCTAAGTTCGAATCACTAAACTGTGAATAAATAACTCCAATATTTAATATGCAAAATGACCTTTATTAAAGTACTTCACAATAACACTGATACTTCACTTGCTTGCTTAAATGAAACTGATTGTCGCGCCTCTACTGTTGCTGCTTTTATACTGTGTGATTTCCTCGTTACATCTTCTAGGCGCTTCCAGAATTTACTTAGTTACTGGTATATATTTATAATTACAGATGCACGTGTGTAGCTCTCATATGCACGTGTATTTGTGAGCGACACTTCCACAATTATAATTGCGTACTTTTGGGAGCATCTCAGATAAGATATCTGCACGTGTTTGTGCGTTGCTTCTCCGCTGCGTGTACGTGCATATGTGTAGACATAATGATTGAATTATTGATGTGCATACAAGTCACTGCTTAGCATCGGCTTAGAGATGACAGTACCCCTTAGTGTTGCTAATATTCGTAACAATATGTGGGGTTAAGTAGTAGGCTAATGCATTTTGAAATCTTAACCAAGCAAGCACTTGGGAACTGAAAGTAGCTGCCAGTAGGCTATAAGATTTTGCTCGACTTGCTTTTTAATGCTAGACAAGCGGGCCGCAATTTATCTAAGCGCTGGACTGATACCACTGTTGTCTAAAAAGATAAAGGTTCATGCATCAGAAGCTTCCGAAAAGATAAGTTCCGGTTCTAGCACACTGTCTTTCTAGCCCAATTACAGTGCGGTCGAACCTGCAAGATCTTTGTTTTTTAATACATAAGTTACGGGCTAGAAGTGTCATCTAACGTGAGTTTTGTTATGGAAGGTGAGATGTGTCATATCCATGGTGTTGCAAGTCACTACACTTTGCAGCACCATCCAACTGTACTATAAATCGTATCTAAATTGTCGAATGACCGTTCTCACTTTATTTACTCACCCATCCAGCCATTGCGTTCATTTATCTGCCTACAAATCTATGTATTTATTTATTTATTTATTAATTCATACATTCACTAATTTGTAAATATACTATAAATTCACTCATTGGTCCACATTCATTAATCCATCTATAAAAATATTTTTGCACTTATGTATCGATTAAATAATTTATCCACCTATCGATTTATTTATTCACTCATCCGTCCCTAAATCCACCCGTCTATTCAAGCCTCCCCTCATTCGTCGTGCATTTATTCAGTCATTGGATTGTTATTCTTGTATCCATTAATGTATTAATTCATTCGTTCATCGATCCAAGTCCTTCAAGATCTACGGACCTAGTTATGTATTAATGTATCCGTCATTCTACCCAACCTTTCACCCACCCATCTTTTCATTCATTTCCATCAGCGATTTGACTGTTTCGTAACAAGCATGACGGAACGATACAAGGTGGCAGCATGGTGACATACCTACAAACATAAATAAGAATTCAATGTATTTTGTTTTTGTAAATTCGATGGACAAATGTCAAAATCGTACTGCGCTGAAAGTTGATGTATTAAATCAAATAAAAAAAGGGTATGATCAGCTGTCCCATGCTGTCACCTTGTATCGTTCCGCCATGGTAACAAGTGACGCCAGCTATCACTGCTTCGCGACAACTGACGCCAATTAAGAGCACCAAGCGAAGTCAAGCCTTCCTTCACCTGTCTCTCCAAATCTCGTGTAGGTTTCCCCTTCCTCTGCTTTCAGACTGCGGTGTTGTCTAAAATACTTTCATCACATGACTTAGCCACCGAAGCCATTGAGCAGCCCGACAATCAATCACGAAAGCTGTTGTAGCCAGATTAAACCTAGTTCTATTTTTGGGAAGCGGCAGTCAGTGGCGTCCTTTTTATTTTGTCAATAAAAACTGCAACAGAAGTAAATAACAGATAATAAAAGCTAAACTCATTCTTTTGGCGTTTTTTAAACATAATTAATATTTTTTTCTAAATTTTTCGCTACTATTTGCTGTAATTTATATTGGTGGCTGCCGCTTTCAAAGTAATCAAGAAGCTAATGCTTGGCAACGGTTGTCGTCAAGCGTTGCTTTATTGTGGTTGTGGTCTGTAGACGCCGTGTTTAATGTGATCAACCCTATTCTTTTATCCATCCATTCAATCATACATTTATTCATTTTAAGGCAGTCCGTCCTTGAATCTATTCACACGTCTCTTTTCATCCATTTGCCGATTCATTCAAATTGAAATATTGGTACTCAAAAAACCGAGATACATTTTCTTAGCATCAGCACTTTTACCGCCACCAAAATTTGATGCTTCTACACTGGTACAATCACAAAATAGTCAAATAATTTCAAAACTTTCTTTGTATCCCTAGTAGTTACATAAATAATTAATATCAGTAATTGTAAAAATTTATCTAGGGCCCGGTTTTTCAGTACAAGTTCAACTCAGTTTGTCAGTTAAACTACGCTTAAACTTATTCTGTAGCTTTTCAGTATACTTTAATTGAAGTTTGAGCTGAGCTTAAGCGGCCGATCTAGCAGAGTTAAACTCTAGTTAACCTATCATTTATTTGCGTTCATTCGAAATGGCGTCGAATATACCCCACAAGCATTTTGGCTTGAATACCATGAGAGCTCATGTTGATAAATAGGCATACTTCTAAAATCTCAAGAGTTTTTTCTTACCAGTGGGTCAACTCAAGAATCATAGCATACTCAGCAAAAGATGGAATTTTTTATAAAGCAAAAAATGCTATTACTTAAGTTGAAAAAATTTAATTAACAACTTGTGGTTCTCTAACTGCACTCAAATGTAAGATTCCATACTGCCGTATTTTCACTGAAATAAAAGGAAATCTATAATTTAGAAAATAAATAAATGTGAGGCGCGATAACCTCCGAAGAGATTTTAGGCCGAGGTTCTCTTCCAATTTGCGTCGTGCTCCTTTTAATTTTGCCTACAAATTGGCGGGACGAGACCTACTTGTTTTATTCCGATTCCGAACGACATCTGCAAGGCAGGTGAGTTTTCACTGATAGCTTTACATGGCAGAAATACACTCGGAGTGCTTACCAAACAGCCGAGGGCGATCTTGCTTAGAAAAATTTTATACTAATTGAAAAACCTGCGTGAACCCGGGATCGATGTGGTAGGCAGAGCACGGTACCATCACACCACGGTGGCCGCCTATATAATTTATTTTTGATGAATTACACTTCATTACTGCTATCAACCTCGTGTTTATTTCACACAATAAACAGCTGTTGGTTTTGGTGATACCACCTTGGAGATTTTTTTCAACTCCATCTCAACCCGATATGCAATGTAGGATATCAACTGGAGAAATGTGTGGAATATTTATTTGAGAACTGTACATTTCTCAAAATCTATCGAAATTAGGTTAATAATTGGAAAATATTAGCCGTTTTTTAACACGCGTATATCCGTTTACGCTTAAACTTTATATTGACTGCTAAGCGACAAACTATAAATATACCTCTGAAATTGCTGCGCATAAATTTTGTCCTACTAAATTTCAATACGCATTATAC
Source organism: Eurosta solidaginis (assembly GCF_040869045.1). Classification (NCBI taxonomy): domain Eukaryota; kingdom Metazoa; phylum Arthropoda; class Insecta; order Diptera; family Tephritidae; genus Eurosta; species Eurosta solidaginis. The sequence goes on from NC_090321.1 coordinate 261,143,697, forward strand.
TCAGATGTAACTGAAATATGTGTCTTTGTTTCACCCTCTACACTAATTCTATGTATTCTATGTGTGTCCACAATTCATCGCAACTGATTCAGCTATATGTTATACCCTATGGCCATCAGAGCGTTGCGTCTCCGCTTTTCGGTACACCCTGTTGCTGTAGCTAGTTGTTTAATCACAGCCGCTAGATGGGTCTCCTAAGCATTATCTAAGCGAAGATAGGCGTTTTTTTACACGCGAAAACGAAACGTATATGCGCGTGTTAAAAAACACGGCTATTAATGACGTTGGAGATCAAATCGAGAACTTTTAATTTTACAAAATTTCTCAAAGGTTGGATAGTGATTGGAGATTGAAGTTGGATATCAACTCGAGAACTATCTGGTTTAAAAATAATTAAATAATTATGTTGGATATCACTTCCCGAACTAGATATATATTTCGCTGGAGAGTTTTTTTTTCAATGTTTGTTGGGTAAACAAAATCCAGCTGTTGCCGTATCTACAAATTATCTAGATAATGAAAAAACCAGTGTTGCCGCACTAAAAAGCATACCCCAAAGGCGGCCTTAAACTTACGACTGAAAAACTGCTCAGTAGTTTGACTGGAGTTTAAATTTTACTAGAGTTTAAGCACACTTAGTTAAGCTTAGCTTAACCAACTACTGAAAAACCGGGCCTAAGTTTTGCTAGATGTCATATCAACACTAGAACCATAATTAAACGTAAATAGTTTGCAACAAAAACAACTCAATACATACCAATCACTAACAGCACTGTAAATAACAACGCTGCCACAATCGAATAATTATAGACTTGTTGAAAAGTTGTATATTGCATTAATTTTTGTTCGGCATGTTCGATGGTATTACGTAGCGTATCTTTGGCATTATGTAGAAATTGGATGCGCTCTGGCCCGGACAATGATTCCACCTTTTCTTGTAAAGCCCTTATTTTAACAAGTAAACGTTGTGCATAACTATTATCACCGCCAATTTGTCTTATGATCGATTGTACGGTATTTTGCAGTTGATCGATTATATGAAGGTGTTCCAAGTTGTCGCCGCCGTTGCCGGTTTCCATATTTGTTAGCACATACAACTGTTCGAGGGGCGGAAGGCGGGAGGCACTTTTATTCACGGCGGCAGTGAACAACGTCAACACAGAATTGTTTTATTATGTACGAAGGTGTTAAGTGACCGCATTCAACTGCCAACAAAATCGTGGCCAACATACGGAGAGACCGATCAACTTCGCTTTTGGTTGTTCATGAGCTATTAGGTATCAGCTCTGTGAGAAGTATGCGAGCGTGAGTAGCACATTTTGGTTTTAGCAAAGACTCTATAAATTAATTTACTCTCTTTGATTAAAGTGTATAGGGCTTACGAGGGTGCTAACAAAAGTTCGTTTGGTTAGTGAATCTTAATATATTTTTTTTACCAAATACAGCAAGTGATTTCAAGACATGCTGTTGTTGTTGTTTTTGATGTTGTTGTTGTTGTAGCGATAAGGACACTCCTTGAAAGGATTGCGCTACACAACCCCTTGAATCTATTTGGTATTTTAGTCGCCTCTTACGACAGGCATACTTACCGTGGGTATATTCTAAGCCCCCTAACCCACTGGGTGATTTCAAAACTTCAAAGCGAGCGCTTGTAATAAAGAGTGTTAACCAATGATGACATGATATGAAACTTCTCGCTCTCTGAGAGCGCGTGAAAATGTGCATTTTTTATAACATTGACCATAGATTCCATCATCCTCAAAATCAAATTTGGGCATTTCGGAATAACTTTGGGGTATTTTACATGGTAAAGGTTTAATTTATGATTTTCACCGAAAACTTACTCAAGATTGTCAAATGGGATATTAAAAAACTCGAATTTTTTCAGGATCATAAATACAAAAAAAAAACTTATTTTACCCGTTAAAAACTTTTCCGTGACAACACGCGAAATTTAATTTTTTGATAGCTAAGATAAAATGTATTTATCTCTTTTCGTGCGTTAATATAACAGCTCATTTAATTTTGTTATTTCTTGTACCTTTTTTACAATTTTTGATCCGCTTATGTAGTTGAATACACTTGAAATGAAAAATAATGAAAACGCACCGATTTTCTTGGATTTTTTTTTGCGCGGTTTACGCAACTCTGATCTTCAAGACCCATTCTTGGAAACGAATGAAGTTTGTTTACAATCGAATGAATCAATGTTTACAATTGAATGAACTTTAAGACCCATTCCTGGAAACGAATTGAGAGAGAATGAATGTTTCGTATCATGTCATCATTGCAGAAAATAGCTAAGGATAGATCAGAGGGAACTCCGCAACAACCAGAAAAGCCATGTCGGAACCATACAATTGACAGCCGAAAACCAGATGATTAGTACTTTTCTGATTGACTCTTCAACTTCCGGAGTAGTACGATTTTGACATTAGTCCATCGAATTCCAAAAACAAAGTACATGGAATTTTTATTAATGCTTGTATGTATGTCGCCGTGATATCACCTTGCATAGTTCCTATCTTATATATAAAAAGAAAGGCTAAAATGTGTGTTAGTTGGTAGCCGGTGTTTGAAGAGATGCGCCGGTCGATTTTGTTCAAACATAAGTTGCGTATACCTCACGCGGTGGTTTTCACATAGGTTTGGTTGCAGTCGATGCACAGGGTCTCGAGATATAGGCCAAAACGTGGACCCGGGTACCCTTAGATTGTGTTTATAGAATATGAATATCAAATGAAAGCTGATGATGAGTATAGTTTAATAAACTATTGTCCCTATTACGGTGTACAGCTCAACTTAGTTGGGTTATAATTAAAACAACTCAACTCCTGTTTGGTATTACGAATTACAACTTATTTTAGTTGAAGTTGAATTGAGTTGCCAACTTCAGAAAGTGATGATTTGACAGATAAATGAACAGCTGATCAATTTGTGGCGGAAATTTTAGCATTTGCAAACGTGATTTTGTTATTACAAGATATTAATTATATGATATGAAATCTATTTTATAATGGCAAAAATGTTGGTGATTGACATGTCGCGAATACGGAAAACATTCGCGTGATCATTTCAATCCCTTGGAACTACCTAGCACCAAGTAAGAAATTGCTTAAGTGACAAATGATGAGCTTCAAATGCAGTTATTTTGCAGATTTGAATGGAAGCATTTTGCTCATTACTAAACAAAATTAAGGACCATTTCCTCATACGCGTTCGAGGGAAGGCTGTACCCCTATTTTAAAATTATGCGCCACACTCAGATTCCTTGATGATGGCAGCTATCAAAAATGCTGTGGAAATGATTTTGGTGTTGGACTGGTTTTAGATATTATTGAGGAATATATTTGTGCGAAGTGGATTAAAACCCAAATAGCAAAAATTGTATTTTACTCTAAAACAGGACTCCCAGGAGTGTCTTTTGATACTCACGTTCGCATAATTTCACCTATTTTGGCTGCATCCGAACTGCGGCCAGCCTCGCCCAACTTCGGAATGTCGCTCCATAAAGTCAAAAACTTATTCAATGTAATCCTTCGTTTAAACGTTGTTTTTTATATAAATGTCTACAAAATTGTTGATTATTGTTTGATTAAAAGAGGTTTAACTACCGGCTTCAAATTTTTTGTTTTTTTTTTTGGTAACGTTTTATGAGCCGTGCGTGGTGGTATCGAAAGACGCGTTTCGATCTCCGTTTTTAGGATTCGAAAGCAGAAATTAAAAATTTTATTTCTGTCGAAAAACATTTACATAAACCCACAAAATGGCCCCGAGAGGCTCCGGAATATGAGGCCCGATCCAGTTTTTTTTTTTTGCACAGAACATCTTTCTACATTGGCGGCCTTTGGCCGCTATTTGTAAAAATAACCCTGGGTGGGTCCAAAGCCTTTCTGCATTAGTGTGTGCAAAAAATCTGGCAAAATACAACAACAACATGAAATTAGATTTTATTAGAAATAAAACTTAATTTTTGTTTTCTGATTCTTAAATCGGAGGTCGAAACGTGTCTTTTGATACCAACTTTGAAAATTTTTGTTAAAACTTAGGTGGTAAACCCTCTTGTAAAACGGTTTATTTTTCCAAAACAACTGCAAAATTGTATGAGACAACTGCTAGTAATCAGTTGTAAGATTTTGACGTCTTTGACAACTACACTAACACAAGGTTGTAAACGGTAAGCCCACAAAAAGTTGTTAGACTAGACAACTCAACCGACAATTTTTTTACAGGTTGAGTTGTAATCTGTAATACCAAATTGCGAAATTTCAACCCAACCAGAGTTAAGTTGTAAACGGTAATAGGGGCACATATTTTATTTTATTTAAAGAAAATATTTATTCATATTGCAAAAATTCGAATCTTTATAATTTTATTATTATTTTTTTTTTTTTTTTGAAGTATTAAAAAAATTTTCTTGAACAAAAGTTTATACGATAAAACAAAAAAATATTCAAATTACTGGGACTGGGATTAGGACTA